>NC_062216.1:17376749-17712166 GCF_902686445.1 Sciurus carolinensis
CAAAGGCACTCTGTACGAGCTCACCTTCCGAGGGGACAGCAAACATGAGTTCCGACGCCTGGTCTTGTTCCGGCCCTTTGGTCCCATCATCAAAGTGAAAAAAGAGAAACTCAACATGGCCAACACGCTTATCAACGTTATCGTGCCGCTAGCCAGAAGGGTGGACAAGTTCCGGCAGTTCATGCAGAACTTCAGGTTGGTTTGTTTGCACATGTTTATCTTCCCTGGCGAGGGTGCGTCAGAAGGCTGACGTCACTTCCCGTCTCCCCCTTGGCTTCCCCTGCCAGGTATAATGGCCCCTTTCTCTTGCTGTTCAACTCTGTCTTCTTCATATGAAGTTTATCACTGGTGTTTGTGTTTCCCCAAGGCAATGAGAAAATCCCCAGATAAGCATATTTACCTTCCCAAGTGAAAATTAGAAGGACAGGTTTTCATCAGCATCTACAAAGATGACCCCAGGCCCTTTGTGTTCAGTTCTGACCCGTGTTCGTGCTCTTGCTTGGGGACAGCAGGAAACGAGACTCTCAAAGGGGAGGGGGTGACATTCTATATCCTAAGGAGCAGGAAGGAGCTGGCTAGTGACAGAGCCTGTGTCAACACTGAACCCTTGCCGGCCCAGGCCCTTGCTCAGCCTCAGTACTGTCCAGCTCAGGCTGCAGCCGGGAGGGGTTGAACCAGAAACTACTTTTTATTCTAAGCTTTATCCCTGAAGATATTAAGCTTAGAATATGCCAGGACGGTTTCAAGCACTCATTTTTATAGCTACTCGATAAGACTAAGTGGGGTTTTATTCTCAGATGCACTAAGGTAGTTTTTATGGACGTCTTGAAGCCCTTCATTCTGGGTCTAATAAGCTTTAATGGCCCAAATTCATATATTGACTGAGGTAAACCAGCTAACGTATTTAGCCTGCTTATTTTAAAGGTAGAAAATCATATTATCTAACTATCATATTATCTAATCATGGAAGAGCAAGCTGATTTTTAAACTTTTATTGTTACAGTCACATCATTAAAATGCAGTTATGTCCCTCGAACCCGGAGACACTGCCACATGTACCACAAAAACGAAACATCCCCCAATGACCTTAGCCCCATAGCTCCATTCGCTCCCAGGTGGGAATTCAGGCAAACGTCCACAGAGGTCACAGACAACATACATACAGTTCTGTTATAACCCATATATTCCCCCTTCATGTCCTGAGGAAGACATTTTCTCTTAGAACTTTTCATTTTAGTATATCTTTTAAAAAATCTTGTGTTAACTTGCCTCCATCTTTTTCTTGGGTAAAGACAACCCAAGAATGACCCTTTTGTGTCTATGATGTTGCTATTCACAGCTTTTCTTGATAGGCCTACTACAATCTTGGGAACAGGGTTGCTGTATGCTGATGGTCTGACAGTAGCTCTTAGCCTTGCCTATCTTAGGTAGTTATGCTGTGCATTTTTTAATGGTGTACCGTGTTTGATTTGCTCCTGATACCTTAAATTTGGAGTTTTTCTGAGAAATGGAGAAGTAATGCAGCATCGACTTATTAAAATACATTTTAAGCCTTTAAAAAAAATGCAGTCATGTTCTCTATGAGAATGTGGTTGGTACTTCTCAATATCTGGTTCATAAATATGCTGGGTTTTTTTTTTCTCATTTAAATGGTAACCCATTTGTAATTAAGTTATTTAAAATCAGAATCAAGTACTCTTAAAAGAGACCTTCGAGGTCATTTGGTCTAATCCTCCTTAATTCAGAATCCTACTACAGGACCCCCAACCTATGGTTTGGAGGTGAGTCCCAGATGACTACATCACAAGCTGACTCTGTCCAGACCAGCTCTAGATAACAAGCACTTGATTGTTTGGACCTAAAGTATGCCTCCCTATAATTTTCTCCCCAGTGGATTTAGTTCTAATAGTTGGAGAAATGACTGAACAAATCCATTTCCTCTTAAACATCATAACCTGTCAAGCATTTTAAAAGCCACCACACCTTCCTGTGTCTTGTCTTCTCCAGGTGTAGCAGTTCTCATTGTCCCTGGTTCTGACTCAGGGGTTAGTGTGGTTTGGGCTCCTTTCCACCTTCCTGTGGTGTTCCTGTGTTGGAATAGCAGATGCCACTGGCTCATTAAACATGA
The DNA here is from genome assembly GCF_902686445.1 of Sciurus carolinensis. Classification (NCBI taxonomy): domain Eukaryota; kingdom Metazoa; phylum Chordata; class Mammalia; order Rodentia; family Sciuridae; genus Sciurus; species Sciurus carolinensis. The sequence goes on from NC_062216.1 coordinate 17,378,878, forward strand.
TGTCCTGTGGTCAGCACTGGGCATTAAGTGGAAGTGTTACTCATAGCAGCTGGTGTGTCCATGCCTAGGACAAGGTTCAGCACCAAGCTGGCTCCTCCATGTAACCCTCAGGGGACCTAGAACGGCTGGATTCTCTAGGTTATATATGACTGGCTGTTTCCTTCATGTCACGAAGATTGCAACTAATTAAACATAGGAAGAAAAGGAGAAGGGAAGTATTATTGAGAAAAGTAAAAGTTATAGCAATGGGTCTCCAAAATAGAGATGACCAAATGAACGGTAATGCTAGTGAATGTTTACAAAACACACAAAAACCCTGGGGCCTCATTTTCTGGCTTTTACTAATCACCTGTCCTCTTCTGCACAAAGGGGTGTGGAGGGAGGACTATTTCTCGGATAGGATGTTTTCAGAACCTGTTACATGTCCCAGACACTCTATCCAGATGCACGAAGTGAGAAGAGGAATTCCAGATGTGGAATCTGCCTTCACAGAAAGTAGAACCCACTGGCCAGAGCTTGCGACTGGGGATTCAGGCCAGAGAAGCTCCCTGAGCAGATGGCTCTGGGCAGGAGGCCAAGATGGAGTTTGCTCTGCAGCCCAGGGTTTCCGAGTATACTGGGATGTAGGAGGCGAATACCTGAAGCTATTTAGCTCCAGTTAATAACTTAGTAAAGTGAATCACAAAGTATTTTCAAGACATGGTGTTAAGACAACTAACTAAACAGCAGAGAAAAACAATTTCATTCTTATTTAACCTCCCAAAAACAAAATAAATTCTGATCAATTAAATATTTAGATGCAAGTGACATGATCATAAGATTATGGGGAGAAAATACAATGGACTATTTATTGAATATCTGACACTATCTTTAGGACGTCCTTTCCTACTGAAGATTGGGAACTGTTTACTGGCTAACACTGAGGAGGGCACTTGAATGATTTGTATGTCCTTCTTTTTATGTGTTTTGTAACTTTTTATGTAGTTTCCCTGTTTTACATTTTGTTTAAAATCTCCATGAAAATTGTTTTTGCTTTTTTAATTTAAACATAAATTTCTAGTTTATAGAAGTGACACTTGACTAGTATAAGGTGTTTAAGCAAAAGAGAATAAACTGTTTAAAAAGTGACTCCAGGCCTAGAATTACCCATTATTAACATGAGTTGAACACCATTCCAGGCTTCTTTTTCTATGGACAGAACACTAGCTTGCTAGCTAGGAATCCTTTAATGTGACACAAGATACACTATACATTCTATTTCTAATTAAAGAATTAAATTTTGCCTCTCTTAAATTTATAAGAAGAGAATCTGAAGTATAACAGAAGAAATTGCTGAACATTAAGAAAGTATCTCTTCACTGTGAGAGATATTAGTACCTAAGAAATCCTTCTGAAGTTAAAAAAGTGATTTTGCAGAACAGAACAAAAAAAAAGTTTGGGCTCACTGTGTATTTTTTTACAACATATTTTAATTTTAGACTGGATTGACGGAAAAATTACAGTAAGAAAAGGAAATCAGCACCATCCACGCTTTGTCCTCTGTGTTCCATCTTCTAATTTTTGTTAGCCGTCCATCGTTTTGATCTTGCCTGAGTTTGCAGCCTTTACGTCCTGTTTGGTGAAGCACGGGTTCTGTATTTAAGTAGCTTTAGAGTATTCATCCAGTCTTCTCAAAATAGCTTCCCCAATCCCACTTCCTATCCGGCTCTGTTGCACGGGCGAGGATGTTTTTGGAAAAGGGTCATCGGTGCCTCAGCTAGGATCTCTGCCTGGGATCTTGGTAGCAGAAAGATAGCTCAGCTGGCTGCAGGATCCCAGGGCACGCTTTCCTCAGGACTTGCAGACGTTGGCCTGGTATTGACTGATATCAGGGACCAGGGTTTAGGGACTTCCTTTAGTCTCTCCTGAAAATGGCTGGCTTCTGCCTGGAGGCCTAAAGAGTTCTCCTTTAGTCTTGAATCCTAAGAAGTTAATTAGGATCTAGCTTGTCCCGGTTCCTGTTCTCCTCCAGCCATTTGCCAGGAAGAGCTGGCTTAGTTGTTTGGTGGGTTCTTTCATTTCTGGGAGACTTTTCCAGTGTTCTGTCTTTGAGTCCTTCTTCATTTATTGGGATCTACCCTGACACAATAGCATATTTCACAATCTCCCTTTATTAGCTTCTCCCTGATTTTAAACATCTCAGTCTTTTATCTGCATGCACTTAAGGCCTCTCTTTGTGTCAGTAATTTGATTTTCTGATGTATTCATTCTGTACCTTGCTATTTCCAACTTAATACTTCTGTTTATTTTGGCTATTGATTTATTTCCTGAGTACACAATGTGCCTTTTAGTTTTTATCATTTCCTCTTTGAACTTTTTTTTTTTTTAATCGAATTCACATTTTTGTTAAAGGGTAAAACATTTGTAAGGAATTTTCTTTTGAGTTATATTTTCTTTCAAGACTACATTTTCATTTGCTTTGAGTTCTATTTCTTCCTGAAATCTCAGTTTTTTCCTTTAATTGTGTTTGGACTCCCGGGAAGCGGTTGCCATGGTGTTTCCTTTCATCTTTCCTCTGCGTCATGTGCAGGGCTGCCGGGCTTCCTGTTTGCTCTGACATGGTTTAGCGGATTCTCCTGGGCTCCCTCCTCATCTTGATTGGAACTGTTTGCATCCACTCCCAGCTGCATGTCTTTCTTTCATTATTATTATTATTATTATTATTATTATTATTATTATTATTATTTCTGTACCAGGGATTGAACTCAGGGGCACTCAACCACTGAGCCACATCCCCAGCACTATTTTGTAGTTTACTTAGAGACGGAGTCTCACTGAGTTGCTTAGCTCCTCGCCATTGCTGAGGCTGGCTTTGAACTTGCGATCCTCCTGCCTCAGCCTCCTGAGCCACTGGGATTACAGGCGGGTGCCACCGCGCCTGGCTCCCAGCTGCAATTTGAGGACAGAATATTATTCTGTCACTTTATTTGAGGGAATGAGCGGGTGGTGGCGAGAGGAACTCACCAGGTGAGTGCAGCCTCTGTGGAGTCCCCAACTCTGAGGCTCTTCCGAGCCCTGGGGTGGACGTGGGAACTTGCTAGGCTCACCAGTCTGTTCGGGGAGCATCCCCTTCCTGGGGGTCGACATGTTAAGGGCTGGAACCTCCAAAAGAATCAGCCCGTTTGTTTCCTTCTCTTCCCTCAATCACCATCCTCAACAGTGCTTTCTGTTTCTACAAGTCAAAAAGGGAGGAAAAAAGAAAGTGTGGGCTCTTCCCTGAATGGTTCTGTGGGGTGTGAGAGAAAGACCTGTAAAATAGATAGTTGGCTCTCAGCAGTTCCCACCCCTTCTCTTCCAGCTCTGGCTTTTCCCCTTTGCTTCTCTCAAATCCACTTATTTTTGCAGGAGCTAGTTCACAAAGCATGACTAGGCTACAGCCCCCTTACTTGCAATGTTAAAAAAAAAAAAAAAGAAAATTATCTGCTGTGGCTTTTCCTGCTGCTCGTGGTGCCAGAGTCCTGGGGTGGGAGATCAGGACTCCTGGGGTCTCCCTGATGTTCTGGAGCAGCCTGGGCACCTCCTCAGCCTTCAGGCTGCTTCTTCTGTCCCACTTACTCCCCTTCTGGGGGCAGCACCTGGAGGTGGAGCCACAGGAGGCTACGATAGAACCTTCCATTTCTTTCCTTGGTCTTCTCTTTGTGAAGTTTCATGGCAAAAGAATGCATCCTTTCCACTGGTTGTTTAATGGTGGCAAGATTTTTGACATTTTCCACTAATTTCAGCAAATGGTTTGTAGTTATCTCGCTTTGAGATTGTTTATTTAAAGTATTATCCTTCCAAGGTATCACCTTTCAAGTATCAACACCCCTTGCTCTGAAACCAAGTGGCTGAGCAATCTTTTACATACTACTTCGAGTACCTCAGCGGTATCACCTTCTGGAAAGTAGAAGTGTGGTCCCAGTTGGGCCCCATGCAGCTCTCTGCTGAGCTTGACAGGGAGTGTTAGGCCTTTCACTTTAGCATAAATTCACTTGTTAGTCATGTAGAAGAAACTCACAAGGCTAAGACTTAGAACAATGTGTCTTCTTTGTTCTTGTCCAGAAATATTGAATGTGGAACCTGGAATTTCCCAGAGAGCAGGCCTGGTGGCGAGATTCAATATGGTCCCTGAGAAGGCAGAGTCTATAAAAATGGCCCACCTGGGGTGATCGCCTGCCCGGGATGAAATCAGCAAGGAACAGGAGGCCAAGTTTTCAAGCTCCATAACTGTGTGCCCTGGGGACAAAATTGATTCCTGGGTACATGGAGCACATGGAGTGAAGCATTTATTATTGTTGTTTTCTTCTCATTATTATCAGAGTCATGGGAACCAATCTGAAAATTATTTGCATTTATGAAAATACAAATGTGAAAATTCATTTTTATGAAAGTCAGTCGATGGGAGCTCAATTACAAAATGGGAAGGTGATAGGTGGCCCTGGGAACGAATGGCAGCAATCAAGACTTAACAAAATGGCAGGTTTCTGAACTTCGCAGCAGACAAGAAAAAGGAAAGCAAAGGCTGCTTTACTTCAGTCCTTAGCGCTCAGGGAGAAGAAGCCTGACCGTTGCTGAGTGAGACAAGTTCATTTCTTGGCAGTGGAACGAAGGGTTGCTCTTTAAGCGGCAACAAACACCAAATGCATGATATTACTAGGATTCTCAAAAATCGCGACTCTGACGCTTGAGTATTGTCATCTCTGGGTGAGAATGAATACCCCACCTGCTGCACCCCCGAGAGCAGTGTAGACTGTTCTGCTCCTGTGTGACCAGACCGCATACTCACTATGTGACCCCATCTTTGGTCCTGGGATCGGTCACTAAAGCAGGCTCCTGCTCCCTTGCTATTGTCCTCCTGTCCCTTAGGGGAACTGCACAGGTGCCACTTGCCATTGCCTTCCGGTGAATGTCCCACCTCCCTCACCTGGGATCCTAAGACTCCTTTACCTGTGACCAGGAATGCGGTGGGGTCCCCCAGCGGAGCTGGCTGCGTATCTAGGTCTTGTTCGTGTGTGCTTCCTTTTCGATCAGTAGTGTACTGACTCCTCTCTGCTGCTCCTCCTCCTCCTCCTCTTCCTCTTTTTCTTCTCCCCTCTTCTTCCTCCTCCTCCTTCTCCTCTATTGCCTTTGAAACTATGGTCAAACTTGGATTTGACTACTGGGTTTCTCGGCTTCCAGGTTATAGAATTTAAGTTCATCCATTATTTTAATGTGTGTTTTGTTTGACAGTAGGAAGAATCTCATAATAACAAAGTCATAGATTTTCTCTGGATCTTTATCTGAGCCTCTCCAAGGTAAAAAAAAATGATGTATCATTATGGAAAATATTCTTTGTGATTTTTTTTTTAAAGTATTAATTTCCACTTTGCTCGCTTTTTATTTCGACTCCTTCTCGCTGAACCAAGAACCTTTTTTGTGTTGCTGGGTTCCACTCAGACTGGCGGATTATTTTTGTGTCCATGTTTTCCTTTGTTTTCTCTCTTTGGCTGGGCTCTCATCCTTCTCAAGGCATTTATCATAGATTAAGGCAATATTGGGAAAATCTCTTACCTGAATTTTCCTTAGCAATTTCCTTTTATTTTTGGCCTAGAACCTTTAAGATAGTTCTAGAAATTTCTGGGAAAAAAATTTAAAGCACTAATTATAAAATCTCTGATTGAAGTAAGGCTTGAGCGTTTTCCTGGGCCCGTGTAGGCGATAGACAGGTCCCAGGTCATCAAGCGTTGAATCGTGCTAGAGATGGCTTCCTGGTAAAAGGGAAGTAATTAACTTTGCATGGCATAGCCCTCCGCCTCACCCAGCCCCTGTACCTGGTTATATCCCTATGCCGTGGGCCATCTATTCATATACCAGTGTCATACCAAGACTTTTTTTATAGCTAATCTGTTTGAGAAACACTGAGCAGGATCGTGCATCTTTTTGGAATAAAGTTTTGTCTTTGAAGGCTTAACAGAAGTTGATCTTGATTGTATTCAAACCACAGCTCAGGTGGAAACATCTTTGCAACACTCAAAAAATGGTCAATTGGAAAATTATCATATTTTCTCTTTTGAAATGGGCAGTCACACGAGAAGGCTCATTTGCTTGGTTGAGAATCAGAATTCACTCTCATTTCTTAACAGTGACCAGACTACTCAAATATCAGAATAGGAGAATTATGTATTAATTCATCATGACATAAGGAGAGCAGAAAGAACCCAACAAACCAAAGGGAGAATGCTCTTTCTTGTTTCTTAAAGAGGTTCCAGAAGGTCCTTGGTCACTCTGTTCCTTCTCCAGCAATGACCCTGTTGCTTATTTCCAATCCCTGTGTGGCCAACCACTTTGCATCCTGCTGCCATAGCAGACCATAGGTAGAGTTTGGGAACTGATGGGTTAGTATGCATCATTTCACTTGACTGGGACACTCCTTAAAGCCTAGATAGATTTTCTTCTCATATTTGACACATTGGAGTAGAAAATTGACTTAGAAAAGAAGAGTGATGTGATTTCCTTGCTGTTGTTCCTTCCCTTGACTGTGAAAGCCTTTCTCTGCTCCTCCCCACCTGTGGGTGTCTACTCACCTGTTGAGGCTCAGCTGGGATGCTCCCTCCTCCTGATGCCCCTCTCCCTGTCACCCATCAAAAATTAACCTTACCTTCTTCTGCATCCTGTCTCATGATACCTTTGTTACTGAATTATTCCATTCTGGATTAATAACTGTTCAGCTCTCCATTGCTTTGATAAATTAAAAGACTTCTGGGGTAGGTAAGGTGACCAGTTGTCCCAGTTTTCTTGAAACTAGGGATTTCCTAGCATGTGGGGTTTTCTGGCAACAAACCTGAATGGTTATCCCCCTGCAGGGACCATATAGAATTCTTCTTTGTAAATCTTACTCCAATGAGAATTATGCACTAGACAGCCCAGGTGCTCACTCAGTGTTTATTGTTGAATTTGTATGTATTAGTCTGATTTCCATTGCTATAAAAATACCTAAGACTGAGTATGGTATAAAGAATACATGATTTTAGAGGTTCAAGGTGCTGACACTGGCTTCACTTCCATTGGGGTTCTCCTAATGAATGGCATCATGGCAGGAGTGGCTAGAGGGCTATCTCATGGTGAGACCGGAGACCAGACTTGCTCTTATATAACAGTCCTTTTGCAAACTAATCAGGATCCCACAAAAAACTAAATCAATTTCCTTCCAAGGGCCATGCTCCCAATGACCTAATTACCTTAAATTCTACCACTTAAAAGTTCCATCATCTCCTAACATTAAGCTTCCAACACATGAACCCTTGGAAGCCACATCCAAACCATAGCACCATGTTTTCCTATAAAGCACGCGTTCCCAACAGTTTTCCTTCTCTCTCTTACCTGCTGTGGCAGATCCCCAACCTTCGGTGCCCTTCGCAGCCTTCAGGAATGCCTCACAGGGTCCAGACAAATTCACCCTCCTCTGCGGCCCAGGGATCACTGTGAACAGTGCCTTCCCTACTTCCAATGGTAGCCAAAGTTGTTGGCACTCACCAGTGCCACAGAGTCTGCTGCTGACACCATACCTACCTCTGGCACCTCCACCATGCCAAGACTGATACATTTATTCTCCTGGCTTAGCTCCCAACACCCTTCAGTTCTGAAAAGAAAGTGTTTCAGACCTTTGTAGCTCCATCTCTCCCTAGGACTGGCATGAGAGTTCCCAAGAATGATCTGGGATGCAGGTCAGACTCTAGGAATTTGCATCATTCCTACAATCTGTAACCTTTTGGCCAAAGAGATATTGTTACTGAGCCTGATTTCTCCTTAAGATAGTGGTTCAGAACTGGTGCCATCTTGCAGCCTCCCAGCCTGGGACACCTGGCAAGGTCTGGAGATTCTTTTGGTTGTCAGAACTGGGTTGGGGACATGCTACTGGCTTGCAGTTAGCAAAGGCCAGAGTCATTAGGAAACATCCTGTAATGCACAGGAAAGCTCCTCCCGCAATAGGGAATCACAAGACTGTCCATGGTGCTGAGTTAGAAAAACCTCGTAGGACGAGTTCTCCCCTTAGGGTACAACCCCTCCCCCAAACAGGCCTGAGCTCAGCCGGTGTTCAGTCCATCAGGTTGCCTGGCCACATCTAACCGGTTTCCATCTCAGGATTCAGGTGGAACCATCCTTCCCAGTTTGCACTTGGCATTTTGTTGAGGCTTCCTCTGCCCTCCACCGGGCCACACAAACCTCTCTGCTTAGCAGTAGAGTCCTAGACAGTAAGACCTGAGCTGTCAGGTTTCTCTTACTGCTAAAGTGATCCAGGCAGATGAAAACCAGGCTGGTCCTTGGGAAACCCGCCTTGCACGCCAGCTGACTGCCTAGCACAGGCACGTCCTTGGAACTGGTTTCTCACCTCTATACAAAGGGCTGAACGAGGGTCACTCACCCCTCCCCTGGGGCAGTGATACAGATTAATAACAGAACTCAGAGACATGAGGTGCTCTGGGCCTCTTGGAAATGAGAAGCAGAGGTATATAAGTGACTGCAATACATGTTTTCTGACTGAAAAATTATCTTAATTGGTCTTTGCAATCTGTGTTTCAATATCCTGGGGGAGAAGGAACTGCTATTTTTCAGAAAAAAAAAGAAAAAAAATTTCCATAAAGATAAGGTCTTTATGAAACAGAAACAGAACGTTCAGCTTGCAGGTTAAGATATAGGGATGATCAAGCCCAGCCGTGGGGTGAGCAGAAGCAGTCGCTAGACTGAAGCCCTCCCACACAGTGCGCCTAGAGGCCACAGCTCCCCGAGGGGGTCCCCAAGGATTTGCAACTCTGCTCTGGCTTCTATGGGACGTGCTCATAGAGGCTTCGACGTCACCTAGGAGGTCCAGCAGCATATGTCCAGCTGAAACTAATGAGCAGCACAAAGCCAGGAGTCTGTCTCGGCCACAGATGAGATTTTCCTCCCTCTCATCTGTCCCACTTTACTTTTGAAACTTTTGCCTCCAAAACAAAGACATCCTCACGTACACCATCACCCCACCTACACACACACACACACACACACACACACACACACACACACACACTTTCTCACACACATCTTTCCAGGGGATGGAGTCCGGTGAGGATGATTTTGAGAAATAGCATTAAGACAGGGAGCCCCGGCGTCTGCGCAGCACGGGCCTGTGCTCCCCTGGGGTCACTGCTTTCCAGTGGAGAGCTTCAGTTTTGCAGAGTAGACCGAGAACTTGAGAAAGACACACACGTCTTACTCAGGTTTAAGATTCCCTGATGGAGTGTTCAGCACATGATATGTTGTCAACAAACATTTGCTGAACGTATGAAGGAAAGAATATGTAAATACCTAGGAAGGAGCCCAGGAGGGAGACTTCTCAGCAAATTCTGCTTGGCCTTTTTTGAGATCCTCACCTGGTCAAGAAGTATAAAATTCTCTGCATTATTTCTTAAAAGCAGGAAGTGCCTTGAACAGATCTTAAAATGCCAGAGAGGGTCACAGCAAAGATGTTACTGGAACACTAAAGAACGCATTTTTATTTTGTTTGTTTTGTTTTTGTTTTTGGTACTGGGGATTAAACCCAGGGACACTATACCACTGAGCTACATCCTCAGTCCTTTTTATTTTTTTGAGATAGGCTAATTTGTAGAGGCTGGCCTTGAACTTGCCGTCCTCCTGCCCCAGCCTCCTGAGTGGCTGGGATTATGGCAGGCCACCACACTGCCCTGTGTGCGTGCCTCTCTTCACCCTGGCAGAGGAAGTTCAAGCGTTATCTGGCAAGTTTGCCAAAGGAATCTTTTGTGTACAGAGACTTCTTTGTTGGTAGGTAAAGATTCAGTCTGCAGGGACTGTGGCTATTAGGGAGCGCTCCCTTTTGAAGCACAGTGTCCCACCCCGGCCTCTGCTCCCAGTTCTTTACCTGCTTCTGAGAGCTCCACTCTCACTCTGAATTCCCAAGGCAGCTCCTGTGGTTCTTCACAGGAAAGAAACAGAATGTTCAGACCCACACCTGCCACCCGGTGGGTCTGCCTGCCTCTTGCCCAGTGTCAGCACCCTCTTCCCTGAAAGTTCTTCCATCGAATTTCCACCTTCTCTCCATGTTTCTAAACCTTCGGTGGACACCGTTCAGGGCCCCAGCCATTCCAGCCCCTAAGACTTACCATGCTTCCCGAATCCCACACACTTCTTATCAGTACCATTTTATTTAGGCTCATTTTATTTTCCAAAGAGGTTTTTTGAGGGCGAGAACTATATCTTCTATTGCTTTGGATTTCTACCAGCAACCCCAGGAAGGTGCTCACTCCTTTTTGATGGCATTATAAAAAGCATTGACTAATCTGGCCTCTGTAAGTATAGCTGAGAGATTTCTGGAAATCTATGATATGGATTATTTGGGGGTGGGGGTTAAGGAAAGTGATCAACACAAAAGACAAAAGGACCAAAAATGTAAGAATAGGCAAACTCAAAACATCACAAAATACCATCTCACCAGTAGAATCCTTATGTGAACTTGCTTCTAGAAAATACCTGTTAAAATTATTCATATGTAAACATACATACATGTATGCATGTATGTGTACACACAGAATATTCACATATATGCACATACATAAATGTTTATATATACAAATATACCTGCATTTACACCCACACATGCATGTATGGAGTAAACCCTTAGCAGAGGACCTTTTGTGAGTGGGCACACAAGGAAAGAGAGCTGTAGACAAACATCCTGTCTTCCTCTCTAAAGGTAAGCTTTTTGTCTGCAACGTGGAATCTGTATCTTTTATACTCCATAGACTTCTCATGGGATTAAGAACCCAGTGTCCTTTACATGACACCATGTGGCCCCAGTGGGCTTAAGCATTTGGCAATTAGGACCTTTGCATCTGAGTTTTGATTTGCATATTTAAATTTCCTTGTTTTCCTATTAAGATAAATGCAAATGCCAGAATGGGGATGGCCAACTAGAACCATCTTGGGTTCCCATCTCTGCTCCTCCAGCAAGTCACTTGGTTGCCTTCAAAACCCTTTTGCTCTTTACAAAAAAAATAAGGTGTTTGTGCCTTGCCTGTTGATGTAAAAACGGGAAACGCATACTTTTGTCTTCCAGAGAGATGTGCATCCAGCAGGATGGGAGAATTCATCTCACTGTTGTTTATTTTGGGAAAGAAGAAATGAATGAAGTCAAAGGAATACTTGAAAACACTTCCAAGTGAGTACAGTTTGGAGCTGGGACAAGGAGCCATGGTAACCGAACTCACGAATGCACACCTGAGGCTGAAACTTCTGCTTAGTTGTATTTTCCTTAACACTGGGCAAAGTGGGAGGCTTATAGCTGATCAGGTATAGGGAAACCCAGAGCCCTGCTTCCCCGGAGGTCACCCCGCCTGACACTGGTCTTCCTCAGGCTAGGGTATGACTTTGGCAGTGGAGATGACCTGCCCTGGACAGCAGGGTGGGGAGTGTGGGCTTCTGTGAGCTCCAGCGTGATGGGGTGATCTCTCAGCACCACAGATTCAGAACGTGCACTCTACAGAGCAGGATTTAGGGAGAGCCCAACTACGCATCAAGCTCCATCTCTGCCCTGGCTCGAAGGGCCACGAGTGATACCTGTGCTTACCTGTGTAGCAAGTGGCCTTACCCTTTTCCTTCCCTTTCTTATGCATTCAGAGGTGTCAAGGGGAAGCCAGAGAGATGACAGGGTTATTTATTAAACCTACTCAGTTGAATAGAAATGATTTAATCAAAACCCTAAGACATAGGTGGTATATTTATATTTTGTTGATCAGTTGCAGGGGAACACATGTATTCCAAGCAGCACACATGGATGTTTTGGTCAGCTTTTCTGCCACTGTGACCAAAAGACCTGACAAGGAGAGTTTTAGAGGAGGAAAAGTTTATTGTGGGGCTCCCATCTCAGAGGTCTCAGTCCATAGATGACTGGCTCCATTGCTCTGGGTCCAAAGTGTGCAGAACCTCATGGCAGAAGAGTGTGGTGGAGGAGAGCAGCTCAGGACATTGTACCAGAAAGCAGAGAGACTTCTGTCACCAGGGACAAAATATATATCCCAAAGGCATGCCCCTGCCAGGGACCCACCTCTTCCAACCACACCTCACCTGCCTCCATTACCTCCTGGTTAATCCCTATGAGGATATTAATGGATTAGGTTAAACTCATAACCCAATCATTTCACCTCTAAACTTTCTTATATTGTCTCACACATGAGCTTTTCGGGACACTTCATATCTAAACCATACCAATGGATTTTTTCACTTCCAAAATAAATAACCACCATGGCGTCTTATACCAATGAGAAAGCCAGAATGGCACTATGGTCCTTCCCTCTGATTTGCCTGGAGGCTTACAGGGCCTAGTTGCATGATTGTGCAGGTAGTTTCTACCTACATGAAGCTTTGAGAGTGGTCAGTAGTACAGGATTGAGAGCATTTTGTGTTGATTTTCATGCTTCGTTATTAGTTTTGTATCAAAGGACCCAACATCAGAATGCTAATTAGAATTTTTCAAACATTCTGAAGCAAAGGTCACAAACTATAGTTCACAGGTCAAATTTGGCCACCTGTTTTTGTGAAGCTTTATAAGAACATAGGCATGTCAGTTGTTTTTCTATTATTTATGAGTAGTTATAACAAAAACTATAAAAAGCATAAGCCATTTACTCTCTGGTCCTTTACAGGAAAAAATTGCTGGTCCCTAAAGCAATAAGAACTTTTTAAGATTATAAAAGTAGTTAACAGCCTAAAGTTAAGGTCCGTGTTTCAAAGAGATCAAACAGAAGGAAATAATTGAATATCCTGTATGAAAGTAAAATAGAAACTCTGTACTCCAATGTGTTGTGATATCTTTCTCTGCTTAGAAATGAAGAACACAAGTGATAGACTTCTGGTCCTCTGCCCAGTAGCTAGGTTTCAACATCTGTGACAAAATCCATTCCTAGACATCGGTTCTTTTAAGTTTCCCAGGTGATTCATACATACATCCTGGATTGAGAACCACTCTAGGAGAAGGTGTGTAGCTGGGGACTGTGCCCTTCCCTGCAGCCAGCGACCCTATTCCAGCATATCTTAGGGACTTCTCAAAGTGTCTCTACAGCACAGCCAGCATCCTGTTCAGCACATCAAAGGGTGTTCAGACGTTGTCTGATGGTTGCACTTAGTCTGCTGAATATGTAGAAGGCCAGTTTCAACACATGATGGGAAATACCCTTTCCGGTGACTAGAACGCTTAAATACTTTTATCAAGAGATTCTTCTCCACGCCAAGTTACCCAGCAAGCAGAATTCTCCACCAGAAGGTTGCTTGGTGAGCTCAGAATGCCCAGAATCAGAACAAGAGAAGCAAAATCATTTGAATGGTAGGGTTGGTTTGTCCAAAACTTTGGAAAACATCCGGAGATCAGTTTCCACCATACAAAGAACTTTGGACTAGAGATAGAGTTGATTGGTGCTTTAAAGTAATGAATGGCTACACTTTGGCAAAATTAATTTGAGCCCCATTTTTCTGTGTTGATATCCTGATTTTGTGGAGAGGTGACATCTGTTGTCTTGATGTCGTTGATGTTTTGGGATATGTCCTGCCTGCTCCTGTGGTGTTGGATAGATCAGGTGGCTTTTCATGGGGATGCCCACAGCTCTGCAGCTAGCCTGCTACATCCCATTCCACCTTCCAGATAAATCTTACAAAGTGGCTCTGACATCTAACCTCATCCTAACCACTTAGCCCTATCCAGCCAAACTGGGGGCAAATGTACCCCTTTATCCTCACCCCCATTAATTTCCTCTTGGGATTTCCTCCACCCTCTTTTCCATGTACTCAAACCTTCCTGCCCTGCCAAAAGCCCCACAAAGCTTCCCCTGACTCCCCGTCCTCTCATCTCTTTCGGCACCTCTTCTCTTTGGCACCTGGCATAGGATGCTAAATGCCTTTCTTTTTATTCCCCTAACTTTGCAACTAGATTATAAGCTGCTCAATAAATGATAACATGTCATGCCTCTTGGCAGCTCCAACACTTACTGCATTGCCACACACAGAAAATGTTTTGTTCAAGGGCAGAATAATGTCAGTTAATTAGTAAATTTGGACAAATTCCAATCCTTATGTAAACTTAAAGTGGGAGGCTTTAAGAACCTTTATCGTCCTTTTAAGATGGTAAAACTTTTTTTGGATGGTAACTTATTTTTGAATAACAATAGTATCATTATTAGTTGCATGAATTATTTAATACTCACAGCAACTTTTTGAGATGGATGCTATTATTAGCCCTGTTTTGTGGGTGAGGAGACTGGGGCTCGAGAGGTTGTTACTCAGGCTGTCACCCCTGGCACTTGGGACAGCCCGGAGTTGAACCTCATCAATAAAGGCCAGGACTCGCAGTTTGCATAGCGTGGCATTTCACTCCTGTGCTCCCCCTCCTAAAGCCCTTAATTATTAGTTGAAGGTAATAAGATTTGTAATCAGAGTAAATGAAAAATTTTTTTTCATTTGGAGATTAGTATTGTGATTAAAGTGTTCTAAATCCAGCTAAATGCAAACATTTTAAGAATATCTAAATATAAAGTCTTGTTTAATGACTAGTTTGCAGTGTTTTATACTCTCTCTCCCGCTAGGCTTACACTTCCTCAAATGAGCTTTACATTTCAGTTGATTGCGATAGATGAGTGTTTTGTAAACTGTGGTGTGTAATTCATTAGAGGACTGTGAAATTGATTTCATGGGATATGTCCAATGTTTTTAAAAAGTGAAATAGAATAGGATAGAAAATATCAGAATGAATTACAGGTCATAAGGACATACATGAAATATATCGTTTCATGGAATTTTAATTTCAGTGAGCAGGTCTCTGTGTGAATATGTGTGTGGCCTTGTGTTTGCATGGTCTGCATTTTGATATACGATATATTCCTATGTAAAGACTGTGGGTAAAATGTGCATAAGCCTCTGCCACAGATAGCAATGCATATCAGTTCTCAATACTTCATTCTTAATCTATGAATTTTTATCTTCAGTGTATCTCAGATGTAAACTGAGCTCATTGGTTCTCATATGCTCTGGAGTAATAGGGGTTACTTTTTTAAATGCAGGTTCCTGGAACCCCACCCCAGAAATTCTGAGATGAAGCCCGCAAGCTAATTCTTAGAACAGGTTCCATGTGTGATGCTTTGTGATCCATGGGACACATTTTGAAAAAGACTGGGCTAGGTGGATATTTAGTTGGAGGTAACAGGAAATTCTTTAAAAATGAGAACGTGTGGATGAATTGACATGAGTCGACATTTAACACATTACAAGTTCATCTTTGTCCAGCCACAAGAATGTAAAGGCGTCTTGCAGAGGAATCCGTGTGAGAGATTGAGGAACTAGAAATGAGACACTGCTCTATCTCCGTGTGTGATGGGAAGAGAGGGCTGTTGTTTTCTTGTGGTTTTCGGGGACCTTGACATAGTGTGCATCAGCCCTTTGAAGTGACTTGTTTGACAAACACCTCCAGGAAGGTTTCATCAAACATCCTAGAAGAAAATTTGGAAGAAAAAATTTTTAATTTTTCCCCCCTAAAATTTGAGCAGTATCTTTTGTTTTCTTGAGTTTTCTTAAGCAACAAATTGTTAAGTAAGAATCATCTACTAAAATGCAACAAGCTGCACAGTGAATCTCTCCCAAGCAGATAGAGTCCTGGGCCCTGGGAGCAGGCAGGGGTTAGCACTGACTCAGGCAGCATCTCAGGCCCATGGTTAGCTCTCCCAGCTCTGCAGGAAGCAGGGCCAGGCATGATTCTACCTGGTATAGCAGCTTTCTGTGGGTCTTTGTCTGCATTCCTGGTTGTTCTTTGAAGGACCTAAACATGGCATATGGATTACAGAACTATGGCAATGTTAAGTCTTCTGAGTATGATTATTTATATTTTTAGAATGTTATAAAGGAGAGCACCAGAGTCTTGGGAGGTACGTGTCTTTGAAGGTGAAGTCGCCATGGCATCTGTAACTAACTCTCAGAGTTCAGAAGAAAAGCAAGCAAATATGGTGAAATAAGGACCCTTGGTGAATCTAGGGAAAGGGGCAGTGGGTGATAATTATCATAGCCTTGCAACTTTTCTGAAGGTTTAGAATTTTCCAGATAAGACTTTGGGGAAATATAGTACCAAAAAAAGTCAAGTATATTAAGTTTATACAATGAATTAAAACAGCAGTTAAGATAAAGAAGGGTAAATTGGCAAAGAATAGTGTCAGTGTCGTGAAGAGCTCCACAAACATCCTCCTTCATAAGCAGAAATAATAAGTGGGTTTTTAAAAAGTAGTCAAAATCTACTTTTCGAGAACTCTGGAAATTAGCCAAAGCTTGCAACAGTCTGCAGTGCGTTTAACTAAGAAAGATGACTGAATTTCAGAGCGAAAGGGAGTTATGTGGATCTTTCCCTTGCCCCATTCCCATCCCCTGCCTCCAATTCTGCAGTGACCTTGAAATCCAGCAGACCCCAAGCACAGGGAGCTGAGGTCCAGATGGGGCTGGAGAGCCCTCAGAACATCAGCTAGAGAACTGGCATCATCTGAACTGTCTGGGGGTCCCTGGAAGCCCCCTTCACAAGGTGGTCTCCATTGGACTCATTCAGAAATCTTCCAGCACAAAATGGCTTTTCTCAGGTGGAGGAAGGGGAGTATTTGTTAAAAACTGTTACTGTAAGCGTTTAACTTTGTGGCTGCCTGAGATGGTGGACAATAGACTAACAAAAAAGTTTAAAATGGAAAGCTAAGGAATGAGATGCCACCAGGGTTTTTAAAGGGGCCAACCCCATTTCTGAATCTTGAGTCTGTGCTTCAGGAAGATCTGAGCAGGTCCCAGGCTCTCCCTTGGGGCTGATCTTGGGGCTCTGTGCAGACAGGGAGTGGAGACTAGGGTAAGTTGTCAGCTGCCTGGCTAAGTCTGAAGACACACCCAGTGTGCCCACTGAGTTTATCAGCAAAGACTCGGAGAATTGTTGGTTCTGGGCATTTAAGGAAATTTTTTTCCAGTCATTCGCCGATCATTTAGCACTCACACACAACAAAGAATATAGACATCATGGAATGAGTTCAGAAAACTCTTAACCAAACAGCAGCAAACCTGGGGGAGGAGGGAGATTCTGATTGCCAGGGTTGCCACTACATGACTTAAACTGTCCAGTTTCTAACACAAACTATGAGGCATAAGAACATATAAGAAACTATGGCACACGCACAGAAAAAAATAAAATCAGTCATTAGGAATTGTCCCTGAGGAAGCTCAGGGTCTGCACTTGCTATCATACTTTCAATCAGATGCACAAAATGTGTTCCAAGAAGCAAAAGAAACCACCTTTAAAGAACTAAAGAAAAGTAAGAGCACCTTTTCTCACCAAATAGGGGATATCAATAAAGAGGTATAAATGATTTTTCAAAAGAACAAAATAGAAATTCTGGAGAGAGTTGAAAAGTGCCATACATACAATGAAAGTAGTTTTGAAGAAACAGAAGAAAAAAATCAGTAACATTAAGTTAAGTCAATTGAGATGGCCCAGTCTGAAAAACAGAAAGAAAAAAGAATCAAGAAAATGAACAGGTCTCAGATACTTGTGGGATGCTACAAGCATGGAAATCAGAGGAAGAGAGAAAGTCATGCAGAACTTCAAAGGAATAATGGCCCACAGTTTCTCAAATTTGATGAAAAGCATTACTTTCTACATCCAAGAACCATGACAAACTCCAAATCAAATAAACTCAGAGAAATCCACACTAGGCAGACATATCATCATCAAACTTTTTAAAGGTCATAGAGGAAAAGCATCTTAAAAGCAAGAGAGAAACCACTTGCCACACCAGAGATCCTTGATAAGACTAGTAGATGATTTCAGTGAAGAAATGGAGACTGTGGAAGCCAGAAGGTGGGGTGGCATATCAAAGTCCCGAAGGAAAAAGACTGTCAGACAATAATTCTAATCATCACCAGAGCCATCTTCCAAAGATAAAGGAGAAATTAAGACATTCCTACATAAACAAAAACTGGGAGACTATCACTCATGAACATACCCCGTAAGAAATACCAAGAAGAGTCCTTGTAGCTGAAATGAAAGGACTCAGGCAGCAATTCAGAGCCACACTAAAGAGTGCCAGAGAAAGTAAGTGTGGGGTAAGCACAGAAGGCAACAGAACGTCTTTTTTGTGTGTGACTCTTTTCCTGCTGATTTAAAAGATGTAAATGATTTGTTTCATAAAGTTAAAATGATATGATTTGTTTTGAAGGACACATAATGAATAAAGATGACATTTTTAATACAAAAGAAGGACAGGAGAAGGGAAAAGGAAATAGGATTTTGTGTACTTTTAAGTGAAATTAAACATATTTTCAAGAAAAGAGAAAATCTGACTATACCTATAACAAGTAAATGGATTGATTGAATTTAAAAATTCCCACAAAAAAAAGGCCCAAATTTCTATCAACTGTATAAGAAATTAACATCAATATTCCACGAGCACTTTTAAAAATATATAGAATATTTCCCAACATATTCTTTGAGACTTGAATTATCCTGAAACTCTAACCAGTCAAAGACTTCTCAAGGAAAGAAAAACTACAAACCAGTATCCTTCATGAATAAAAATACAAAAATTCTAAATAAATACTAGCAAACTGAATTCAGCAATGTATAAAGAGGATTATATGCTATGACCAAGTGAGTTTATCCCAGTAATATGAGATTGACTTATTATATTAAAAAAAAATCCATGTCACTAGATGGATTACTGTATTAATAAGTCAAAGGACAAAAACAATGTGGCCATCTTAATACATATAGAAAAACCACTTGACAGAAGTCTAACACTCTTAACATGATAAAAACACTCAACAAACTGGGAATAGAAGAGAATTTCTCCAACCCGTTAAAGGGATCTACAAAAACACTTGTCTATAAGTTTCATCAATAAAATACTGAAAACTTTGTTTGAGATCAGAAACAAGAGAAGATATCTGCTTTCATTCATGTTCAATGTTTTAATGGAAGGTTTAGCCAGAACAGTTGGGGAAGAAAAAGAAAGGAAAAACATTCAGACTAATAAGGGAGAAGTAAAATTCTCTGTATTCACAGAGCACATGATCTCTCTCTTATACTAAAAATTATAAGAAATCCATGAAAACTTGTTAGAGTTAATAATATCAACAAAGTTATGGGTACAGAATCAACACTAAAAAGTTGATTGTATTTCTATACGGTAGCAATAAACAACCTGAAAATGAAATTAAGAAAATAATTCTAGATCTCAATGTAGAAGTTCTAACTGTTAAACTCTTAGAAGAAAGCACAGGCATAAATGTTCATCACTTTAGATTAGGCACTGTTCTCAGAGATATGATATCTCAAGGACTGAAGTAAGTAAAGAACAAATAGATAAATTGAACTTTATCAAAATTAAAAACTTTCACACAACCATGAAAGTGAAAAAAACATCAATAGTGGGAGAAAATGTTTGCAAATCATAATCTGATAACAGTCTAATATTCAGTATATAAGAGAGAACATTTATAATTCAACAGTAAAAAGATAAATGTTCCAATTTTTAAAATGCACAAAAGATTTGAGTGGACATTTGTCCAAATGACTATCTATCCAAATGACCAGTAAGTACATGAGAAGCTGGTTACCATCATTTGGCATTAGAAGAATGCAGGTAAAACCACAATGTAAATCATACCCTCCAGGATGTCTAAAATCCCAAACCCAGACAATCACAAGAGTCAATGAAGAGGTAGAGGAATTAGAACTCTTGTCCATTGCTGGTAGGAACATCAATGTTTGGTGGGAAATCATTTGGCAGTACTTTTAATGGTTAAACAGAATTATCTTCTGTTCTGTGGGAAACAATTTGGCAGTACTTGAAATGGTTAAACAGAATTATCATCTGACGAGGCACTTCCCTTCCCAGATACATGCTCAAATTAATTGAAAAAAGATATTTGAACGAAGAACTGTATGTGAATGTTCACAGCAGCATTAATCTCAGAATGCAAAAGGTGGAAACAACACAAATGTCCATCATCTGACAAATAGGTAAACAAAACGATTTTGGCTCCATACAGTGGAGTATTACCCAGCCATAAAAGGAAGTGCTGATGTGTGAACAGTGTGGCTCAACCTCAGAAACATTATACTAAATCAAAGAAGCCAGACACAAAGGGCCAATAGTGTGGGTCCAGTTATGTGAAATGTCATCACAGGAATAGAAAGGAGATTAGCAGCTGTCAGGGGCTGGAGATGCAGGAAACCAAAAGTGACTGCTTACTGGGCATAGGGTTTCCTTTTGGGGTGATGACGTTGTTGGTACAACATCGTGAATATGATGAACGCCTCAGAGTTTACACACTTCTGAATTGTTCATTTTCATCAATAAAATATATACATAAAATACACACATGCACACACACACGTGTACCCACATACATATATACATGGGGTCTACTCAAACAGTGTTTTTATTCCTTATGTGCTAGATGTGAGAATGATCTGAGTGTGACCTGTCTCACCCTTGATGGCCAGGGTTCTTTCAGTTTACCTGGCTGGGCAGGTAGTGTCCCCCTCCTCTCTCACTGCTCCATGTGCATCCCTCTAAGAGAACGATCTTCCCTGATATTCCTGATTGCTAGGCAATCACTTACTCTGGGTGATGGAATTGGATACATCGCTGTACAGCAGCTGATCCAGGACAGAAAGGAAAGAGCATGGTGTCCCTGGGTGCCAGGTGCTCTGCTGGGCAGCTTCCTCCTGGCCTCTTGAGGAAAAGCCCAGGCTCAGGTGTACATACAGGGATGTGCAGGGCAGGGCAAGCGCGCCTGGGGGCAGTTGCCAAGAAAGGAAGGAGGAATTGGGTGTCTACACCGTGCAGATGCAGGAGCTGAGTCTGCGTGAGCCGAAGTGTTCTCAAGGGCCCCAGAAGCAGAGATGAAGGCCTGTGTCCTCCTGGAGATTGTGGCCTTCGGCTATGGCCTGGGTTCTGAGAGACTGTTGTCCCACACCCTCAATGTGGCTGATTGGAAAGGAAGCTTCGCTCCCTCCTATTCACTTCGCTCCCCGCACCCTGGAGCAGAGGCACCAAGGTTGGTGTTGCGTTCACTCTCCATTTTTCAAAGAAAACTCCTTGGCAGAGACCTCCTATCAGACCTTGGAATCTCGTTATTTTTCTGTGCATCAGCAAATTTGTTTGGCACCTGCCAAAGCTAGTTTTGCTTTCCCCACTCCAAACAAAACAAAACATTGTGTGCATGTGGTGAAAAAGGAAAGTCAGCCTTTGGCCTGGAAGAAGGCGAATCTAATTAGCTGCAGACTCTACTGCAGCTACTCTGAGGTTCAGGCACATTCACTTGCTCTTCTTAATGGACTGTGGCCCATTTTCCTGTGAAATTTTAGAACCAGTGGAAAGGCAAAAATGAGTTCCCTACAGAAGCTTGCTAAGACTGGCATGCGTGAGCTCAGAATCGAGGGAATTCTAGTTGGCAAAAGTGCTTACTGTGAAAAACTGGGTGATAACGTGTTTGGTTTTACATTCTTCACTATATTCAGGTATCTTCAGTCGGGTAGAATCCATAAAACATTTTGATATTTAGAGCAATAAGATTTAAAATTAAAAATTATTCATGGGATGTAATGCTTGTTTCTAAGCACATTCTCAAAATTTGACCTTTTTTTTTTAAATAAAGGGCTATTGTGGGAAGTGTCACATTAAGAGGATTTCCTTGCAGTTGTGGGAAAAAGTATGTATTAGAGTAAATCATATTAGACAGCAAGATCTTTTATCATTTTTAATCCAGCAATTCTGGGAAATGCAAGTCAATTAGGGAAATTAAATCTCCAATAGAAACAGTAGCTTTCTCAGGTCATTATGACCTGCATAAAAATGACTGTAACCAAGGAGTCCCCACACACCAGATTTTATTATATTAAATAAAGGAATTGCGTGGGAAATTCAAGAGTTGAATCAGTTAATAATGTAATTCAAGAAGAAAAAGAAGAAATAATTGTGTGCAAGTCATGAGGCCTTTTAAAACTAGGTACACCGATTCATAATAGAAAATTACATAATATAAGATGTAGCATCCACCATGATAGATGCCCATTTCTTACTAGGCCATAACTGTCATGGGCATGTCACTAAATATGACATTTCTTTATGAGTAAATTTAAATATTTGGAACCAAATGGCTTCTTAGCTTTTTTCCCCCATATTTGCCCTCTTCTCAGAGCTAGGGTTTATATCTGTCCTGCAGAGTCCACTGGCCTCAGCATCTTTCTGATGCAGGATGTGGACTTATACAAAAAGGAGGGGTCTCTGGTGGACGCCTGAGTTGCCTGTGCTTTCCCGGGCATCTCTGGACAGCACCTCCTTCCAGACAGATCTGAAAGGTGCCTCAGCATTTTCCCTTTCTTCTTCTCAGCTCGCCCCGTGTTTATTGATCACCCCCTGTGACCGTGTGTGTGCCCTGTATACACAGTGCTGGATGATCTCTGAAGATGGGGGGAAGGGAGCGAGGCAGTTGCTGCCCTGGAAGGGTTTGGAGCCGGCGGGAGCATCCCAGAGGTTCTCATAAAGCAGAGACCCAAGCGAAGGCACAGGAAGGCAGCAGGACACCAGGGGCAGAGGCAGGGCTGGTCGAATGCCTGGGAGGTGGGAGAGGACACCTCAGTCTGCAGTGAGGTGTGAGAGAGGCAGTGACTCCTGACCTGGGCCTTGGAGAATGAGTGCGATTGTCACAGGAATGGAGCCTGTTGTGGGAGAGGACACCAGCAAGGACAGGAGGCCCAACCATGTCCACTCCTTGGCAACCGGTCTGTGGTGAGCATCTGTCTACTCCTGGCTGGTCCCTGTGTTTGCGGGGACAGAAGGCCAACAGGGTGCCTGCCTGTGAACCACGATGTCTGCACTTGGAGTCGTAGCCTCATGGCCACGTCCTGTTCATTCACAAACCCACGCCGCCTCAATTCCTCGGGCACATCAGTGTTTTGAGCTGAACTGTGTCACGGCTTTGGCGGGCCTTGCTGCCCTGTTGAGCAGGGGTGCTCTGGTCTAGCAATGCAGTCCCCACCTGAGGAGCAGCGTTTCTAGATGAAGCCATGAAGACCAGGGGCCCCACTGGCTGGCAGGAGCCAGTTCCCCTTCATCCGGTTGCATCTGTGTTCCGGAGGCACACGGCTGGAGCTAAGTTTGACAAGAGGAGGGGTCCCACTTCCAGGGCAGAAGGTTTGAGGACTTATGAATCTCTCTGCTCTGGGAAAGAAAGGAAGTTGAGTCGTTCTGATTATTTTCCTTCTGTTTCCAGCTCAGCCCTCTTTCTTAAAGAGTTTTAGATAAATATCAGAGGCCTGTCCCAATGGCAAGCAAGGGCAAGGAAGGGTTCCCATGGATTACTGGCTAGTTGAAAGCAGCCGTGGGTTGAGAAACAGAAGGGGAAAGAGTACCATTATCCCACAGTCGGACTTAGGGGCCTGGATGGCCTGCCAGCCACGTGGCACACACAGATGCACCTCGAAGCTAGCACTCCGGGCCCTCACCAGCACCTGCCACTGGCTTGCAGTGCTTCCCATGCCAGAGATGACCCTGTCCCCACTCTGCCTTCTGTGTACACTCACGTCCAACCTCCCAGTCAGGGCTTGGTGAGTTATCAGGGCTTCAGAGAGGAGCCAGCAGGGATCCAGGCTGCCAGGCCAGCAATCACATGGCATGCTAGGTCCTGACCAGGTTGCCTGGGGTGCATGAGGGGGCTGAGCAGAGCCACAGGTGCAGAGTGGGCAGGGGCTGCCAGTGCCATGTGCCCACTGGCCTCACAAGTCCCCAGGGAAACAATTCATGGGACAGAGGGGCCCTCTTCCAGGGGCTGTCTCATGTCAGATCTGTCCTAATGGAGGGCGCTGCAGCCTATGTACACTCCAGAGAGTGGGTTAAAATGAATATTCCAAATGGAGCGCCATGAAAACAACACGATTGTCTCATCCTTGCAGAGAGATTGAATGGACAGAAAGGAAGCAAAGTGCCATTTGTGTCAGGCCAGAGCAAGCACTCCCCAGCACCCACTTCTGAATTTTCTGTCTGGAAAGCAACACACTGAAGCATAGAGGTTGATGTTTAAAAATTTATGGCATTTGCAGAGAAATGGATGGAATTGGAGAATATCATGCTAAGTGAAATAAGCCAATCCCAAAAAACCAAAGGCCAAATGTTTTCCCTGATAAGTGGATGATGATATATAATGGGGGTGGGGGGTAGGGGGTGAGAGAAGAATGGAGGAACTTTAGATTACGTAGAGGGAAATGAGAGGGAGGGGCTATGAAAGATGGTGGAATGAGACAGACATCATTACCCTACATACAGGTATGATTACACGAATGATATAAATCTACATTGTGCACAACCATAGAAACGAAATGATGTCCCCGTATGTGTATAATGAATCAAAATGCAGTCTGTAAAAATAAAAAATAAATAAATAAATAAAAAGGAAAAGAAAAAAATAAACATGTTCTTCCAAATTAAGGTCATCTCAAATCCTAGGAACCATGAATTCTCCCCTCCCCTTTCCCAGTCACTATGATTGTCATGCAAGCCCAGGCTCCCTTGGCTACCAGGGAGCAGAGAACAGCCTTTATGAGCAGCAGCTTGAGCCAGAGTTTGGGAAACTTTTGCCCAGAAGCGGCCATGTTGGATAAGCATCTTCACCAGGTCACCAGTCTCTGCCCACATGTGGTAGCACTCATCTGTCTAGCGGTCATTTGCCACTCAGTCACCCACAGACTTTCATATCTTTAGTACTGTTAGCTCATTTTCTTAAGCTGCCTTGTAATCTTGATTTTTTAATGTGATTTAACTTCCTCCAAATTTGAGACATCTGTACAAATGGACTGTAGACTGTTCAAGGAGGGAAATCCTGATGGTACAGTTCCTTTAATGCCGCTTATTTATTTATTTGACACCAGGGATTGAATCCAGGAGTGCTTTGCCACTAAGCTATATCTCCAACCCTTTTTTTTTTTTTTTTGAAGGGGTAGGGCAGGTAACCAGGGATTGAACTCAGCAGGGCTCCACCACTGAGCCACATCCTCTGCCCTATTTTGTATTTTATTTAGAGACAGGGTCTCACTGAGTCTGGTTTTGAACTCACGATCATCCTGCCTCGTCCTCCTGAGCCACTGAGATTGTAGGCATGCACCACCGTGCCCAACTCTCCAGTCCTTTTTATTTATTTATTTTTTTAAATTTTAAGACAGGGTCTCATTATGTTGTTTAGGGCCTCCGTTGCTGAGGCTGGCCTCTAACTTGTGATCCTCCTGCCTTAGCTTCACAATCCACTGGGATTAGAGGCATGCGCCACCACACCAGGCTAATGCAGCATATTAAGGAACTGCATGCCTCTTGCCTTTGCAAAAGTTGCTTGCTATCATGAAATAAAAATATTTCTTGTATTTGAAATCTCTTTTGATAGATTCTGTAAATGCTCTTGGAGGAGGTTATCTGAATGATGAGCTCATTCATTGTGTTTGAAAATGTGAGTGTTCCCTGCTCTGCAGATTAGCTAACAAACATCCCTGAAGTCAAGGGGGCAGAAGATCCAAGAGCATAACCTTAGAAACAAATGAAGACAAGACCTATTACTGGATGCTAAAGCCAGACAGGCCCCAGGCTGGACAATAAGCAATTTCCAGACCTGGTCGGAGACTCTCTTAGATGAACAGATGAAAATCCAGGTTTCCCTGGAAGTTGACCAAACATGGTTGAGCTGACTTTCGGAAGCTGGGGCTGTAGAAACCTGCAGCAGATGTGAACCTGGCTGCCAGGGCCTCACACAGCCTGTGTGCCATTGCAGACAGGGATGTGGCTCTGTCCTTAACTAGTGTCAGACCTAATACTGAAAAGGCTTTGGAGCCCAACTTCAGTGCTGCTCACAGAAAGTAGGGACTTAGGTCACATATCCAGATAAAAGATGAAGCTCTAAAAGAGAAGGAGAGCCCCTCAATGTAGACAATGCTGAATTGAATGCAGAATTAAGGAAAGGAGAATGTTAGAGTGTAAAGGGACCTTGCAGTTCTGTACCTGCTGCATTTTGTAATAAGGAAACCAAGGAAAGAGATGAGGTGACTGACTTCCAATAAATTAGATGCAGTTCAGGGCTCAGAACCATTCACGTACCCACACATTTATTCACGAACATCTATTGATGTTCCATCTAGTGGGGACCAGGCCCAGCTCCAGGCCCTGGATCCAGGATTCCTGACTCACAGAGGAGGGCTCTTTCCATCACAAGGCCTTCTGCCCTGATCTCAATCTGAAAGGCATGTCTGGCATCAGACTCAGACAAGGCTGGGCCCATAGATTCCCCAGATAAAAATCCAAGCTCCGCTCAGATCTGAAAGAAGATGGGAAGCCAAAGGAGAGGCAGAACTGATTTCACTGATTAAATGACCAGATACAAATACAGATTAGCATCTGAAGAGCTTATGACTCTGTGTTTGTGTTGACCTTTAACCAAGAGAGTGACTTGGAATACAGACTTTTATTTAAAAATGGCACTTGGCTTCAAAATCGAGGCCTGGTAGGCCTGAAAGGGAGGGGAGGAGTCAGAGAGGAAGCCATTATGAACGAAGGGTGGTGTTGGCAAGAAGAGGAGGACCCTCCAGATGCCAGGCCCTGCACACCCAGAAACTAGAGGGTGGACCTCTCCTACCTGGAGGGAGGCATCCCTGTCCTGCTTTACGCTGAATGAATTCTGTTTTGTTCAAAATATGCCTCATTTGCAAAGGTTCTCATGTTCCTGGGAAAGAACAGCAAACAGAGGAAACATCTTGGCTTCCCCACCCCAGGCCTGGGAACCCTCGGGTGCTAATGACAGCAGGCTGCTTCCAGAGTGCCTTGTGCTCTTGGCACCGTTTATCTGACTAATAACTCTGTGAAACACTTAAGGAAGGTATTATTATTCCCACTTTGCAGATGAGGCAACTGAGGTTCAGGAAGATTAATGCACCTGCCTGCCTCTCGGAGCTAATGCGCAGGAGGTCTGAGGCCGTCCTAGTCTTCTAACTCCAAGATGACATCTTTTCTGCCATCCATCCTCTACTGCTTTACCTAAGGGTGGGGAAGGAATCCAAGTTTCAGTCTGTTTGGGGACAGATATACATCAAGAATATTTTGCCTAGCTCCTGGATTTGAATGCAGACAAGAAGATGCCGGAGGGGGGAGGCAGTCCATGGTAATTTAATTTCCTCGGCTCAGTAGACTCATTTGGGTGACTGAGGAAGCATGGAGATTTCCCAGGGGGTGTGTTCATAGTTTTGCTGGTTCAGGCTTTCTCCTTCACAAAAAAGTCATTAGTGATGACAGTACAGTTTGCAATGTGGGGAAATTGCCAGAGAAACAAGAAAAAAAAATAAATCAAGTTAAAAGTTCGTTAGGTTTTCTTGGTACTTTTCATCCCAATGTTTCCCCTGAGTCTTGTCCCCACCGGTCCCTGCACTCTTTGGGTTACAGAAGAAACAAGTCAAGAGGTGGATGCTCCTGGCTATGTTTTTTTTTTTTTTTCCCCCTAGGAATTCTGTCAGCCTGCAAAGAAACCTGGGTGTATAAGTGGCTGTCCCTGATTGTCCCTTCTGCTTCCCCTCTAGAGCTGCCAACTTCAGGAACTTCACCTTCATCCAGCTGAATGGAGAGTTTTCCCGGGGAAAGGGACTGGATGTGGGAGCCCGCTTCTGGAAGGGAAGCAACGTCCTTCTGTTTTTCTGTGACGTGGACATCTACTTCACCTCTGAATTCCTCAATACCTGCAGGCTGAATACACAGCCAGGTGTGGAACCTGGCACCCAGGTGGCATTTACTGTCCTCACACCCAGGTGTCATTCTCTGCATAGCTCACTCTGATGTCCTGCCTCACCAGCCTCATTTTACCCCAGTGACACAGAAAGCGACAGTCATCTGGTTTGGTTTCTCCTTGGGTGCCGCCTGGCAGGCTGCTCCAATCCAAAGGGAAAAGGGCAGCTGTGGGCAGATACCAAGGCGGGAGGCTCTGTGAGCAGAAGGAACCCGTATTAAGAAAATTATTTCTATAGACGTGGCTCCGGCAGGACTGATAATCAGCTAAGAATTATTGGCATGGCCATATTATTAAAATATAGAAATTCTTGCTACTTTTGGAAAGATTTCCTGTATTTCCCAAACATGGGTGAAGAGCAACTATTCTGAGCTCTCTAAGTCTATCCCTGCTGCCCTATCACCCCAGCCTCCCTGGCAACCTTTGAGACTGCCCTGGAGCTAGCCATCAGAGGGTTAATATTCTCCAATCAGGGGTACCAGGACTGTCTTCCATACCCACCTCTCTGGTGGGTACCCAGAGCTAGAGCCACAGACTGTCAATATCTTGAATATTATTCCTGTTCTAGGAAGGTGGAAATGTTTGAGCATCTGACTGATTGGTCTACCTGGGGATGTGCTTGTCAGAACTATCTAGGGTATAGAGAAGGGGAAAATAAAAATGGGCGCAAATATTCAGGATGTCCCAGAGGCTGAATGTCAATGAATCTGTCACTTTAAGCAAATGCTTGTTTTCTGGTTTGCAGGGAAGAAGGTGTTTTATCCAGTCCTTTTCAGCCAGTACAATCCTGGCATAATCTACGGCCATCACGATGCGATCCCTCCCCTGGAACAGCAGCTGGTGAGTAATTACCACACAGATCCCTTTGTGCGGCTGCTTTGTGGCTTTCATTACCAGGGGCGCCTGACCGTGAGGAAAGGTGAGTGGGAATCTGTGGATGGATTCCCTCAATAGTTCTTAAGTTAAGCAGATGTTTTGGCCTTTGCTCCCAGTGCCTTGTTGATTGAAAGTGCTTGCAATATTTAAAAGTGGAAAATAAATAGGAACAGTACCTTACAGGAGGGTAATTTCACACCTTCGTAGTTTTCTTCTGTGGTTTTGGGGAACGAGGGTTATTGCGCGGTGACAGAGCACACTTTCTCTTTATTATTACAAAATCCTGCCTGATAAGAAAGGTGAGATTTGTGTTTTCATTTGTCTGGTGGAAACAGGTGCTGGAAAGGGGCAGCTCACCCCAGGGCACAGGGCTAGTCAGTGGGGAACCAGGGCTGAGCCAGGTCCCCAGTCCTGGGCCTCTCCCATGGCAGAACAATTCCCACACATCAGGGGTCCTGGGTGGATGTTGGCCTCAGAGCTGTCACTGACAAGGTGGCTTTTGAAGGAATAGTGGAGAGACTTCTCTGCTGAGATGGTGGCTGCACCGGTGATGGGCAGTGGAACCGCATGGCCCCCAGTGACTGTAGCCAGCTGTCTGCATCATCACCAGCAGCTGGTCTCTTTGGCAGAAAAGCAGCACAGGCATGGGGAGTTGGCAGCCAACAGGAAGAGGACCTCTGCTGAGCCCGGGCTGCCCCTCCAAGAACACATTTCCCATTGTAGTAGTTTCCCCTGATCCAAGGGGTGTTCCCGAACCCCCAGTGGATGCCTGAAACCATGGGTAGTACCAAACCCTACAGACTGTTTTTCCCTATGTATATATATCTATGATAAAGTTTAATTTCCAAATCATAGTAAGAGTTTAACAGCAGCAACCAATAATAAAATAGAATAATTGTTTTAGCAGCATTTTTGCTGCTGTGACTAAAAGGATCTGACCAGCACAATTGTAGAGGAGAAAAGGTTTAGTTGAAGGCTCACACTTTCAGAGGTCTTAGTCCATAGAAGGCCGGCTCCATTCCTCGGGGCTCAAGGTGAGGCTGAACATCATGGCGGAAGAGTGTGGCAAGTGATGCAAGGGAAGCAGCTTGCATCACGGTGATTGAGAAACAGAAAGAGACTCTACTCTCCAGATACAAAACCTATACCCCAAAGCCATGCCCCAGTTCCCACCTCCTCCAGCTACACCCTACCACTTCAATTAATCCCATCATGGATTAATTCACTGATTGGGTTAAGACTCTTACCACCCAATCATTTCTCCTCTGAACCTTCTTGCACTGTCTCACATATGAGCTTTTGGGGGACACTTCATATCCAAACCATAACAATAATTATGACAATACACTGTAATAGACATTTAAAACTTAGGAATTATTTATTTACAGAATTTTCCATTTAATATTTTTGGATTAGTGTTGACTCTAGGGACTGAACCCACTCTTACAGGGGGGACTTCTATATTGTTGTCGTTCTCCCTGCAGAGAGGTGGGCTGAATTGTCCTCAGCTGCATTTTAGCTCAGGCTGAATCTCTGGGCTGCTCCAACCAGGGGGTGGTCTGTTCTTCCTTGCCCTATGTAGATCCACCTCCTGTTGGAACAAAGCATGTTTCTTCCTGTTGAGTAACCTTGGGGAAAGGAAGGAAATCTGGTGGGTGAACGTGACCAAGTCTCTCTGCCCCTATGCAAGGGGCAAGTGAATGAATTTCCATAGAAAACATGTGTGCTGTGAAATTCTTTGGGGGACTACCTCTGTGTTCAGCTTCCAGAAGTAGCAAGTCTATTGTCTCTAGTCCCATCCTGTGCCCTTCACCCTCCCTCCCTCCCCAGTTAACCCCTGGCAGCTGATAGTTTATCATTCCCAGAATGTGACAGCTTTGGGTATCTTCAGGTTAGACAAAGTGGATTTCTCACCCACGTTCTGCAGTGGTTTCTGTGGGCTCAAGCCAGGTGACACACTAAGAAAGACAGCGTCCTCTTCTCCCATGAGACTTTAAACACCACTGTGAGTCTGTCAATGGAGAGTTCCTTAATCATGCTTTACATAATACAAACCTTACATTTTTGCTCCCTAATAGCCAGATCTCATCTGCTTACAAGTGAAATCCCATTTTCTGTCCTGAAGAGTTTTAACCTTCTAATGAGGTTTGAGGAAAAAATAGGACAGACACAGCATTTATTTTCTTTTAACCAATCAGAATAAAAGTTCCTTTGGTTTCAAATGTGATTCACGTGTTAGTTTAAACTCATAAAGACCTTATTTGCTTGCAAAGGAGTTCTGTTCATTTTGCAATTTAAGGGTCTTATCCTTGGGTTCTTATTCCAGCAGAGAAGCAGGTACCAGGGGAAGTTAGAGTCAGGACAGTTGAGCTGGTCTCTCAGGCCCCATTTCCTGAGTCTGCCGCGAGAGGCGGGCTATATCTTGAAAAATCCTGAAGCTTTTGACATTTACTTCCAAAAACATTTTGACCTCTGCCAGAGCGCACAACTGCTATTTTGGAGTTCAATATTTGTGATTATTTAATCTGATGAAACAGGGCACTCCAAGTTTCCCATCCACCAAAAAAAAAAAAAAAAATTAAATCATCTTTACTGGACATACCATGTCTTAAGCACCTGCTGCTGCCCAAGGGCTGGTCCAGGTGCTGGGAGGAGAGTCAGAGGAACTGCAGTGGGTTATACTCAGAAGTGTTTGTAAGAGACCTCACCCAGCTCCTCCTCCTGAGAGGTGGAATGACTGGTCCAAGATTGCACAGCTGCTAGTGGCAGAGCTGAGCCTCAGGCCAGGATTTCCCTCCTCCAGTGCATTGGAAATTGATTTGCTGAGGATCAGGATGAGAGCTGAAGTGTAAAGGCGATGAGCTGACAAAAATCCCAAAGGCAAACATCCAATTGCAGGAATCAATATAATGGAGACGGAGCGTGTGGGTGGTGAGACGGTATAAAATAAAAAGTAATGACTGGAGATGGATAAATTAGGAAAGACCTCCTCCTGAGGGTACGTTTTGGCTCAATCTAAGACGAAGATGTTGCACATTCATTACGAAATCCTTGATAGCCTTCCCTGGAATACATCAGTATCACAGGTCCAGAATGCAGCTGTAATGAAAGTTACTTATGCAAACAACTCAACCTTTCCCAGCAGCCCCGAAAATATGACCTCGTTTGTCAATGTGTCAGTTATTACTTCCCATGGCTATTGCCACTGTCATTTTCTATTTTGCCTGCAGATAAAAGCAGGGAACTGAATTTATGATGGTTCATGTGTGCTCAGACGACTTGTTTCTTCACCTTTGAGTACAGACCATTAGGAATAAGTAATAAGTGACATCATGGGATTTTATACTAATATTTAATTTTTTGAGTTTTAAACCGCGAGATGAAACTTGCTGATGCTTTAGTGTAGAAACACCTCGCTGAGAAAGGAATGACTATAATTTAAATAAATGTTCACTTGAGACATTCCACTTTCCTGGCTCAAGCTTTGTTGCTTCTTGCCTAGGTTCCTGCAGGAGCCTCCTACCACTTCTATCTTTAGATCCCGACCCTCCCCTACACTCTAGTCTTTTCTTTACCCTCTGCCAGGGATTTGTTTCAGAAACACAGATTAATTTCATTTTTTTCTTTTTTTTTAAAGTCTTTTATGGCATAAAGCCAGTGGTGTGCTGCTAAATGTTTAACAACCCACTCTCTGAAAAGGGGGAAAAGGCCCTGACTGATGGCGTGTGCCAATTTCCATTGTGTAAATACTCCCACTGAGGACTATTTCAGGGTACCGATGTGATGTCGCGTGACCAGAGATCTGGGAAGGGATGTGCTCAGTCCTTAGGAGCTGGTACTAGTTGCTCCAGCACACTACAAGCCCTGATCCCCTGTTGGGATTAACTGTCCTCCACCAACTGACTCTAACCTGATGATAGAGAGTGTGTCTATAATCCTGCCACCGGGCACAGGGTAGCAGCATGAGAAACCCCAGGCTGTCTGCTGCCAGTGGCACACTGGCCCAGTCTCCTCACTGTCCTTCTGCCTTAGGGCCATCTCTTCACCACTTCTTATGTCCTTGGTGTCCGATGCAGCATCTCTGCCTGCTGTGCAGCAACGCCCAAAATTTAAATATGGGGACCTTGTTCCATTCTTGTCAGCATGCTCGAAGGAGGCTGGCTCCTATCCTCGTCCTCCCCTGATTACACCCCTACCTTTCCAACTCCTCTCAGAAAGTATTTCATGCTGACCCACACTTTAGTTTTTAAAACTTGCCTGCCAAGCATTGCACATCCAGCGTATCCTTGCAGTCCGTTTTCATTTATTAAGGAAATACGCACTCACTGAGTACCAAAAATGATTAGCAGATGCCATTTCAAAAGCCCACACTCTGCCCATATTAGCTCATGGGATGCTCAATAAGAATTATTCTCATTTTGCAGATGAGGAATTTGCGACTCAGAGAGCTTAGGACACTTGCTCAGACGCCCACAGCTGCTGAGTGACGGAGGCAGGAACTCAAGTACCCCGCTGGGTTGAGGATGCCAATGGCAGGGCATACATCCTTTGGCCTCAAAGTGCCTCAGGAGAGGAGAGAGTCCTGCTTCTGGAACTGAGAGAACCTGGGTGACCCCTGGGCAGAACATGCCCCTGGAAAATGCAGTCTCTTTGAGGGGGCGGGGGAAAGTGGATACTGATTAAAGAAGACTGGTGGGAAAATGTGAGTTAGTACACATCTGGGAGGAAGTGACACCAGAGTCCTTTCTTAAAGGAATTATTTGAAAGTGGCGGTTCCAGAACACCTTATTTCTCAAGCAGCGGAACTGGGATTGTCTCAGCAATCCTAGGGTGGCTCTGGGCTTGTCTACGACAGGCTGAGTGAACTTGGCCACATCGTTCTACCTCCATAGCAAGAGGCCACAAAAAGAGGACACTCCTGGAATCCTATGCAATTTGGTCACTGAGCCCCAAATGATAAGGCATAGACAGCACAGGGTGTGTGTGTGTGCGATGGGGTATCCAACCCAGACCCGAAGCTGCTGCCATTTGGGGTGTCTGATGCTCACCAGGAAGGACCTGCTTCCTAAGTAGCATGGCCCAAAGCAAAATGAAAATGGGGCCCATGTTCCAAAAGTATTGAGGATCCTAAGATGGCAACAGCAAGCATGCAGTCTTCCAAACCCATCATCCTGCCCAGCCCACAGACATTCCTGGCGAGTGCCAGGCTGGGCAGACCAGCTTCGGTTCTTGGGAGACTCTCTTTGATTTAGAGGAGCTACTCTGCCTGAGTATGTATTATTTGTTTTATGTGAGGGTCCAGATTGCTTGGTGGACAGCTGTCCAAGTCGGCACCATTAAACCAGATCCACAGCTGCAGGGTGGGGCGGCCCTCTTCCCCTAGCCCGGGGAAAGATGCTGATTTCTGCTTTGTGTTTTGGTTCTAATCAAAAGTAATCACTCCCGTCACATGAATCGCCCACAGAGTTGGGGCTCTGGGCACCTCCTGTGGGGGAGCAGGCCTGACAACATCCTCCTGGGTGTGTTGGCCCGCAGTGCCTGCCCTCAGGTGGACAGGCAGGGCTGCAGGAGATGACAGGCCAGCCGTGGAAAGACAGACAGTCGTGGATAGAGTGAAACGCAGGGCAGGAGGAAGACATGCTTTTATTTCAAGTTTCATCTTAGGGTCTCTTCCCTGTGTGGCAGTAGGCCCCATTGCTGCAGGTCTTCTGACTCTGGCACAGATTGGCGGTGCTCTCCCTGTCTGTGACAATTCCTCAGAACTGTAGGCCCCAGGAAGGGGGAGACACTTCCATCTGTTGGTCATAGGATTCTTTTTATTTTAAATTTTTGTCCTCTTTAATTATACATGACAGTAGAGTGTATTTTGACATAGTATACTTACATGGAGTCTAACTTCCCATTCTTGTGCTTGTACATGGTGTGGAGTTTTACTGGTTGTGTTTTCATGTGAACAGAGGAGAGTAACGTCTGGTTCATTCCACTGCCTTTCCTGTTCCCATCCCCCTCCCTGCCCTTCATTCCCCTTTGTTTAATCCAGTGAACTTCTATACCCGCCACCCCCTGCCTTGTTGTGTGTTAGCATCTGCATATCAGAGAGAACATTTGACCTTTGGTTTTGGGGGATTGGCTTATTTCATTTAGCATGATAGTCTCCAGTTCCATCATTTACTGGCAAATGCCATAATTTCGTTCTTCTTTATGGCTGAGTCTTATTCCATCGGATCACAGTGTTCTGAGATGTCACCACTGGACTTCCTAGGTCTTCGCTGAGTCACTTGCTGACAAGTATCTACCACCTGGAGTGTGTCTGTTTCCACTGGCTGCTGGGAGCCATCTCTGCCCTAAGACTGAGCCCCTCTCACTCATGGAAGTATCTATTGAGTGCCCGCTGCATGCTGGACAATGTCTGGGTGCTGGAGACACAGCCTTGAACGAGACCTTGGTTCACCCGTGGTGGTGGGTCAAGACCGTCAGCAGAGAGGATGATTGCATCAGCAGGACCATTCCAGAGAGCCTTGAGTGTTATGGAGAAGATAAATCAGGGTGGCAGCACAGAGTGCAATGGGGAGCAGGTGTGCTGGAGAGAGATGCTGGTTTCTGCCTTCTGTTTCAGTCCTAATAAAAAACGATCACTCCTCAGGCCTGAGAAGCACCGCCATTCTGTCAGGAGGGTCAGGACAACCCCTCTGAGCAATGGTATAGGAGCAGAGCCCAGGGCTGAGCAGGGCAAGGGTGACCAGGTTGGAGACTGCAGTTTCCCAGCCTCGGACGCCTAAGACATCCTGTTTGAGGGGCAGGAAGCAGGACTGTGTACTGGGGAGACGAGAGGAGAGGAGGAGGTCATGGAGGACCAGAGGTGTCCCTGTGGATTCTCTTCTGATTGCCTCGGGGAGCCACTGCAGGGTTCATTGGGAACCTGATGTGATTGGATGGGTGTTGGAGAGCGCCCCTTCCCGCCAGGCTGCTCTTGAGGGCAGCCTTCCAGTCCGTGCCGCGGCCCAGCTGTGGTGGTGGAACCTCTAATAAGCGAAGTCCATCTTGCCCTGAAATTATATGCTGTGGGCACAACCAAGTCAGTTTCCACCAAGGGCTAAATTTCACTGAGCTCCTCACACAGTGGATTTCTGTGGCTTGCCAACCTCAATAACTGTTTCTACAGCTCACTCCCAGGTCCCAAATCAGCTTGTCCCTGACACACCGTCCCCAGGTGAAGGTCACCTTGCTCAACCTTGTCAGGTACTACATAGACTCAGTCCCAGGACAGCCACCGCTGGGGAGCCCTCTTGTTCTTCCCAGGTCCTATCCGATTGCTTTTCCCACTGGGAGCTTTTTCTTTCCAATTCCACAGAGACCTCAGCCAAATGTGTGAAGTGTGGATACTGGCTTCTCTCTTCAACTCCACTTTTACCCAGAAACTTAGAGGACGCATCTGTATCCTGGCCAGCAGAGGGGATCTGAAGCTGTTAGCTGCAGTATAAATCTATACCTGGGATGTCAGGGATAGAGCAAAAAACATTAAAAAAAAAAAAAAAAAAGACTCAGTGGAGATTTTTCCAGAATTTCCTGCCTCAAAAAAATCTTTCCAGCTGATATTGACAAAATATCCTTGTTGTTTGGAGGTGTTTCAGGACAGCCCTTGGTCCTGGGGTGGTTTTGAAGAATACCCAGCTGGGGCAGCTTTCCCCCACAGAATTTCCTGGGGTCTCCCTCTCTCTCAGGCAGTTCTGACGTGTGTTAGCAGTGGTTGCATGGCCCTACCTGTGGGCCCTAGAGAAAATAAGATGTCTCATAGTTTCTGAGGGAAAGAACTTCAAGATTTGATACATCCTTCCACGAACCATTTGTCAAATACAATTTAGGCTATGGGAAGCTTCCGGAAGATGGAATAACAGCGATAGGGTAAATGTTTGGAT
This sequence comes from Sciurus carolinensis, assembly GCF_902686445.1. Lineage (NCBI taxonomy): Eukaryota > Metazoa > Chordata > Mammalia > Rodentia > Sciuridae > Sciurus > Sciurus carolinensis. Next base: position 17,415,531 of record NC_062216.1, read on the forward strand.
GTTAGAGCTGGAAGACTCTTTAGGGGTGATTTAGTTCAACACTGTCATCTCATAGAAAAGAAAACAGAGGCTCAAAGAAACCTGCCCAAGGTGAAAAAGTCGGCCAGTGGTCAAGCTGGGACAAGTCCCTGCTACTCCTTCCCCTTCACGTACTGTTTCTAATGAGTGGACAACACAGCCACAAGTCCCAGAAGGGGACCTGCTGTCTCCTGGGCTTGGGGAGGGGACTTGCTATCCTCTAAGCACCCATGTGACCTGCAAGAGTAAGTCATGAAAAGAAACTATTAAGATCTCAAACACATGCCCAGAATTACACACACACACACATACACACACACACACACACACACATACATACACATGTGCGCACGTGTGCACACACATATATACATAAATTCAGTAAGTTCTGCTGCCTCAGCAAATCTATTGGAAATTTACTTGCAAAGTAAGAGACTGAGCAGAGCCAGGTCTTGCTTTTTTATAGACAGTCGCTGCTTGGATGGCCTCTCCGCAGCCCTGCAGGCTGGCACCTCTGGGTGGCCTTCCTGGAGCAGACTGGATGAATGGGCAGAGTCTTCCTTCAGGACCTGGCCTCTGAGCGCCCTTTTCCTCAGCAAGAGAGAGGTTTCAGAGCTGGAGAGCCTGGAACAGACTGAAGTTTCTTTTTATTCCCTGAGGGAGTGGTGTGTTTGGGCTGCGCCAGGGCAGCTGAATCCCGGCTTGTTCTCTTGATCCCTTTTCTCAACTTCCTGAGCCCTTTGCTGGCTCCCCGCCCGGGCCTGTGTGAGGGGCCCGGGCCTCAACTTCTCTCGGGCACTGGGATGGGGCCAGACACGTAGGTGGCTTTTCCATGGCACTGCTCAAAAACTTGCCCTCCTGGTTTGTGTATGTGTGTGTTTGAGAGAGAGAGAGAGACAGAGAGAGAGAGAGAGAGAGAGAGTGTGTGTGTGTGTGTGTGTGTGTGTGTTTTCATGCCTACACCCTAGAAACATTCCACCCAGAAGTGCCAAAAATCACAAGGCCGGGTTTTGGAACTGGAGAGCTTACTGTATTCCTGTCTGTAAGGATTCAGATCCCTCTGTCTCCCCGGCTGCGGCTGTTTGTCATCGGTGGGATGGGCTCTCTGTTGAGCACTGCTCACAGGAGCTGGTGAATACTGTTTTTCTGTGCCTTCCTTGTAGGTCATAAAGAAGGAAACTGGATTTTGGAGAGACTTCGGATTTGGGATGACTTGTCAGTATCGGTCAGACTTCATCAACATAGGTGAGACAAAGCTGCGCCTCTGCTGCCACCCAGAGGCCACTGCCCGCGCAGACCTTGAGGGAGCAGCCAGGGTTGGGCCTAGGAGTCGGTTATTAAGGGTGGTGCAGTCTCCTTAAATAATGTGTTCTTCACGTCCTCACCTGCTAGACCAAGACAGGCGTGGGGGCGGCCCGCAGCCCCTTAGCCTCCGCAGCACTTCAGCTGTCTCTGCACAAAGGCAGCTGGAGGCAGGCTGCCCGTGCCTCCTCCCGCGTGGGTTCTGACTGCGGTGCCCCCTCTCCTGTGGACTTCCTGAGCCTCCAGTAGGGGCTGAAGGGAAACCCGGGAAGTTAGGAAAATCATACCAGAAAGGACCCAGATTTCTCTCTGCTGAACTCTTAGACTTCCAGATGTCACTTCAAGCTTTGCTGGGAGTATGTGGTTGCTGTCAGCTTGCACATGTACTCCCAAGCTCATAGTCACACTGGCGAATGTTCATACACATATGTACGCGCACACTCATACATGCACGCACACACTTGCACACACATGCCTACGGGATTCCAGAGCTCAGAGAGAAAAGGCCGTTAGGTTCCAGCTGTGCCCACCAGGGTTCTCAGAGGCAAGGGGACCTCCTCAGGTCTCACAGTGAGGTGTAGTTGGGATGAGGACACAGTCTCCTGTCCCCTTTGGAAATACCTCCCCGCTGCCATTGGTGGTGCTCATATGGGTGCCTCTGGAGGGAAGAGAATGTGGATTATATGTGACTCGCGCAAGAAGGAACAGGCCAGAAACTTGCCCTGGGCCCTGAGCGGCCAGAGTGGAGCATCCCTGTCCCAGTTCTCCCAGGAGCGCTGTCTTCCTCTCTCCATCTTCTCCCTCTCAAGCCCAAGGCCTAGAGCTTCTTGTTTTAAAACCCAGGTACAGGAGCAGCCCCAGGTTTGTTTTGTTCAGAGCTGATTTCGATGGGCTACAGGGACTAGAGAATCCCATAGAAACCATCAGGTTTAAAAGAAGGGCTGGGGGTGGCTCAGTGGTAGAGCACTTGCCTGGCCCGCACAAGGCCCTGGGTTCCCTCCCTAGCATTACCAAAAAAAAGTAATAAAACCAAACAACCTGAAGTCACATCCCTTAAGAGGCAGCAGAGCACCAGGGTGCAGGTCCCTGAGTGGCAGCTGCTGAGGTCACTCTGCAACTGACAACAGGTGTTCTTTGGTGTCTTTAGGATTATGTCCATTCAAATCCCCAAAAATGATATTTTAGAAATGTATCTAAAGATTTCTGCTTCAAGGAACTCTGTTTCCCTGCTCTGTGTATGGAGATGATTATTTGTTGACCCACGTGTTTATCTATTTTGGATTCAGACCAGTATGTTTATCATATTGTGTTCTCCTATTGGATTTTTTGTATTTGGGCTCAGCATATGTTTATCATTTTGGATTCTCCTAAAGATGGATGTCACTACTTCAGAAATGGGAAGCCCAGCAGGCTGGGGAGGGTGCTGTTCCTCAGGAAGCCACCACTGTAACCTCAGAGCCTCTGGGTCCTGATGAGACATTCCTCACAATCTTGTACTTACTTGTATGTGTCTTATTTGTGTACCTGGTATTTAACAAGTAATAACCAAGTAATAGGAATAAATCAGTTGTAGTTACCAAGCCCCTCACATTACTAGCTTATTTGATTATGATACCTACTTTATTTAAGGAAAAAAATGTAAAATTAGAGAGCTTCCAAGAAAACCAGAACACAAATTCTGGTCCCATGACTAATAATCGGTCCCCTTCCTTTGCCTGTGCCCACTGAATGGTCTCAGTCACTCATAAACACAGCCAGGGGTTAGTTGTTTGTGGCTCCGTGTCCCCTCACTTGGTGCCTGAGCACCACTTTTGGGTTCCAGCAATAGCCCTGAGCAGGAAATAAAGAGGTTCCATGGAATGTCTGAGAAGGGATGTTGAGATCCGTCTCTGTTCTGAGAGTTGAGGTGAGTAAATCTCTCAGGTGAGACAGGAACCATGACAAAAAGGCCAGTGCTTCTTTGGTCCTGCTTGGGACCGGGGGTCATAGGTTAAGAAAGGTGAGGCTTTGGCCAACCATGACTGACTTTGCCAAGGCATTCCTTATACACGAAACAAGATTTTTCTCAAGTAGAACTTCGGAGCTGTGAGGCCAGCCTCTTTAAGATGACTGACCTCCCCAGCATGATGTGAAATCACAGGGGTGGTCGGGGCCACTGTAACCCAGGAAAGGAAGAGTGTTTTTGTGGGCATGATTTTTCCACACTGAAATCCAGGTTCACTCCATCCTACCTGCTTGGGCAGGGGGAGGTTGCTAGTTGAGAAGATGAAGCACTTAATCCTGGCTGCTCATTAGTATTGCTGACGGCTCTTTCAAGCAGGCACATGCTTGGGATTCTGTTCCAGGTCTTATTATCCAGAAGTTGGTGCTGTTCGCCATGATGGTCATCCCTGTTAGGCATTCCTGGGGCCTCTGATGCAGATGGACGCTCTGATAACTTGGAGGGGCAGGGAAGCACACACCTCTTCTTGGAAAGTTCTGTGATGGTGCAGCTCAGGGAAGCCAGGATTGATGAGAGGTGCCTGAACAGTGTATTCTCTCCCCACAGGTGGGTTTGACTTGGACATCAAAGGCTGGGGCGGAGAGGACGTGCACCTGTACCGGAAGTATCTCCACAGCAACCTCATAGTGGTGCGGACACCCGTGCGAGGACTCTTTCACCTCTGGCATGAGAAGCGCTGTGTGGACGAGCTGACGCCCGAGCAGTACAAGATGTGCATGCAGTCCAAGGCCATGAATGAGGCATCCCACGGGCAGCTGGGGATGCTGGTCTTCCGGCACGAGATAGAGGCCCACCTTCGCAAGCAGAAACAGAGGACAAGCAGCAAAAAGACATGAACTCCAGGGATGGATTGTGGGAGACATTTTCTTTTCTCCTTCTGCAATTCCCCAAAGAGTGTCTGCAACAAGGAAGAGACTTCCATAAAGGGTGAAAAAAAAAAAAAAAAAAAAAGAATCTGATTAGCAAAAGAGACAAGAGGAGGAAGCCTCTGATTTCTCTCTCTTTGGCTTTATGCAACGGGAATTCAAATCTCCACTTTGCACTCGTAGCCCAGATGCACCCGGAGAAGCGTGTGACAAAGGCAGAATGGTTATGAGAAGAGAAGCCTGCCGGTGTGGAGGTTTTGATGATGTTTACAACAAAATGAGGTCTGTTGTTTTCTCTGCTCATTGAAATATTCATGAATTAAGCCCAGCTTTGTAAAAAGTTTATTACAATGAAAGGCAGGCACATTCCTCCTCATATGAATAATTATACCAGTAGGGCTCTAGTTTCTAGAAGCATCAGAAGGCAGCAGAGGAGATCCTGTGAAATGTGGATCTCTGCTCTTCCGATCCTGGTGAGGTCAGTGAGCAAAATCAAAAGGACCAGAGGAGAAACCATAAATATCATGTCATTTCCCCTCAAGATTAACCCAAAATAAGCTGCCTGTCTTTGGGATTTTTTTTTTAACCATCTCTGTTTATTTTATTTACAAATGCACTTTTTTTTTTTTTTTTTGCTTGCAAGTTATACTCTGCTTATTTAATTACCAATTTGCAAGCCTTACTAAGGAGCACAAGGTAGCATATGTTATGTTTTCAAGAAGATACTTTGTGATGCATTATGAGAACTTTTCAGTTCAGAGATTGACTGCACATCCAGGGACTTGCCAGATGCAGGTCATGTCAGGCACTGAGTGACAGGTCTCAAGACATGGGGACTGGTCTGGGGCTACTGAGAGAAAGAGGTGCATGGGAATTTTATCTGAAGAGTCTATCCAAACAGGAGCAACTGAACACTGGAGGACAACTGAAAGACACTTTCACCTTAACCGGAAAGGAAACTCACTCAGACTGATGACATCTTGATATATCTAAAAGTCAGAGAACACATTTCCTCCTCAGGAGAAATGGGGACCACTTTCTTACCTGTTTCAATAAACCAAAGTTATGAACCAAACAATCTCTTTTCAAAGCAGGGTGCTTTTCCTGGTTTCTGGCTTCTATAAGAAGAAATGCAGAAATATATATTTTGTGAAAGTTCACTCCATCTGCCAGAATTCAGTGAGATGGAAGTTTTTGCTACATGTTCACTCACCCCAGGCTAGGTCAAAGTCAATTATTTTTAAAATTAAGCAGTTCTACCAATCACCACGATGCTTCTGAAAATTGCATTTGATTAGTTTCAAACTGTTTTTTAAAAATAAATACAGTTAACATTGAGTGGTTTCTACATCCATGTGAGAATTATTTATTTATTAGCCAGCACCAGATGCATGAGCTAATTATCTCTCTGATTCCTTGCCTTCTGTTTGCCCACAGTAAACTCATTGTTTAAAAGCTTCAAGAACATTCAAGCTGTTGGTGTGTTTTTAAAAAAAAGAATTGTATTGATTTGTACTGGTAGTTCATAAAATTTAATTAAAACACAAGATATGAATGGAAGGTGGCATTGAACGGCTAATAAAACACAACTTGTGAATTTGATTTATTTTTTCTCAGAGTAAGAATACCATGTCTAGTCTGGGGAAACATTGTAGATCAAGGCTTCTCAACCTTGGTACAACTGCTGTTTTGGGTTACATAACCCTTTTCTGGGCTGGGAGGGGGTTCTGTGCACTGTGGGATATTTAGCAGCATCCCTACCTGGCTTCTGTCCACTGGATGCCACCAATATCTCCCATCCAGTTTGACAGCCAGAGTGTCTCCAGTCATTATAAGATGTGCCCTAGGAATCACACCTGGTTGAGAACCAGTGGACTAGAGGGAGAAGAGGATCGTAATGAAAACCCTGGATCCTTTATATGTTTTACTTGCCCTTTTGAGTTAGAGGAAATTGAGAAATTACTTCCAAGGCCCCTTTCCACCTGAGTATTTTCACATACTGTGGTGCTACCAGCAGTGATCCTGACAGATATGTGCTGACTGACCGTTACCCTCTTGTCTACATTCTCCCAAGGTCAGGAAAGTGCATTTCCAGCAAAATTGGTGGCATCAATCAAATACTTTGGTCATGGAATCAGGCAAGTTTTAAGTGCCTCAGGTGATGCACTCTGTGGGCTAAGCAAACTTTTGCTTTTGTCCATACTATATGTTGTAGATGCCCAAGACAGTGCTTACAAATTACACTTTTAAAGTTTCTGAGGCTGGCTGAAGAGAAGAGAAAATATATTTAATTTTTTTTTTTTTAAATTTTTAAAGCTTAGCCAGGTAATGTGGTTGTAAAAAAGAAAAAGAGGCCCATCAAGGAATGATGATCTATCCCCGTGGTCTGCCTAAGACATGTATCAAGAAGGCTGGAGAAGGCCCCACTGAAGCATAAGAGGAGACAGGAATTTAAACTTACACAGCAAAGGAAAGCAATCAGGAAACTGGCCTGCAGGACCAGGAGGCACTGGGTTGAAGACTTCTCCCAATTCTACGCCTCCACTGTCTTCCTATCAATTGCCTGGTAACCAGCCCAGCGTCTCACGGAGCTGTGGTCTTGGTGCATTTTGGGTCTCCTCCAACCAATAGTATCCATGCACCCCCAGAGCCAATTGGCACCTCTTCCAACTCCTCCCTCCATGACAGTCCCAGCCAGCTGTTCGGTATTTACCAACACCACTGCCTTTGGGTGACACCTGGACTTCCTTGTGCTATTTTCCCGAGCCCCGCCCACCCTTGTGTTCTTATAGTTGACCACAAGTTCCCACACATCAGTGATGGAGAGTCACACCTAGCTGCACATAACCTAAATACTAATCTTTGTTTCAAGAAAAATCCTCTGTTATCTAATTTTATCTAGTCTTACCAGGATTCAGTGCAGTGTGATAGCTAACTTCATGGCTTCTCCAGCTAGATAACCAGGATTCAAAGGACAGTTCTTTCACTTGCAACTTATGTGGTCTTCACTGAGTCACTCCATGTCTCCGCATCTCAGTTTCCTCCTTCAGGGTGATGAAGGCTATCGCACATTTATCATTCAATTGTTGTAAAAGTTGAACGAGTCCATAGGGATGAAGTACTTAGGACATGTTAGGCACACGGCAGGTATTTATGCCTAGTATTCAACACACAGCCCTCATTTACAATCGTGTATCTGGAAAGTGTCTGCCAAGCTTCTCATTATGCCCAGAACTTCTTGGATGTAATGAGACTTCATGGGCCATTCATTGGGGATTATGAGAACATCATGTATACTGTTGTCCTTTGTTTTTGTCATTATGAAAACAGTAGCCATCTATATGAGGAAAAGTTAATGCAAATGTAAAATATAATGGATAGTTTCTACCTCAACTTCCACACTGGGTGATTTGGAGTTGATGATCCCCTAGGCAGTTTGAAGGCATTCGATGTTTTTGAAGTAAGGCGTTCAGTCAGGAATCTTATGTTCATGATGCCAACTTTCTAAGGTAAGTGATATCATGACTTCCATTTTCCAGGTGCAGAAAATTAAGGCTCAGAAACCTGAAGGAATTTTCCCAGAGGCCCCCCCCACACACAAACTAGCCACCTCCAGGGCTCTGTGTGGGCATCCCACCCCAAGGTCAGTTCCAGAAGGGCTAGAAGCTCTGCAGGGAGGAACTTTGGCCTGGAGCGAGTCCAGAGCCCAACCCACCTTTACCTGCTCCTCAGCCCCACCTGAGAAATCCAGAGAAGGAATGAAAACTTGTTAATACGCCATCCAGACCTTGAGTAGCCAAGCCCCTGCACATCCCTCTCTCTGCAGTATCCCCAGGGGCATTAAGGCTCCACTTGGACCTGAAGCCCCAGAATCCAGCTCTCATGCAGGATTCCAAGATATGAAATTTGAAGATGGTCTTGAGTCAGAGGGGTGAGCAGGTTGGAATACTTCTGTTTAAAAAAAAAAAAGAGGACTTGATACGTTTCTGAGAGGTACCGATTAGAGATAATGACCTTGGGCTGCTCTTTAGTAGGGTAGGTGTGTGTTTTATTCCCAACACACATCAAATACCTGGCAGCTTTGTGTGATCCATATTCTGATTACCTTTATATTTTAATTCAAAGCTGTTTCTTCTGGCAGGGCTTAGGGCTTTGCTGTTCCTGCCAAAAACTGTGGGGACTGTGCCAGTTGGTTGGGGGTTTGGGGTGGTGTTTTTCTTTTTTCCAACTCAGAATATGTTCTTTCCCGTTGGCAGAGGTGCCTTTCAAAATGTCTTTGCTCTACTGAGTCTTTGAACTTGCCCTCTGGAGTAGCCCACCTCAGGGTCCCCTGGGCTGTTTCTGGCCTATGGGGAATTCTGACAAGAAGGCAGACAGGGACCATGGGGAGAGGGCAAGGAGGGTGCCACCGGAGGGTCATAGCCATGTAAGTCAGAGGACACTCTGGGGAGAGAAGCAGGCTATGTTCCTTCACTGGGAGGCCCAGGCCACCCTGGTGACCTCTGCCTAGAGCTCACCAAATATCCCTCCACCTGGTGATTGGAAAACCAGATGTAGCTCTAGCTCCTCATCAAGCTGGGAGTCAGACACTTTAGCTTGAAATAAGGTAAGTACACTCCTGGCAGCTCCCTTGACCTTGGCCCTAGCTTTCTGCACCTTCTAAACCTGCTACAAACGCACCCTCCAACCAAGTTTTAAAATAGCAGTAAACATCACCTGGCCTGCTAGGGTGTTCAAGCTCATTTGCAAAGGATTTTTTTAAAAATCAAAACTCTAAAAGATAAAGAAATCCAGAAAAACGTTCAAATTCAAACAAAGACCAAGGAAAACTTTTATTTAACAATTTGTTCTTTGTTCTAGTTACAAACCTCAAACGGAACTGTGTAAAACTCCATAGGGGCTGTCAGGAATCATGGGAGTAGCCTGTGGGGAAGTGCGCTCTGACTTTCTGCCATACCTTTAAGAGAGCCCCCAAAAGAAGAGGAATTGGCCATCTTGCCAGGTTCTTGAGGCACAGGGCTGGGGAGCCTTACTGTGGTCTTAACTCACAAGGTGGGAGGACTACCCAAAGGGACATCCGTTCAACTGAAGAAAAGCCAGAGCTGCTTCTGACAGACCTGGGTCATGCAGTTTGCCCCTCTCTGGTCGCCAGACTTAGCCCTGGCACTGCCTGACCTGTTGGAAGACAGGAAGAATAAGTCCAAAGTAATGTCTCCTACTCAAACAGAAGACAAATACTCAGGGATTTGTGATCAGGAATCCTTAGGCAACTGAGTTAGTTTGTCAATGGTCAATGTGGGGGTGAAAATTGGTTACTGCTAACTTGAACCTTGTCAAAATCATTAGAAAATACCCGTCTCTGCCACTTCAGATCCAAACTACAGGAGTTATTCTCTGCGGATCAACTAGCTAATATATTACACAGGTCATCATTACATTCCTTATTCTTTAAGTTTCCCTTTCCCCTTTAAAATCACTCTAGGAAATGGTAGGATACAGAGCCATTGGTGACATAAACTGAGCTAACATAGGGGAGGTCAGGGGCACACGGATGCTGGCTTTGTTGGATCCACAATTCACTGGGAATAACTGCCATTTATCCAGCAATTTCACTCTGCCAGGCACGTAGCATATTTCTTTTTAAATCCTCCGAAGCCAAGTGGCTATTTTATACATGAGGAAGATGAAGTCCAGGCTTAGTAACTTTCCTGTTTTAAGATTCCACACAGTTAGCTAATGGCATAGGCAGGAGCCAAACCCAATCCTAAATGAGAGTACTTTGATCATTTAAGCCTCCCCATAGTTCTCAATCTAGGGCAGTGGTGGAAAGTCTAAAGATCCCTGCATAGGGAGAGAAGGAAGGATGGCGAGGAATCAGGAAATGTGGTCCTGATACTAACATCCACACCAGGGGCAGTATAGTGCAGAATTAACACTGCAGAAAAATCAGTCTCCCAAGTAGAAAGGACAGATGTGCAACTCCCCTAAAATGCACCAGAAAAAACAGACAGATGAAAACAAAGAGGAGAAGGCAAAGAAGAGAAATCTAAGTAATATGTATAGCTATTCCGAAGGAAGAGAACAACACAATTCAAACAGAAGTATTATTTAAAGATATAATTGTAGAAAACTTGTGTTCTAAGAAAGACATATGCATTGCAGCCTAGAATGAAAGCATTTACTGTGTTAACAAAAATGAAAGCAAAGAGGCCCCTGGCTATATATACCCAGCATAGTCTACAATAATTTTGTGTGTGTCTTCTCTGCATCAAATGGGCAGAAGACACAAGATAGGTATGTATGAAAGCCCACATTCCAACTCTAGTGCATTAAGAAAGAGTCCTTTACAGAAGATGGCAACTGTAAAAATTTAAGCCATGAATTTTTTTCTCTTTTAACCTAGCATCAAACAGCTCCTGTGCTCTGTTCTTGTCTGTGTACCACTAATAAGATGACAACTTAGATGCGTCTGTGCTTCATTCTTTCTAGTGTACTTTCAGAGCCAAAGCAGGCAGAGCAAGTGCTGTCCCTCATCTCCAAATTAAGAAAACAAGCTCACAAATGTCTGGTCGCTTTCCCATAATCCATATGTACTTCTACACATGCTATTATACCTCTCATCTTACATTTTAAAATTTCCCATTCAGTTTACACACATGATTCCTGTTTTTCTGTCTTACAGTCTCCAACATGTAAGGACTATTGTCCCAGCCATCAGTGAAGACTTTTTTTTTTTTTAACTAGCATTCCAAAGCCATGGTGGAACTTCATTTAAACAAGACCCTGAGACCTTTAGAGATTATACAAAGGAGAACATAGATATCACAAAATACTTCATATGAGCTACGGCTTTTTGAGTGCACCTCCATCCCTAAAAGGTTTCCATTTCTTCTTTGTTCATTGTATCTGATAGACATCAGTGACATGGGATCCTTCATGGTATGTCACTGTAGGTATTAACTCTTCTCCTTTTCCTTCTAGAGTGCAGATGAGGCAGAGATAATTTTTCCCTTGATGTTAAACTTCAGCATTTGTGCAAAGATAGATTTCAACAAGGACTCTGGAGACACCTTCCATTGATCAGTATTGGCTCTTCTGCGGTGTGCATTTGGCTTCACACACAAATGTGTTTCAGTGTGTCTGTTCAGGAAAGCCTAGCTGGAGGCTATAGGATGACCCAGATGGAGACCTTCATTCAAAGAGCTCCAGGTAGTCAGGTGGCTGTTCCTGCTGCCCACAGGGGTAGAGTAGGAGTTCTTTCCCCAGGGAAGTTATGGGCTCCTCCTGTCAATCAAAAGGCACAGAGTCAAACTGGGCTGGGAGGTACATGCCCTTCCTACCTCCTCAGGGGACATCACCCCTCTGCCCTTGATTTTTAAACACTTCATTGGTTTATGATGATCTTAAAAGAGATTTTTTTCATCTGCACACTGTTCCCCTCTGGGGTTTGAATTCTGACTTAAGACTCTTCAGATAGGATCGATGTGTGCACAATTCTCTAGCGTCTCTTGTATTCTCTGCCCAGTGGGGTCTCCCTGAGTATCTGAGGAGGACCTCAGTTCCATGATAAAGGAAATGCAATTAAGAATGAGAAATATCAAAGACTAATCCCCCATTTCTTGCCTCAGTCTTTTTTTCTTGGTAATAGCCTTGCTTTGTTAGGGCTGCTGCAGGACCATAAGTCACAAAGCAAATGAAGTCTAGGAATCGCTTCACCTTGTGATATTCCACCAAATCTGCCAGGGTGGCATGCTGCAGCTGGTCCACACCCAGGAAGCTGTAGGCATCGGCAGAGGCATCGATCAGGAAGTGTTTGCAGCCCTCCTCGGACAGGTAGGACAGGGCGTAGCCTTTCATCTTCTCGCTGACTCGGATCAGAAAGCTGCCGGGCACGCCCGTGCTCAGGAGTTCATTTGCCTTCTTTAGCGTGAGAATTCCTGGGGGAGGGAAGAGAAGCGTATGTCAGTTAAATTATTTCCCAGACTTTCCTCTATTAACCCAGCTGTGTGGATAAAGATTGGTGGAAAAAAATCAGAACCATTTTATGTGTATTTTGGGCATCTTAGGAATACAGGATTTGGTGGCTAGACAGGGACAGATCATAAGGCACATGGTTGGTATAAATGAGAGTGATCTTTGACTTTAGGAAGAGCACATTTCCTTTTATAAACCCACTTATAGCAGCCTGTGAGGACGTCCTGATGCTGGGAGTGTCAGATCTGGAGGGGACTTAAAGATCCCTCCTAGGGCCACCACAACCTGACGAGGACTCAGTGATCAGACTCAGTAATCACTGGGGAGTGATCAGGTCTGACTAGGTCTAAAACAGTGGTTCTCAACAACAGCGACGTCTGGCAACTTCTGAGAGACATTTTTGGTTGTGACAGGTGGGGGTTCTACAAGGCATTCAGTGGGTAGAGGCAGGGGTGCTGCTAAACAGCTCATAATGCACAGGATGGCCACACACTAGAAAGAATGATCCAGCCCAAGGTGTCAGTAGTGCTGCGGTTGAGACCACCTGGTCTAGGAGGGTCAGCAAGTTAGAGACACAACCAGGATGGCCCAGGTCTGCAAGTGCTTCCAATTGTCACCACTCCTAAATGTACATATCCATTGGCATTTAAAGGAAGAAGCCTTGCTTATTTATGTCTATATATATGTGTGTGTGTATATATATATACATATATATGTTTATGTTTTGCATATATCCAAAGGATAAGTTTTTCTATATAGGTGTATGTATGTATACAGGTATGTGTATATATGTATGTGTATATCTGTACATATGTGTGTATATATGGATATATGTGTATATGTACATATATGAAGTTTTATAGAGAAAAACATAGTTTAAATGTAATGAATTTCCTCTCTCTCCTTTCCCCATCTTTTCCCCAGTTAGTACAAACTCATGAGGTTTGAGTCATGTCCCAAAGTTCTTATTCCTATTGTAGTTCTTCCGGTGAACAGATAACATTGTATCTGTGCAGAACATACAGAAGCAGCACCAGCAGGTCAGCTGCCTGAGTTACTCAGTCGTCATTTGTCATTCAGAGGGAGGAGCAGCGTTCCCCTGGTGTCCTTTCTCGATTTGGAGACAAGCTCTTGGCTTCTCCTGTTCCACACTCAGCTTCCTGTGGACACTCAGTCCCTTATTATTAGGGAACTAAATAAAACCCTCCTCATGGAAAAGCAATGTGTTATCGTGGCCCTTCTGATTGTTAGTAGAGTTGATTAAGAAATGAATCCTAATCATCCACTTCTGCTCTCCTTTCTGCAAACTGACCTTTAATGAGAGGTGCAGGAGTTGCCTGCTCCCCCAGCCAAGACCACCCACCAGCCCTTCTCCCACCTGCTCTTCTCCTGTGCGCCATTGCGGAGGACACAGGTCAAGGTCCTCGAGGCAGAACCAGCATGAAAGTTCGGAAAAGAACAGGAAATGGCCCTGAAAAGGAAGGCCCTTGGCTTCTCTTCTAAAGGCCAAGCTTTACTGCACTGACTCCCAGCAGGGCCACCGATGCACGATGCCCATCCATCCCATAAATTCTACCCAGCTGCCTGCTCATCCTTTCCCTGATGAGCCGTGATCCACTGGGAACTATCAGCCCCACTGACACCAAGTGAGCCTCCTGGTTCTGAAGCTCACCATCTCAGGGGATTGAATGACAGCTGAGTCCCAGCATCCACAGCTGCTGCTCTTGTTGGTCACCTCTCTAAACAGCTGGTTCCACTGATAAGTTACAAATGACAACCATAAATTAAGGCAAGGGGACAGGTGACCAGCCTACACAGGGGCTGCATGTGACACGTGTTTGAAGACACCACATGAGATGAGAGAGCAGGGACGTTTCTCACATTAAAAAACTCCCTTCAGATGGAGGACCTGGTAAACCATGGGTAGAAGGGAAGTGGCATCCTGAAAAAGATCTCTCTCCTCCTGACGTGCTGACAAGCTAACTCTGAGAGTCCAAGTTCCTTCAACAGATGGGGCAGATGTCATAATTCATAACATCTGGATGTCATCCAGACGGATTTGGACTCCTACAACAAAACCTATTTTGGAAAATTATAACCATGCCTGGGCTGAGGTCAAATTCCTCCTAAAATCAGGCCACATGGTAACTGTAAATCAAACTGCCTGTAAGCCTCCTAATCTCAGTAATTATTCCCATTACACACTATCTTGGCACTATCTAACCTCCCAAGACTCCAGAACACAATAAAATGATCTGGTGGCAAATCCTAGGTCAGACCCCTCTGACCCTCTCCTGACCACCACAGGAGAGAGGGCCAGCTCAAAGGTGAGTGCCGCAGGGACCACGCTTTGAATAACGCAAGCAGGGGTTTCTCTCGGTTCCTCCTGCTTCATAAGAGGATTGTTACTAAGGAGCACATTCTCTTGGCACATCTGAAGACACAAGATGACGGATAATCTGTCCTGAAGGACAGCAGGGGCAGTGGCCTGCAGTGGCTGACATGCATGCCTGAGCAGGTAGGGAGTTCTGGAGTGTGGTGCCAACCCGACATCGGGTCTTAATTGCTGGGGATGCAGGCCAGCCCCACAGTCGGTATTCATCATTGCTGATTTGCCCCCCGTGTGACTATGAATTCGGAAGCAGCGGGATTCATCCTGCATGCTCGGGGCCATAGCTATCCCACTGCCTCCTCCAAGCAGCTCTTCACACATGTCCCAAGACCCAAACCCACCAGAGGTCACAGGGGAATTTCTGTGCCAAAGAAAAAGGGTGAATGAGAGGTTTTTTTTTTTAATTATATTTTTATTTTTTATTGTTTATTTTTTATTTTTTTTTATTTCATCGACCTGATGAGCCAGATTTTTTACTATCTACTTTAGAGCTGAATCCAGGCAGAGTGAGGTGGAGCTGTGGCAGGGGTCCCCGCACATGGTCTCAGGTACAGCACCCAATCCTGAAGGACTTGGAGCCACAGGTCCTGGGGGTCTGAACCCCAGCACAGAGGTGCTAACAGCTACAGTCAAGGTGAGTAGAGAGAAAAGTCCTGTTCCCTTCTTTCTGCATGACACAAGGGCTCACCCTAGAACAGCACCATTCAACAGAAACACCTGTGATGGTCACATAGTAACCAGTAGCCACAGGTGGCTACTAAGCACCTGAAAGAGGGCTAGAGGGACCAAGGGACTCAACTCTTAATCTGATTTGTTTTTAATTAATGTTGATAGGAAAAACATGTGGTCAGTAGCTCCTGCACTAAACCGTGCAACTCTAGACCTCTCTGGAGTAATGGTTTTGTCCAGGACAGGCCGAGGAGAACTAATTTTTACCTATGACCCCAAGAGACTTGAAGTACCTCAGAAACCCCCGGTTGGAAATCCAAGGGGCAGCAACTGCTACCCATCAGTGGGACGCCCTTCTCGACAGGTCCTCCCAGAAACCTGCTGGTTCTCCAAGATCCAGCCCGAAAGCATGAAGTACCTGGATTCCTCTCTGAGCAGTAAGACTCAGTTTCCCCTCGGCCTGCCATGCACCTGGCTCCTGCCTCCACCTGAGCACTCACCTGGATGATGTCAGCCCTGTCCTTGGACTCCCTGTACATTCTGCCATGACGGTCTTGCCCTGTCCCACTTGCCTGTGAGTCCCAAAGGGCAATTACCACATTTATTTCCTTTAACACCTGTTTGAGTCAGCTTTTTGACTGCTGTGACTAAAAGGACCCAACCAGAATGACCTGCAGAGGAGGAAGAGCTGATTTGAGATCTCAGGGTTTCAGAGGTCTTAGTTCATAGAAGGCCGGCTCCATTCCTTGGGGCAAGGTGAGGCTGAACATGGTGGCAGGACAGTGTGGCAGAGGAAGAGGTTCCCATCATGGTCAGAAAGCAGAGAGTAAGACTCCACTTGCCAGATACAAATATGCACCCAAAGCCGCACCCTAATCCCCACCCCCTCCAGCCACACCCCACCACTTCAGGTACCACTCAGTTAATCCCTACCAAGGAATTAAATCACTGATTGGGTCAAGATTCTCACAACCCAGTCACTTCTCCTCTGACCCTTCTTGCATTGTCTCACACGTGAGCTTTAGGGGGACACCTCACGTCCGAACCATAATAACACCCTTGCCCCTACCAGTTGGAAGATGTCCCCCAAATACTCTAATACATGCTTCTCTTACAATCCAATCAGAAGCTTCCTTCTCTAGGACATTTCTATGCAGCCACAGTCTCTAGTCTGAGAATCGCTAACATGGGATCAAGGGACACATGTCACCTTTCTCTGAAGTGCCACCAGGCGTCTGTCTGTAAAATGTACTTCCTGCACCTGGAAAATATGTATTTAAAGATCAAATGACAGATCACCAAATGATAACTCAAAATATGCACTGCCTCATTTACTCCTCACGGCAACCCCACAACGAGATGCAGTTATCATCCTCAGAAAACTCTCCAGCCTGTGTCACAGAGAACTGTGTCACTTCTTGGTGTCACTCAGCAAAGCTGATATTGTCATCATCCCCACATCACAGATAAGCAAACGAACGTAGAAAGGTAGGTGCCCGAGGTTACAGGATGAGCTAGCGGTCGCTGCAGGTCCTTCTTTCCCACGGTCGTGTTTTTGTTTTTAAGCTGCTGGGCCATGACATTTCTCTGGAATGGGCAAAATATGCAAACACACAGAGAGCTGTTCATTTCTCCCTGGCAACTGCACTTTTCAGTGGTATTTCCGTGTGGTCTGGCTGGGCGTGGCATGATGCCCCAGTGCCCTCTCCTGCTCTTCTGAGCTCAGGTTTCAGGTTCTGAGGACCCAGGGACTGCAGGCTGTGGCACCTCGTGGCTCCTGACAAGCTGCCAGGGCCTGAGGACCGCCCCTCCCCACTTGCCCTGGCATCTCTGCTTCTTTCCACGGTGTGTCCTGCTTCCCCGGCCTCTTGGGCAGCCCCTGGAATACGGCAAGAGAAGGCGCAGAAGACCACGTTCACAAAGGGGCATGACCCTGCTGCTACAGGACCTCAAAGTCCCACACTGCATCCTGCCTGGAGAAGGGGGTGAATAAAGGAAGAAAAGGCTTCTAGAAGACCTGGCTTCCCAGTGGCAGCCTGCCGGACTCAGAGTGCACAGGGTGCCCTGGGGAGCTCTGTCTCCACACGCTGGCGCTTTCTACTCCTTGCTTTCTTTAGCCCCTTCTGCATTTAAGGGCAGTATTTCTGGAGAGGCCCCAGGATCTGCCTGAGGACCTATCTAGAGGGACATGAACCACGAGAACAAGTTCTCACCCTGGAGGTCCGAGGCCTTGGTCGCCTCCGGAAGAGGACTTAAGATATTTCTCAAAAGGGAGGAGGACGCCCTGCATCGATTGTTCTCACTTCACTACCTAATGGCTGACGCTCATGCTGGGAATGACTCTCCACCACAGAGTCTCAGTGCTGAGTGATCCATTCTCATACTCATTCACCTTCAGTCTTGATCCACATCAGGCAAACCAGAGACAAGGACAGAAGTCCTCTGACTTGTCCCAGGCCACACAGCTAGCTGGCTCGGAACTCCAACCACCACTTATACCCTTTGCTGCCTCCCTTCTTTGGGCATAAAGGAAAAGTGTCCAGCCTCGTCTGACTGTGGAGAAGGCATCCAGAAAGCGCTGTTGACCAAGAAAAGTCTGACAGCAGAAGCATGACTTCCGAAAAACTTCCGTAAACAGTAGAACCCCCCTTTCCTTACAAAATTTTAAGTAGCACCCACAATTGTAAGTTAGAGGCTCTGTTGACCTCTAACATACCCACTTCACAAGCCCCCGCCTGAAGTACCTGTAAGTAACCTCAGGACTCCTGCAGCACCACGGAAGTCCCTGTAAGTGCAAGACTGACCCCTGGGCCTTTGTAAGGAGCCGTGTGGCACACCCAGGCACAGCCCCTGGTACCCTGAGGCTGGCAGGACCAGAAAGGAGGATGTGAGCAAATCATTTGCAAAAAGTCGAGTAAGAGAGGGCATTAGAGTTTTCGGACTATTGTCAACATTCATAGGAAACCAGTAGCCATTTTTGTGAGATGTCTGCTGTCCTGAGTCATTTATCAGACAAGTCTGAGTCTTCCAGAAAAAAACAGCCATACGTGGTATTTTCTGCAGAAAAGTTCGCTCTTCTCAGAATAAATGTGTGCAGCTTTAGCCTCTTTCTGTTTCATCTTCCCCAATTACTTCAGCAATCTGAAAAATGCTAGGCAGTCTCAGAGGAGAACTAGAGAGAACGATTCAGACCAGTGCTTTGGAGCCATTAATGTAAAGGAGATTTCATGTTAAAAGGAGCCCTGCTGGGTCCCTCGCAAGTGACCACCAGGGACTGTGCTTCCAGCTGCCCTTCCCTGCCACCACAGGTGGTAGCATATTCTTGCTGCTGACCGCAGCCTAACTGCTCCCTGTAATGTGTGCATCCCGTATGTAAATGAGGCTGGACGTACACCATCGTCTGCAGCTTGGGAATAGATCGAGAAGACACATAAATCAGTAATCTGTGCTTGGTGAAGACAGCTGCTTGAAAACCCCTTCGTGAGAGGTGGGCAGAATTTTGATGGCCCCGTGATTAAAAATCTCTACTCCACAGCAAGATAATTGACAGAAGGATCACTGATGGGCATTGATTGACAGTCTCACTAAGGTATTAGCGTGAAAGGTGCTGCGGTAAGCATCTCCGGGCCTCTCTGAATGTGACCTGTTCAGTTATGTATGCTCAGGCCGGGGTGGACCTGGTGCCCATGCCCCCACCTCGGTAGTGGTCTCTAGGAACGTAGATTCTAGAGGACGGCTGCCTCCATTGAGATGGAGAGGATGTGCCTCCCAAGGAGACTGAGACAGCAGGAGGTGTCAGGAATGAAAGCAATTAGAAGAACTGCAGTATGAACTCTGGTGCGTATCCCACTGAAGCTAAAGGGATTTGCTTTGTAAGTCGCCTAAAATATAAAGTATGAAGACTAAAGCATTAGAAGGCAGGCTCGATGATAGCCCGTGACAGCAAAAGCCATCTGTAAGAAGCAAATAAAGATGGAGCCATTTCATCAACAGTCTAGCTGGAACCATATTTGAATAAGAAAGTGTTAATTATACTTCAGGGGAAGAGGGATCAGTCACGGTGCACAAAGCAAATATGTGAATTCTCTGACAACAGAAACAACTGGAAGATTCCAAACTGGAAACCTATTACACTTTTATTTCTCTTTCCACCCACCTTTCACCCTGGTCCCTGCCAATTTCTAAGCTCTCATACATGGCTGTCCATTTAGGAAGAGCAGGGTAGTGTTGATAGACAGTAAAGATGTTAATGTGTGGGTTTCTGGACAGACCTTCAAACTTCAATTTTATTTATTCTTTGACCCTTTCTCTAGGAGACTTCAAAGCATGTTAGTAGGTATAATTAACTATATTCCTACACACCTTAGAGACTTACAATCAGGAACTGGATTGGGTAGGACAGCTGTCAGTCAGCAGGACATTAACATTAGCCATGGGACTTTCTGACATTTATCAATTACTTCAAGATATCATAGACTACTAGGTCTGTCTTCAAGACTCGTTGACGTAATATGATCACCAGATGCAAAAGTGAAATTAATAAAAACAAGGATTGTACATGAGGGTCAAGACAGTCCTGAACTGAAAACTGGGGTTCAAGACAATAGGAGGAGAAGGGATAAATATGGAAGAAAGCAGAAGACATTTCTTCAGCGACCCCAGGTCTCAGAGACACCTCCCTGTACCCCAAGCTCCACGGTTACCTACAGGTCCTGCTAAAGTCCCAAACAGCTCCACTCTCTGCTCTATAATTGGTTGTCCTTCCAAATTACTATTGCCTTCTGAGGTGACCTCCTGCCTTTTTAAGGACAGAACCTAAAAAAATACTTGTGAACATAGCACAGGCCACAGTTTTTACAGTAGTTAAGATGTTTTATTGAAGCACTACTTATTCCTTGTATATGACACTATTACTCAAGATTATATTCTGTGGAGCCAGACACAGTGACACATGCCTGTAATCCCAGCAACTCAGGAGGCTGATGCAGGAGGATTGCAAGTTTGAGGCCAGCCTCAACAAGTTAGCTGAGACCTTGTCTCAAAAATAAAATAGAAAGGGCTAGAGATGTAGCTCAGTGGTAGAGCATCCCTGGGTTCGATCCCTACTACCACAATGACATTCTGTGGCAGGGTTAGGATTATAGTGAAGGGCCAGACAAGGAGGACAGGAGGGTGAGCCCATTCTAAGCTGCTCAGTTCTGAGAAGCCATCACAGAAACACTACATGCCAGGCTGTGTTCAGAGCACTTCACGGCTATTAGCTGATTTGCGTGATAAAAACAACCCATGACCTATACTCTGGTTACCCTCATATACATAAGAAAACAACTCAAACCTTAGTGGCCTAATTATGAAATTTTAAAATTCACCCCCACCCCCATTCATTTTTCTCTTTCTTCCCTTCTGGGAACTAGATATAAAAGACTGGGATGTTAAAAACAACCGTAAATATTGCAAAAATCAAAAAACAATCACGTGAGCCCAAAGAAAGGCACAGGTTCAGAAAAGACCCAAGAAGACCTTAAGTTTACACCTCAAACTGAAGGTTGCCAGAGAGGCAGCCCATAAAATGGACTTTTGAAAAAAAAACAACACTATAACTGAACTTTACACTTAAAAATGTTAAGGTGGCAAGGGCAGGGTAGATAGCACAGTTGCAAGCACAAGGCCCTGGGTTCAATCCCCAGTACCAAAAAAAAAAAAAAAAAAATTAAGGTGGCAAATTCTACATAAAGCACACTTTAACACAATGAATAAAAATATCTCTATACCTTATGTATGCAAAAAATCAATTACAAGTGGGTCATGCATGATACAACAAGCAAAAATCACAAAGGAAAAAAGAACTAACCTCTATCTCATTGAAATGAAGAACTTCTGTGCTTCAAAATGTGCCAGAAAGTTACACCGTCTCAGACTAACCACAGACCAGAAGAAGATAGGTGCAACCCACATAATTGATGAAGAATTTGTATCCAGAATGTATACAATGTTATGAATCAGTATAAAAAACCAACTCACTGGGAAAATGGCTGAAAGATCAGTAGACATAATTATTAAAGATACCCAGCTGATCAGAAAATACATGAGAGGCTCAACCTTACTACTGATCAATGAAAATTCAAATAAAAGGAATCCACTGAGCACCCATAAGATGGATGGAAAATAAAGTCTGGCAGTACCCAGGATTAGAAAGCAGGTAGGAAAGTAGAAGCTGCAGGAGCCCATGTTTGGGCAGAATCACTTTGGAGGGCACTTGGCAATATTTAGTAGAGGTGGAACATCCCTTTTCTGAAATGCTTGGGACCAGAAATGTTTTCAGATTTTGTAATTTTTTTGAATTTTGGAATATTTGCATAGACTTCACCAGATTTCTGAAAATCTGAAATCTGAAATGCTCCAAAATCTAAAACTTTTTGAGCAACACATCAGTTGAAGCTTCAGAGCATTTCAGACATGAGACTGCAGGAGAGTGCACTACCTCATTTCTGTAACAGCAAAAAGAAACTATACCAAATAGGAAAAGGCAGGAAAAAGCAATGATACCTGTATGTATACAATATATATAATAAAACACCACACAATGGGAAAAAGGAATGAGCAGTCTACATTTATGAACAAAGCCAAGTCCAGAGAATACAATGTTGATAGAAAATATGTGCAAGATGATACCATGTAAATGTTAAACACAATACTGCACATTTCATAGAAACAAAGATGTTTGTAGTAAAAGATATGAATGGAAAGTACCACTTTAGAAGAGACATTTACCTTGGCAGGAGAGAACAGAAGGAAATGGAATAAAAAACAGAGTAGAAAAGAGCCCTAAATTCTATCTGTAAGATTTATTTATTTTTAAAAAGAGATGAAGTAAATGTGACTGTCGTCATTCATTTCATCTGGAGAGCAGATCTAACATGTGTTATATCATTGGAGTTCTTTATGTTTTTCTCTGTACTGTGTTTAAAGTATTTCATAAGAAACATCAGTTTTTAAATGAGGAAAGGAAGAAGAAAACGAAATTTGTGCAATCTTTATCATGCTTGTGGGTTGGAGGATTCTTTACCTGATTGCACTCTGAGAATCTTAATCTAACCTGATTCTTAATATGAATGTGGTCTACTGCTGGCAGGTCAAGAAAATCTTATCAAGAAGGTTGCTGTAGTGATTAACTATGTGTTGTTTTAGCCAATTTTGTGTCACTGTGACTGAAAGACCTGACAAGAACAACATAAAGGAGGAGAATCTTATTTTAGCTCACAGTTTCAGCCGGCCAACTCCATAGCTCTGGGCTCAAGGTGAGGCAGAACATCATGGCGGAGGCGCATGACAGAGGAAAGCAGCTCAGGACATGGCAACCAGGAAGCAGACAGAGAGAAAGCTCTGCTCACCAGGGACAAAATATCAACGCCAAAGTCATGCCCCCAGCGACTCACGTCCTCCAGCCACACCCTACCAGCCTGCAGTTACTAATCCATCAGCAGATGAATCCAGTGATTAGGTTACAACTCTCACAATCTAACCATCCTTGCATTGCCTGACACATAAATTTTAGGGGACACCTCATCTTTAAACCATAGCGTGAGTCAATATGGCTGGACCCTGGTGCCCAGATATTTAGTCAGAAAACTACTCTGGATATTTCGGTGAAGATGGGTCTTCCCCCCGCTTTGCATGAGATTCGTAATTAGATGGGTGGATGTTAGTGAAGCAGGTTGGCCACTCTGCATGCACCATGTGGGCAGGCCTCGCCTAGCTATCTGAAGCTTCAGCAGCACGAAGGCTGGGCAAGAAGGAGGTCTGCCAGCAGACCACCTTCCCTTCCAAACTGCCATTCTTCTCTGAATCTCCAGCCTGCGGCTACCTCATTAGATTTGGGACTTGCCGAGCTTCCACAGTCACGTCAATCCCTTAAGGAGTCAGCTGTGGGAGAATCTTCAGGAAGAGCAACAGTCAAAGCCCTAAGGTCGGGACAAGAGTGGAGCGTCTGAGGGACAGACAGGAGGCGTGTGGCAGAGAGAGAGCAGTGAACGAAGCCTGGGAAGTGGTTTGACTGAGTCCGGAGCACGTGATGGGGCAGATCGGGTAGGCACCTGAGGGCCCTCAGAAGGAATCTGGGTCTTCTCCTCACAGCAATCTGAGTATGTAGAGGTTGGGAAAGGGGTGCAAAGACGGAGGCCAGTGAGGAGGCTGACGGAGAGGGCTGCAGCGAAACTGGCATCAGCGACCTGGCTCCTCACGTGAGAGTGGAGTCCAGAACCTCTCCCACTGAAGGGTCTTTGCAAGGCCAGGCCCTCTAGACAGGCACTGCGATATTTTAAGTCACCCTCCTCAATGACTGTGAGCATGAAATTTCCAAATTAATTAAGATTAATGACATTTGAAAATATTTTAAAGTTCAGAAAAATACAAACTGTAAAATTCCTTCATGGGGCATCTGCCACAATTGTTGAAGGGTTACGTACTCATAACTCTGGTTACAGTGTAGGAAGGGCAGCTACAAATTGGCAGGAAGGTCTTTCCCAGGGGACAGATGGAAAAACCTCCTGGGAATGAACCAGGGCCTGACTTGGAATCAGGTCCCTGGACCCCAACCCTTTAGAAGATGAGGAATAACCGAGAGACAGCCGGCAAATCTGCCTGATTTCATCTGGGTCCTCACACCAAATTAATCCAAGAGAAAACTACAAGCGTGCTTTGGCACTAAGGAAAACTAACAAAACGTGAAAATGAACTGTAGAATCCTAGGGTTTGAATATGGTTTTGCTTCCACCAAAACCCGTGTTCAGACTGAATTCCACAGAGCTGTGGTGTTGGGAGGTGGGGCCTTTCAGAGGTGATTAAGTCACCAAGGGAATTGGTGCCTCTCTCCTGGGACTGGACAGAGTGAGTTCTTGTTCTCAGTGTTGGAACGATTCTTGCAAGAGTGGGTTGTTACAAAGGAAGGCCCCCCTCTCCATGTGCTTGGCCCCGTCTACAGGCAACCAATCCCCTCCTTCTTCTCTGCCATAAGTTGAGCAGCACATGGCCCTCACCAGAAGCTAAGCAGATGTGGTCACCATGTTCTTCAACTTCCAGAACTGAGTTAAATAAATAAACATCTTTTCATTATCATTTACCCAGCCTTGGCTATTTTGTCATAGCAACAGAAAATGGACTAAGGGTTCTTATACACATCCCTTGGGACCAAAAGTCCAGTAAAGTTGAGACCCATTGGTTCTATGAATGTACAATTTTTTTCCATTTTTATACTTTTATTTCCTATTAGAAGATAGTGTTGAAAGTCATTGAACACACATTTTTGTCTGTGTACCCAATTATATTTTCAGAATATACTCCTACAATTAGAGCCAAACATTAAGATGAGGGGATAATTTGAAGCTCACGACATATAAAAGAGCTTGTTCTATGGAACTCTCATCAACACATGAGGCATATTTAATCTTCTTTTCCCTCTTTTCTCTCTTTATTTTTGCTTATTTGCTATTTGAAAAAAAAAAAAAACTTTCCATTTCACTACCATGGATTGTATTACCATAAAAGGTGACTTTTAATGCTTTTCTATATTTATGGAAGATATTTTTTAGTTTTTAGAGATCATTAAATTTGGGGGTGATATTACTTGTTTTTAAAAATTTTGATTCTTACAAATACTGAACTATCACTTTTTTGCTAAATGATTGATTTTAGTACTTTAATGTTCTTAAAGTCTTTTTCCCTTCCATGTTTGTTTTTTCTCCAAGCTTCTTAAAAATGGATTCATTTTTACAAGGTATTGCCTGGTCATTAATTTCATGGACCCTGGAATCACGTTGCCTACATTTGAAATCCAAGTTTCAACATTCACTCAACAAATACTTATGGGGTCTACAGTAGGTGCAAAAGCATTGTGCTAGAATCCCCATGACCAGCTCCCTCACCTCCAGTCTTGCCCATATATATCCAGATTAAAGAAAGCTACCTTAACCCAGTGTTACCATATCTCCCACCAGCACTTCTAATTCTTATGCTCTATTTCTTTAATCGCCATAGAATAGTGTGCAAAATTTGTTTATTTGATAAATGTGTTGTCATTTGTCTTCCCCAAAGTATAAATCCTGAATGTCATTTGAAAGCTTAGACTTTTGCTGTGAGGGGAGTAAAGGTGAGGAGACTCTACATATCTAGATGCATAGGAAGCAGAGGTCAGCACCTGCCTTCCAGGATCTATTGGCCTTTGAATCTTCATCAAAATCCTACAGGAGTTCAGAGACAAGTCCGCCTTGCACTGAGGGCCCAGCACACTTTCACAGGATATTTGGAGGCCAGATGCTATTTTGTCTCATCAGAACCCCAAGTAGGAAAGAAGGCCTGAGCCGAAAAGCTCTGGGGTGCCTGATAGTGGTCCTTGGAGCAGCTCTGCGGGCCCTCCTCAGGGGCTCCTCAGGGGCTGTCCTTGGTCGTCTTATAACTCACTTCCTAACTCACTCCTGGAAAATCACATCCCTTCCCATGTTTTCAATGTCATGCTGGTGACGCCAATCTATTATCTCCAGCACTGATCCATTCACCCGACTGCCAAATGGATATTTTCACATGAGTTCTCCAAACTCACTTCAAACGCGACATATCCCACATTAGTCCATTATCCTCCCTCTTCTCCTTTCCCTAAGCCTCCGCAGCCTCCTGGGTTCCTCCTCTCAGCTGGCATCATGACCACCTTCCAACCAGCCACAGCGGCCGTTTCCCTGTCCTCCCCTCCCCCACCCATCCCCATCAAGAGAGAAGGATGAAAGTATGAACTTCCAAGGATTCAAACCTTAGGTCAGCCAAACCTGTCTTGAGAAGAGTAACTCACAAAGTAAATGACAAAGAAGATGGTAAGCCAACACAGATCCTCTACCCCAATATTTCAGAACAGGGCTCCTGATGAATCAACAAAGGTATTTCCAAGATGTAAAGGGTGACCCATCACCTCTTTATCCTGGAAACGTGAAATGTTGTTTTCCAAAACCTGAAGATAAGAATGTATGTTAATTATGTGGCTGCGTATTTGCTATTGTATTATTTATTTTGCTGATAACTGATAAATATGTGTATAAATAATTAAGAACAGCATACTTATCTGTAAAACTTAAGCAACTCATTTATTAACGGAAGCTTCAATTCAATTATTAGACCAACTGTCTTGCCAGCTTTCAGCAACGATTGCAAATAGCACCGTGGCTCAAGTACCAGAATTTTAATAACATCGACCAATGTTTTCAGCTTTTTCTTCCCTGCTGTTAACAGACCACCACCCATGTAATTAGGGATGACAACATCTTTTACCCAATGACACAGAAACTATAAAGTGGCCAATTTCCTCAGTGCTTATCTTATAAGGAAAAAAAGTGACTCAGGACAGCAGAGATAGCCATGGTGAACACCTGTGCAATTGGCCAGGGCTCTTTCTGCTCAGCTTTGATAACATCTTCAAAGCAGAACAGAAAGGAAGGAGGCTTGTGACCCAGCCCTGGGAGCAGGAGGAGACGCCTCCTACAATGGACAATTACCAGTTCCACGGCTGAAGAATACATATTTTCAAGGGACACCAGACTGATTCTGCAAATCAGTCCTTCAGGAGAAAGTCTGTCACAAATAATGTGTTCTTTTTAGAAGATTTTGCCATGCTCTGTGTTTGGCAGCTGTTTTTTGTGGGCTACTTACACGCATACTTAGGAAGATGCCTTAAACATAATTCAAACTAGGCTCACTAAGTCGGGCGCACTAAGTAGGAGAACTTGTAACACTTTTGTACGAAGGCACCTTTTGTTGAATATTTAGCCAACTCGGTCACAGTCTTTTGTTTTTGTTTTAGGCAGTGCTGGGGATCCAAGCCAGGCCCTTGTGCTTGCTGGGCGAGTTTTGTCTCTGATCTACACACCTAGCCCCAAACACAGACCTCATAGAAGCCAACCAAGGGCTGGAGAAGCCACACCCTGGTCTCAAAATCCAAGAAATTAGAGGTCAATGAAGTACACACAAGCTGGGTAGACAGTAGTATTTCAATTACTCACATCTCTCAAGTCAAAAACAGAAATGATTTATTAGCTAATACCTGTTCAGGATCCAACAAATCCACCTTGCCTCCTTAACTACACCAGAGACAAAGAAACAAAGCTGCAGAATTTTTAAATGAAAGCTCACACAGTTCAATCCCTTCATTTAAAAGATGAGGAAAATGAGGCTCAAGTAAGTTGGTCTGATAGAGACAATAGTTTGCTCAAGGTTGCTGGACTTGTTAAGGGAGCGCTGGGCAGAGACTGACCTCCACCTGCTCACTCCTGTGACTCCCCATCCTACCAAGGCCAGCAGCAGTTGCTGATTCCCTGAACCAGGGAGGACGGTGCCAGATGCCATTTGCTGGAATCACAACCAAGTGCCCTCCTGTGAGTCAGCAGGAAGCCCTGCTCTCCCCACCCGCCCCAGGCGCTGTGTCTGGGATGAATACCGGAGGACATGCACATGACCCTGAATGCAGACTGCTTTCCAAACAGGCCTGAGGAAGCAGCTCCCTGAGAACCCTCTGAAAAGCTGCTTTGTGGAAATCGTGTGAAAGGCTCATTTGGGGACGCACACGTGAGAGGAAGCTTTTATTCTTTCTGCCTGCCTGGTGGATCTGCGCAGCTCCGACCGCCATCAGAGGCCAGCCCTGCACTCACCGTGGAACCAGGGGGCGATGGTGTCTGAGGTCTTCTGGTAGCCTGCTCGGCAGGGCAGCTGCTCCTCCTTGAACCAGCGGATGATGTCCTCCTGGGCGGAGCTGGAGGCCGTCCTGGTCACTTCCTGATTGCTGTTGTTTGTAAAACAGTTTTCAAGTTAGAGCCAACTAATTTGATAATATCATCAAAAATATTTTATATATCTATGACTGCATGTGTGTGTGTGTGTGTGTGTGTGTGTGTTGTGCCCTCCATGTCCATGGGTTCCACAGCCTTGGATTCAATCAACAGAGGATCAAATTATCCAAAGAAAAAACATCATGCCTGTAATAAACAGGTACAGACATTTTATTCCTTGTCATTTGTTCCTTAAACAATACAGTGTCACAACTATTTACATAGCATGGACCTATTAGTATAACAGGGAGCTAGAGAAGCTGCTTCGCTTCCTTTTTGTACCTGGGATTGAACCCAAGGGCACTTAACCACTGAGCCACATCCCCAGCTCTTTTTTATATTTTATTTAGAGGCGGTGTCTCACAGAGTTGCTGAGGGCCTTGCTAAGATACTGAGGCTGGTTTTGAACTCAAGATCCTCCTGTGTCACCTTCCTAAGCTGCTGGGATTACAGCACCTGGCAAAGCACTGAAGCTTTACTTAGGCCTGTGTAGATGCCCAATGGTAAGGGAAAAGCAAGATAAAGCTGGGCGTCCCTGCCTCACTCTGAATCTGTCTCCTTTATTACCTTAAATTTTGGGTCCAGTCCCTCTTCAGCTCTGCATGGAAGATCTGTTAATCCTTTAAGGAGTGTTACCTAAAAGCTGGTAATACAAGGCTTATTAGCCCTGAGTTTACCTAACCTACTCCCTGCCCATTCAAGGCTGAGGCAAGATGTGCAGCAGCCTGTTTTGGACACCTGGAGTGGTACCTGGAAGTCCTCAGCCCTTGTCCTACACCTTCCAGGAAGCAGAAGGCAGCACGTCACCCCAGGATGAGGCTGGCCTCCTGAGCAGACCCAGCCACCTCATGAGAACTGAATTGCCCCCTTCCAGGACTGCAGGTCTGATGAACATTCTGAGCCAAAAGTAGAAATTGCCCCCTCAAGTGATAAGGACTTCTTCAGAGTCACTTCCCAGAACCAGAACTCAGCGTATGGTCAGCCAGACCCCAGTACAACAAAGGCTGTTTCATTATACGGAGCTCCCCACCCTACCCCCTCCCAACCCAGTTCCTCCTATAAGCCTAAAGCTCCTATTCAGCACTCCAAAGACAGGGCTGAGACACTGGGACTCAGTTTGCCTTCCAGTTATGGCCATGTTGAGTAAAGTTCTTTTACTGATTTTTTTTGGCATTTTTAAAATAATGTTTTCCTGAATTCATTAACTTTTCTGTTTCTTTTTGGGGGCAAGTGATTAGACATGGGACCCACCCATCTGACAGTCAGGCTTCTGACCTAGGATCCAGCAACATTAGATATTATAAGTAATCCAGAGATGTTTTAAAGTATAAAACATCTGCACGTAGGTTATATTAAATACTGCACCTTTTCATATAAGGGACTTGAGCTTCCTCAGATTTTGGTAACTTGTGGAATCCTGGAACTCATCTCCCACGGATACTGAGGGACAGTCATGTGTGTGTGTGTGCGTGTGTGTATGTACATAAATCTCAACATCGAATTACATGGCCTGATCTAATGGGAAGCTGGATTCCCTGCATGCCACCATTATATACTCCCCAAGGGTAGACAGAGGAAAGAATACAAATCTGTTGCCTGTCCTTCCAGTACCAGTGGGCAAGTCATAGGTATGAACCACTGCTGCGTTAAAACCTAGATTTAAATTCATTTTTAATAGGAATTAGAAGGGCCATTAACTCCCAATTAAAATTTCAGAAAATAACCATTAAAATACCCCCAGCAATATTCTCCCAGAGAGCAATTACTTGCAAACAAAAGAAATCACATGTGATAAGATAAATTTCTTTCCTAACATTTTCTTTATTTTATTTTTCTCTTTTTTCTCTGTTTCCACTAACCTCCCAGGTTGGCTTTCTTCTCTCCCCCACTTTGAAGAGGTTTAGTTCTGCTAAAAGACAGTGTCCAAAACACAAAGTAAAAGGAAAACATTGTTTGAATATTTGGAAGCAAACATAAGCAACTGAATCATTTTGATATAAATTCAGTGGTATTAAGTTCTGGTATGTGAACAGGTTTCCACTACAAAAAGAAATACTGCAATGTAATCAACATATTTTTAAATCCTACTCAATCGCAGAATAATTCTGAGAGAATTCACCTAAAAACAACAATGACAAAGAATCTGGGTGAGCCACTGGAATTTCCTGTAATGTAAATTAATTTTTGGCTCTTCATGCTTTCTGTGATAATGGACATTACCATGAGTCACATGTGACATGTATCAAATATACATACATACATGTACATCTGCTTATACATGTATACTTTATTCCTCATGATTTTCAGAACATTTTAGGAAAAATATGCTATAATACTTGACTTCACTAGGAAGCAGAAAATATACACATGAGATTATATGATATATTTTTGTACTAGCTTCTAAGTGAGGTTCTTTTGCTCCAGAAAATCCTTGGAGAAGGAGCAAAACTCTGAAGACATGGGAGGAGCCAGTCCCTGTCTCCTCCTGGGTTAGTTCCTGGATGACCCCTGTGGTCACTGTGTAGAGTCCCAGGCTTAACCCTACCCAGCCTGACTCAAGAGGTACCTCAAGCAGCACCTTAAGTTGGAAAAAAAATGAGCTGAGCACAGCTTACAACAAGAACTGCCTTTTTGAAAGTCCACCTTCATTGCTGCCAATCAAATACAATGTACTCTAAAAATACTGGAGGGAAGGGACACATCACAAGTCATTCTCCCTTGCCACCCGTGGAAGACACTGGAGCACAGTTGTGAGCCACACAGACAGCCCTGCCCTGGGCTCTGTGACCTCTGTGCACAGACAAACCCCATGCTGGACAGGGATACTCTTGGGAGGACAAACACCCTCATGATCTGATCAGAAAACCAAGGGGACACCTCTCTCCTATCTTTCTTGTGCTGTTCATAAGGAAAAAAAAAAATCATTCCCAAAACTGTCACTTTGTAGAACATGGTCATTTAGTTTGGGCCCCACATCTCAAAATGGAACTTTTCAGTTGAGTAAGCAGAAATAATTATAGTGGAGGAAAAGGTCCACCTCATGTCTCCTCCAAGGCCATAATCCCCGTAAGAAACAAAAACGAAAACCTTGATGATAACGACCGGCTCCAAGCGAAGGGAGAGTTTGGTTTGTTTTTCATTTCACCACACTCCCAACAAAGAAGCATTTTTAGTTTTTATTTTAGAAAGCAAGGCTATAGACAGTTCTGCTTCATTTAATCCATAATTAGTTTAAAACGTTTTCTTTCTAAATATTAGAATATTAGGGCCTGGGGTGTAGCTTACCTACCATGCATGAGGCTCTAGGTTTGACCCTCAGCACCACAGAATTCATAAATAAATATTAGAATATCAAAAAGACTATAAAGCCAGTAGCCAGGAAAAAGTAATTTTATAATCAGTAAACATGAGGGAGAGAGGTCTTCTAATGTGGTACCATTGCATTTTTCTTCAGGGTTTTTCCAAAACAATTATTCTTCCTACTGTCCCCATAGCCTAGGAGGCCAAGTTTCCAATGTCACCAAATAGTTTATTCCAAAAAGGAGAATTTCCAAATTCTCAAAATATGAAATGAGCTATGTATCTCAGAATGAGACTGCCGTGCATCCTGAGTCCCCAGCAGTGGAAACGTAACTCTGGTGATGACATCGAAGACCACCAGCCCGTAGGGTCCTACTTCACCATCCTTTTACCACTAGAGGCATCATGAGCATCCATGAAACCCAGGTGCTGGCTCTCCTGCCGCCGCTGGGCTGGGCGCAGGAAGTCATCTGGTTCTCAGGCATCTTCGTCACAACTACTGGGTCATTTCACAAATAAGAGAGAGATGAATGCCAGATCAGGAAGCAGGGTTAGAGGTGAGCTGGTGACCCTCAAGTCCACCAGCCTCCAGCCAGTCTCCCACGGCCATGGCGCATCACATGACTGATCATATGTATATATATATTTGGAGACTGGGTCTGAGTTGCTTAGGGCCTCACTAAGTTGCCGAGGCTGGTTTTGAACCTGCAATCCTCCTGCCCCAGCCTCCTGAGTTGCTGGGATTGCAGGCAAGCACCACTGCGCCTGGCAGGACTGATGTTTGATTAGTCCTTCCCAAGGCTGCACCTAAAGCCCCCTGCCAGCTTCTTACCCAAGAGACTTTGGGGGATGTCCCGCTGGGGGTAGGAACTGCGGCTTGGGTGGAAGGGGAGGTCTTCTAGGTTTCTGTGGAACACTCAGTCCCTCACCGCTTCTTCCTCTCTGGGCTGCCAGGGATAACCTCTTGTAGTCTTCCCGTGCCTGTTTAGCCAAGGAGCGTCTCTTCTCGTCAGCTGCTTTGGATTTTCTCACTAGAAAAGAATGGAGTTTGAGAAAGGCCCATATCAGCTCATGGACGCAGGAGGAGACTGTGCTGTACGCGGTGCATGGAGCAGGGTCTGGACAGCTACTCATCTGGTTATATTGGGAAATGGTCGAGGTTATGCCCATTGTCCAGATCCAAGGGCTAGCCCAGTACTCACTTCCGCTCTTCATTTGGGAGCTGGGGGATTTTCTCAGATGGGGAGAGAAGAAAGAGGAGCAGGGAGGGATGGGAAAGAGGAAGAGAATGTGTGCAAGAACTTCCTGCAGCTGGCAAGACTAGGTGATGAGCCCCAGCTTGAGCAAGTGAGGATGCATGTGGGCAGGGATGTGGAATAATAAGAGGCAGGTGTTCTCCCGACACAAACACACACACACACACACACACACACACACACACACGTTCAGTATGTTCAGGATGCAGTGTGCCCAGAGGCACCAGCAAAGACCAGGGAGGTGGACCAACTAGGTGGCGCGTGGCCGCGGACAGGGCAAGGAGCAGCAAAACTTGCCACCAGTCATGCTCAAAGCCTGCCCAGAACTGAGCCGAATGTGACCTGACCTGACAGAAATACCCTAAGGTATTATAAGTAATCTAGAGAGGATTAAAATCTATGGGAGGATGTGCCCTCATGCAAATGATGCACTTCATATAAGGAACTTGAGCATCCTCAGATTTTGGTCTCTTCAGGGGTCCTGGAACCAATCCCCTGCCAATACTGAAGGACAACTGTTGTGTGCCCATGTGTATGTATGTGTGTTTGTGTGTGTGGTTAAGAACATACATACACATGCATATATGTATGCACACATATATATGTATACACACACACACACACGTTCCAGATAATTGTGGAACATGTTAGGACATGTCAAAGTACCCCAATACTGTCTTTTAATATTATTTGTAAAAGAGAGGGTGTTTTGTTTCAGTCACACAATGTCAAAGACTCTAACAGGAGATGAAAGAATAATTTTTATTGAGTCTATTTACACTTCAGGCTTTAATGGTCAAATCCTATTACATTTGACTTCAAAGAGATACCAAAAATATTTCATTATACTAGGATTTCAGGGCACCGCAGAAGATGGTTACTGACTGGATCTTGCAAATATTTTCACTTCACCAAAATTATCATTTTAATGGCATTTGTTGTGATAGGACTGCAGACCAATTTAGGATTCTCAACACCCTGCAAATATTGCCACTCATGTTCTCCTGCTCAGCCTGCCTCAAGGGATGATCTGGCTGTTTAGATGTCTTTGTGCCTGTCAGATGAAAACCCTAATCCGTTCTCAAACATGAATTCCAGCACCCTTGAGCATCCTCGCTGGCCTTCATTTGCATTGGCTTATTTTTCTCCCATGGGGCTTATCTCTGCCAGGGTAGCTCAAAAGGGTCAGGGTTGGGTCAGAGGGATACTAATATATAGAACACATTATTCCTGTGTTCTTTAAATTACAATGTTATGTCATATTGACACATCACAGTACACCCCATAAGAACAATTGTCATGAGTCAATGAAGAAGAAAACTTTTTTTGGTATTGGGGATTGAACCTAGGGGCCTTAACCATGGAGTCACATCTCCAGCCCTTTTTATTTTTTTATTTTGAGATGGGGTCTCACTAAGTTGCTTAGGGCCTTGCTAAGTTGCTGAGGCTGGCCTCAAACTTGCAATCCTCCTGCCTCCATTTCCACAGTCTCTGGGATTACAGGTGTGTGCCGCTGCACTCGGCAAGATGAAACTTTTCAAAATGCATTCACTGTTGAAGATATAGGTTAAAAAAAACCCACAAAACAGAATAATGAGAAGTGAAAATGAAATAATCTTAAATCCCACCTCTTCAAGAAAACTAACGTTAATTTTTTTTTTTTTTCTTTTGGGTGCTGGGGAATCGAACCCAGGGCCTTGTGCTTATAAGGCAAGCACTCTACCGACTGAGCTATCTCCCCAGCCCCTGTTAATATGTTAATAACCTTCCAGTTCTTTTCCTTCATAACTTAGACTTTTTAAAGTAGCGATATTTTTCATACTCTTTAGGTTTTTTTCTTCTCCAAGCTAAAAAGGTCATTAAACTCCCTTCCAAAGCACATTTGTCATAGCTACATGCCATCCCATCATCAAAGGGGTCGTCATTTTGATGGTATAAAGAAGAATTGAGAACCATTCTGCAATTCAAAAGTAGCTCTCCTAAGTATTTGAGTCATGCTTAGAAATGACATCTGAGTCACAATTGAGCTTGAGGACATCTCTCAAACACCCACTTTCAGTGCTTCCTTAAAGATGCAGCTGAGAGACTCAAAGGAGCTACCGAGGCCTCAGTACTCACGGGAGGCCTGCCATTCTGAATCTTCTTTCCAGTTCTTATAAATCTGCTTGGTTTTATCTTCGTCTATTTGTTTTATTTCTTCATCTTGTTTTTCCTTTACCAATTCTTTCTTCTGTTGAAAGAAACAGAAACAAGTATTGGTGAACGAATCCAACAGTCTCCATGAGGAGAGAGCAGTAGGCACCTGACTTCTATTTAACCCTCTCTGGCCCACTAAGGAGGCAAGATGGTATACACAGTACATGTATCTAGCACAGATGCGACCTAGCTGTAGAATTCCAGAGCCAGTTACCGAACCTCTCACAGACTTTCCCAAAAATGAAAGGGGAGAACAGAGTTATAGTGAGGGTTAAATTTATTTATTTCTATATTTTGTGGGACTGGGGATTGAACCCAAGAGTGTCCTACTACTAAACTACAGCCCCGGTCCCTTTTAAATTTTGCAATAGAATCTCACTAAGCTGTGTGGGCTGGCCTCAAACTTACTATCCTCCTGCCTCAGCCTCCCGGGACTCTGGGAATACAGGCATACACCACTGTGTTCAGCAACGAGGATTAAATTTCTTAAAGTGCTTGTGCGGCACAGGGTATGACACATAAAAACTCAGTAAGCTGAGCATGGCGGCATATGCCTATAATCCCAGCTATTGGAGAGGCTGAGGCAGGAGAATGTCAAGTTTGAGGCCAGCTTGGGTTATTCAACCCTGTCTCAAAATAAAAAATAAATAAATAAAAAGGACTGGGGATGTAGCTCAGTAATACAGCACCCCTGTATTCAATTCCCAGTAACACACACACACACACACACACACACACACACACACAAACTCAATAGTCTTTTCTCTCAGGCATAACACTTAGCTGCTCCAAATATATTTTCCTAAAAATAAAAAAATACACCATTTTGTGGAACCACAGTAAACACCACTTCACAGTGGCTGACAGGTTCCACAGAAGAGCTGCACAATCCCAGAGCAAACTCACTGGGTCTCCACCTGCCCTCCAACCACATGTTCAAAAATGTGGCATCACAGGCTGGGGAGATAGCTCAGTTGGTAGAGTGCTTGCCTTGTAAGCACAAGGCCCGGGGTTCGATCCCCAGTACCAAAAAAAAATGAAAAATAAAAATAAATAAATAAATAAAAATGTGGCATCATGCCTGATTTTAGGAATATTTTTTGTTTAAAAAACAGAATATTTTTAAAAGCATCCCTTGAGAAGGCAAATGCCAAATAAATGTGAGTCTTCCTCTCAAAAAGGAATTCATTTTGTTCATTGGGATAAAACACACATGACAAAATTTACTATCTTCGCCATTTTTAAGTACACTCTTCCGAGGCGTTAAGTGTAATCAAGAAAATTTCATTTTAAACTAAAGAGAAATGAACAAGCCCAATCACTAAGACCTAGTAAGCATTTTGTTTATCTGGATACAGCCTTCTGAGTGCTCATAATAAAACTGAATTTACAACTTTGGTGAACTAATAAAGCCTGGGTTAGCTAAGTAAGGCTGAGCGGGCCAGGGAGGGCTGGCCGTGCCTCCTCCTCCATCCCACATGGTAGGTTCTAGAAAGAAAAAGAGTTCCTCGCTGCAAAATTCCTTCTCCACAACTAACACAGAAACCTTGATGTTGAGAAACTTGTTTTTGATCACTGTGGGAGGTCATAAATCACAGTTAATGTAGTGACAATTCATAAATTGTACCTCAGATGGAACTAAAGCTGTCCATCGACTGTTTTATTTTCTTACATTCTTTTCCTGCCTCGAGCTAAACTCGTTTTATTTGCCAATACATACATTATAAAAACCAAGGAACAGCTTTCAATGTTTGGAATGACTGTTAAAATTTGCTGTCCTGTGTTGAAGCTGTTTACAAGCCTGAAATACATAAAGTGCTGCCAGCAATTTCCAAACTTAAAAAAAAAAATAAATACAAAGAAAGGTGACAAGTTCTGGTCTTCTCTCACATGCACATGTATTTATTTCTAAGTGACTAGAAAACATGGTTCTAACATCAAATCAGGATTGTCGTGGATGTTGTTGCTTAGGATAAGCAAGAAGTCAAAGACATGAGAACACAGAAGGAAAATGATCACCTGACCAATAGCACAGGCAGCCCTTGGTTGATGGGCGACACTCAGGTGACAGAGCATGCTGTGTTGAGTAAGTCTCCTTTCTAACCTGCACCGCAATTATACAGGCACAGTGGGAAGGAGACAAAATCAACCAGTTCACAGACTAACAGCAGATGAGGTCTGGCCCTGACCTGCACTTCTTTGATGCAGCCAGAAGGCTTCAAAATTTCTCTGAGTTCGTCTCTAACAGCAGGAAGCCTCTGTTCATTACTGTTGTTCTAGAGAAACTTGGAAAGTGGTCTGCTCACTTATTCTCCCCAATTATCTGCCACTCCTTAGCCAGCTCAAGTGCAGTGTGGCCTCAGTGCCTTGACCCTGCTGTTCCTTCTGCCCTGAACACGCTTCCCCAGACACCCACCCACCTCACCCCTCCCTGTTCCACCCCGCCAGCATCCCTCGGGACTGCATCCAGCTGTATCTCCTCCAGCACACACGATCACCTGACATCAGCAATTCAACATCTGTGTCCTCCATTCAGAATACTAGTTCCCAGAGGGCAGGCATTTTATCTAACTTGTTCATAGAATGTGTCCCCAATTTCCATACCAGTGCCTCGCACACAGTAGGCACTCAATCAATGTTGAATTAATTCAAGGATTCTTTGCCTTTCTCAACTGTCATCATTTAAGATGATATAATGTCATCCGGGCAATGTTACTGAAATCTTCCTTTAGTTCCTTTACTGCAGCTGTTTTAGTTAAAGGTGTGCAGAGCACCCCCACGGACTTGTTCCAGGACTCCCGGTGGATACCAAAATCTCAGGATACTTAAGTCCCTTACATGAAATAGCCTGGTATTTGCATATAACCTACACAAATGCTCCCGTACACTTTAAATCACTTCTTATAATATCTAATACAATGTCAATGCAGTATAAACAGTTGCTACACTGCATTGTTTAAGGAATAATGACAAAAAAAAATTGGTCTGTATACGTTCAATCAAGATGCAATTGTTTTTCAAATATTTCTGATCCACGATTGGTTGAATCCACAAGTATAGACCCCCTGGATACAGAGAATCGATTGGATTACTTCATTGTTATGCATGCAGGGACCAGAATTCCAAAAATTCATCACAACTTCTTGAAGTGTCAAAACTTTGAGCTACTCCAGTTCATGCAGATCCTGTAGAGGAATCAGGGAACTGATTGTACAGTCCATAGGAAAATAGGCCTGGGCAGCCTCCTCCACAGCCCAATCCCTCAGGCCTGGGCGATTCAGAAACTTTTCTTCATAGGCTAGTATCTTATCCTGCTCTTTCAGACTATCTGTGGGTCAAATTCTACCGCAGTTTCCGAGTGCCAATCTATGCATGCCTCGTTTGTCTTGAGCAATGTATGATCTGTTCACAATCAAGCATGATGGACAAAGTGGAGCCTGGTCTGGAGGGAGAATGTCACACTCCACAGATGCGGAGTGATCCAGTGCCTGCAGGGGTTCCTGGCTCAGTGGACATGGACAGCACAAGACTCTGCTCTTCCTCCAGGGCCAGGCTCACAGAAACAAACAGCACACCAGTAAGCCCATCAGAATTCACTGCTGCCGCCAAGGGGGTCACACTATATATCACACTCTGAAATCTGTCTTCTCCCCGTGTTTGCAGCAACCCAGGATATCTCCTCTGCCTTGGCTCATCTGCAACTAGTTCAGCAGATACATCTTGGCATCTGTTCTTTCCGTGACATTCAACACGTTCCCAGTTCGAGATTAACGGGGGAAAGATGAATAGCGGTGTGTGCGGCTTTCAAGACAGATTTCACATTCTGCTGCTTAATTTCATTCCTGCATGAGACTAATTAGCTAATTTGTGAAACATTAGTGGAAAGGGCCACATGTTGAGCTCCCTGAAGACAGAATGTAAGTCTTTTACCTGGTGAAATCCATATGCCTTCATACGATTGATAGAATCTGCCAACATTTGTTGAATATTTCTTGAAGAACTGCAGGATGACTAAAAATTAAAGGAAATACATTTTTATAACATTTAGAGCTGCAATTCAATTTCAGAGCTAATCTGCCAATGTGTCCCTGGTGTCAATCTTCATACTGCAGCCCCCACCCTGAGACCAGTTTCCCTTCCAGTAGCACCTGAGTTTCTGAGTCAATCTTGAGTAGCACCAAGTATGGAAGGCCTCAGCATTCCCACTTGTAGGGCATAGGAATGAGTAACTGTCCAAGAGCCAGGAGCCCACGGTTTGGTGTGTGTTGCTCCCATTTGGCCCTGGGGGACCTGAGATGATTTCTAGACCAAACTTTACTCCCTAATTTAAATTCTCTTCTTGTGCCATCTCTGTATCCCATCCCTTGCTTTAGTTCAGACAAGAGAAGTGCCTTAGTCCCTGGCATGAAACTGCATGACACCTGGTCCCTCCAGAACCGAGGATGTGTGTGGAGCACCAGTTGGGTGCCATGGAGCCCTGCCAACCTGTCCTACCTGGATCACACGCCTCTTCACTCCCTGCCTCCTTATCCAGTATCTAGGTTTCTGGGACTCTAGATGGATTTCCCAGGAGGCAACTTTCCAGGTCCATTCCCTGGATTCCCTACTGTCCTTGCTGCCTGCCATGTGCTGATCCCTCTGGCACTGTGAGTAACCTGACAAATCACCACAGCCTGCTCTTAAGACCAGGTCAGTTGTCCAGGGTCTCATTGCCCTGTGCCCTGTCCTTGGCCTGAGTGCAGAGTCCAAGCCAAGTCCTAGCATGGGTAGCCATGTGCTCTGTACAACCCCAAAGAGTCACTCCCAACACATTACTGTGACTTATATGCCTTGCTCCTGAGGACTTATTCTTGAATTTTGATACAGATTAGATATTTATCAGCAATTTTTCATCAAAAAGTCAGTGCCAATATTCATGATGGTACCACACAGTCATTACCATTCCATGGACTAAACCAGTGTGGTACAGACTGCCAGCTCTCTAAGTCACATCCTTTCTTCACAGCAGCTGGGCATGTGGCTATCCAGCCACACTGCATTTCCCAGCTGTACCAGCACTTAAATGTGCCCAGGCAAATAAGTAATCTCTAGGAAGGCGATAACTGGCATTTGCCTCTTCTGTCCAGGCCCACAAAATCTTCTTCACGTGCTCCTCCAGGCCACTACCCCGTCCTCTGGGCTGGAATGGGGACAGTGGCCATGTTTCCACTAAAGATGGCAGAGCAGCCAAAGGCTGAGGCCCTGAATGACTGTGTGGAGCTGAGCCCTCTTGAGTCAGAACATGCATCCTGGACTGATATAAGAGAGAAAATTAACTTCCTGTTGTGTTGTGTCCATTACATTTTGGATCTATTTGTTTCAAAAATTTAATTACCTTATCTGATAAAACTGGTCACAGTAGCTGCTGGTGGCACATTTCAAATTCTCTGCTGAGATGTTTTTCATTCATCTTTGGTGGCATAATTACTGCTAATTCTATAAACTATTACTAGTCATAAAGGTCTATGATGGCCAGGTGCTGTATGAGTGACTTGATAATATTTTTACTCTACACATCTCTGACCAACATGAGCCCAATTTTCAGATGAAGAAACTGAGTCTCAGAAGAATTGTGTAGTTTTCTCAGGATCACACAGTTGGCTTGTGCCAGGGTTTATGCCTTTCTACTGTGGTTACACTGTAGTGATAGGAAAATAAAATAGGAAATTTTTTATATGCTAATTACTTGGCAACATAATAAATCTATAGGTTTCCCAAATGCTACTTACTATTCTCTCTTGTTTTTTTCCCTCATTTTAACATTATAAAAGGATATTCAGCTGCTGTGCATCTAAAGTACAGCAACCATTTCCTTTATTTATGAACAAATTAGAACTGTTCCAACAGGTTTTGTGTAAGTCTATCAGTTCAAGAGTCCAAGAAAACTTTGCAAATCTTTGGACGCAGTTCTACCATGAGGAATGTGAGCTTTGAAAATGGGCTCATGCCCCCTTTCCTCATTGATCTAAGACCCACAGGACAGTGTTTTGCAAAAAGGATCCGTTTCCCGCATGCTGTAAACCTGGAGGCAGCCACCATCCTCCCTCCATCCTTCCTTGGGTACTGGAGATTTTTCAGAGGTGCTGGCTGCACTCTCAGAACCAGAGGAACTGGACCTATGGCTATGGTTTGCCATCTTAAATGTCTCCCAAAGACCTGTGTCTTGAAGGCTTGGTCCCCAGTGTGGAACCATTGGGAAGTGGTGGAACCTTTAAGAGGTGAGGCCTGGAGGCCTCTGGGTTACCAGAGGGCATGCGCTGGGCAGGGGATTGTGGGAGCCTGGTCCCCTTCTCTTCATCTCTTTTGTTTCCTAGTCATGAAGCTCTGCTGCATTCTCCCCAAGAGATGCTACCTTGTCATCGGCCCAAAACAACAGGGACAATCACTCACAGGCCAAAAACTCCAAAACTTGTTGGCCAAAATAAGCCTTTTCTCTTCACAGGTTGATTATCTGTTTTTATTTTTCTTAATAGAGGTGGAAAGCTGACTAGCAAATCTTTGCAATGTGTGCTTTAAAAAGTGGTGCTTTCTCACCACTTGATTTTTTAAATGGTCTTCATTGTTTCCTATCATCACCATATGCTCTTTCTTTCTTGAATTTTTTACATGCTCTCTGCTTTTGCCCTTATCAGAGATGATGAGGCTATTAATATTGTTAAAACAACCTAAAACTAAGTACAGATAGGTGTGCCAGCCGGTGCAAATTGAAGAAAGTGTTGCTCAGGACTAAAGTGGTCCCTGTGGCTGTCAGCACTGTCTCTGTGTGGCAGTCAGAGCGGACATTCTTTCTCTGTCATTGAAGTTTTAGGTTCTGCTTGCAGTATATCAAAGTTCACAAGTTGGTTCTTGAATAAAAGAGTTTTAGTCTAAAATGGATTCATTTAACAACCACTCCAGGGATAAGCACTTCTCTTCAAATACTTCTACACATCTAAACCATACTGTAAACCCTATTACCCTAAAGCTATTCATGTACTCCAAGAACCACATTTTTAAAAATTCAGCTTCTCAAGGTGAATGAAGATTTGCCATTATTCCAAAGTGTTAAAACACTATGAAGAGCTGGGTGCGGTGGTGCATGCCTATAATCCCAGCAGCTCTGGAAGTTGAGTCAGGAGGATCATGAGTTCAAAGCCAGCCTCAGCAAC
This sequence comes from Sciurus carolinensis, assembly GCF_902686445.1. Taxonomy (NCBI): domain Eukaryota; kingdom Metazoa; phylum Chordata; class Mammalia; order Rodentia; family Sciuridae; genus Sciurus; species Sciurus carolinensis. The sequence continues at coordinate 17,457,553 of NC_062216.1, forward strand.
AGTGATGTACTAAGCAACCCAGTGAGACTGTCTCTAAATAAAATACAAAATAGGGCTGGCGATGTGGCTCAGTGGTTGAGTGCCCCTGAATTCAATCCCTTATACCCCCCCCCAAAAAACAAAAACTATGAAGAACTTTAGACTTATCCAGGGAAGTTTCTTCTAATACACCTACATGTTCTACAAATCCAGGAAATACACCAAGTGCAGTGAAATAGACTAAAAGTAGTGTCATCCAAAAGAAATTTCCTTTATTAAAAAAAAAAAACAAAAACAGGTTAATTGACTCAAAAGTGTTGGCCTATGATGCAAAGAGCAAAGGGAGACTACCTCTGAGCACTCTAAGCATCCCCAGAGGAAGGATGAAGAGCCTTTGTAGACAGGGTCCCACGTCCCTCCGGAACTTCTTGAGAATACACTCCTAGTTACTCCCACACGAAAGAAAGGGAGGGACACTACCACTCCACCTGTATAATTTGGCTAATAAAGCACTTTCAGGTCTAAGACATCACTCGACTTTCCTATCAGCCATCAGGGTAGGTAGTATCCCTTTACCAAAGAGGGAAGGGGCCTGTCAATAAGTACGAGGGCAGCAACTAAGCCCTTGTCATCTCCCAGCTGACAGCCTGCTCCTCCCCTGGGTCTCTCGGGGAGAACATGTGTATCCTCCTCTGCACGTCAGCCTCTGCAGTCATCTCCCGTCTGCCACCTCACGGGGACCTCAGCAGCTGCTGAAATGCGGGCACAGTTAACGCAAGCTCGTCTGCATGATTTGCTCTGTTACAAATAAACACCCTCATTAATATTTATGCAAAGCTCCCAAAAAATAGAGAAATTAAAAGCAAACTACATCAGAGGCTAGTGGACCAAGTCAGAACGAAGATCCTGATTAGATCTGGGAGTGTAGCCCACCCAGATTGGCCAAAAGATAAGCTTTTAAAAACAACAACAAAAAAAACACTGGTAGAAGTACAGCAATTCAATGCACACAATGGAGTAACAAGCAGATGCTGCTGACAATATCAATGTTACGTGGTTACGAACTGTATTTCCCCCCCGGAATAGGTGTCTTATGGGAAGGATTATCCTAGGGATATTCACTTTTAAAACTGGTTTGAAAAACCATTAATTCTGGCTTTTAACTTAATATTTGCTTTGTTTAAAGTAGGGTTAGGCAATCAGACAAATGCCAAGTGCCTTTAATTTAAAGTAAACCCAGAATCTCCAAGAAACCCAACAATTTTGGCATTTAATTTCTCCACTAAAGATGGATAAAATCAGGAGTTTATTTTTGTAAATGTACTAGTAAGGTTTTACTCAACCTATTCTACAGGTCTTAAATCTGTGATGTTCCTTAATAGAAAGGTGGTTAGAGTCAGAACCTCCACCGGGGAAGAGAGCGTGCCAGCTAGCTCTCCATCTCCAGATCCCCAGCAAACGGAAGAGTGACCCTCACTCACTAAGGCCTCAATATATCTGGTCAATGAATGAACACACACAAAATTCATGGAACACTTTTTCAAAGATTAACAGATACTCAATCTAGTTCTACTATTAATCAAGACAGCCTGAATTCAAGTGCTCTGAAAAAACCAGTGACCTATAACTCACTCATTTTGCTAACCAGGTCACGGAAATAATCAGATCATCCTCTTCCCAACCGTTTTAAATTAAAAAGGAAATTTCTGAATGATGATTATAATATTGTTTTTGAGCATACCAGGACTTAACATTTTGCTTCTAAAATAAGGGGAAGTAGAATAATGATACCATGCTTTGATAAAGTTACAAAGAGTAATAACAGAGAGAGGGAGGGAGGGAATATTTTCCTAAGGCCAATAGATTAGCAGGAGGAGAAGTGGGGCAATACATTTTCAGGGTACATGCTCCCTGTAGTGATTTTACTGAAACATGAATCAGGACAATGGAGACCTGAGGAAATCTTTGCTCCATTTCTCTGGTATTGTTCCTAGCAAAATCTATGCACAGAGGCTACTGGGTACTCTGACTTAAAAGGACGGCAGACTCAAACATGATGTGTGAATCAAAGGCACACCTTTTAATAATATATCCTCTCGACTGAGTTTGTCTTCAACACATTAGAGCATCAGATTGTCATATTAGATGAACATTTGTTCATTTCTATTGCACCTTCCCCTTCCGCCCCATAAAGCAATGCAGGAACATAGAACCAGGCAGTAGCATCCCTAGGAAATGCACGAATGCAGAGTTGTGAAAGGCTGCTCAGGCAAAGCATTTCAGAAATGAAAGAGTTTGAAAAGCCACTTATATCCCGTCCATAAAAAATAAAAAGAAGACAAGCTTGAAAATAAAGGAAGTATAAACTATAGAGTCTAAGTATAAAGTAATAAAGGATCATTAAGAGAATATTCAGAGTCTTGAAAACCTGATTAATTCAGGATGTCTTGATGCAAAGGAACAAAATAACCTAACTGCAGATGGTAATAGAAAATGATATTCATGTCATACATGATACTTTGTAAAATACTTTAATCACATATATTATTTCATTTGATACTCACATGTACCCAATGACATGTAGCTACTGTAATCTCCATTTTATAGGTTAAGAAACAGCTCCAGAGAGTTGAATGAATGACCTCTAAATGTTCAACTTGACCTCAAAAGTCACCTCACTCAGGATTCCTTATCTTTCTTTCCCACACGCTGCTTCTAATGAAGTGGATAGTGAATCATTGCAAATATCACTTGCAATCACTCATTGGACAGGCGAGTCATTCCAAATATCACTCACAATGCAGCTGTGTCAGGAAGTTGATAACCAAACAAAGTTGAATTACCAGCTTTGCCATGATCAATCCTCAAGACTAGAGATCTGGTTTTCTCTTTTCTAAGTTACTTGATATTAAGCTTTTTATTTATGATTCTGTTTTGTTTGTTTGTTTAAAAAAGGCCCAATCGATTAAATGACTTTTCAACTGCTAGCATTTGGTGATTCTATCTTATTTAAAATTTTATTCTACAAGCTACCATGAAATTCTATTACAGTTACATGGAAGCTAGTTGGGTAATTATATAAGTCTGATAATGGCTCTACTCTTGAATTAATAAAATAAGCATAATTATTCCTTGTATGTTCTTACCTGGAATACCCAATATTTTATGGCTCATAAAAAGAATACTGAGCCAGGCTTCCTTCATGGACACCAGAAGGGAATACACATCAAGGGAAATGGTCACTGGTTTGGGGGAGGATCAGACCTCTTCTTTCTTCGCATCTGCATCAGTTCTCAAAATTCCAGCTTACATTTCAGAAATGAACCGTCTCATTCTGCTTACAGTGAGATTCCTTATAATAAGTGTGCATCCGACTTTCTGACCCCCAGAGAAAGGCAATGTGTCCATCAGCAGACAGGAGCCACATAATACCACCAAGGGCACCCTGGCCCCAGGCCCAGGGTATCAGCTCCAGGGTGGAACACTGGCATCGCCACCCTGCTCTGCACCAAGCTTCAGTGCTGGCCTCTGCTTAGTCACCTTGCAATCTTTTTCACCCTTTAATGATGCCCGAGCTGCATAAAACCCAAACTTCAGTTGCTACAAAATAGCATTTTGAGATGAATAAGTAACCAAAAACAACTTGGCATATTTTTTTCTGTTCTTTCACTGAAATGGTCAGATTTTAGGATCTCACTTCTGAATCACTCTTTTATAAAAGCGAAAAACTAAAATCCACTTTGGGGGAACAGCCGGTTTCAGAGTGCATAGAAAGCTAAAGTTTGCTTTGGAAGGAAAGTATGAAAGAAGAAAAAGTTAAGTGAAGTTTTTCATTTTACAAGTGGCTCCCCAACTGCTATCTACTAACGGGAACATACTGCTGAGTTAGAACACTGAAAAATGCAACGGTTTCAATGCCAGGTTTACAACGAACATGCACATTTTAATGGGGTGTTTTTGTCACCATGAGTTGTTACAGTGAAATAGCAGATTTAAAAGCAAGTGTCTGAGCCTTGGTGAGAGTGGAAGGGCGTGCGCGTGTTTGTGTGCATGTGATGTGTGTGGTGTGCATGTGTCTGTGTTAGAGGCGTGTGTGGGAGGCCAGAGGTCTCATCTCTAACTCCATTTGGTGAAGGAAGATGAGGCAGAGAAGCCTCTTGCTCAAAGCTTTTTAACTGCTAGCTGCGCAAGGTCTTTTTTTTTTTTTTTTAATTTTTATTGTAATGCTTTGAATCCCAGATGTTTGTGTTCTGACTCTTTTAATCTCCTGTTCTGCTGTGTGGCTGACTCTGAAGGCCATTTCTGTAAAAATAGTGGAATAATTCCCTGGAGATAAAAATCTAAAAGTGAGCAGATACAGTCTTATTCAAGGTCCCCTTCAGGGGCAAGGACAGTCGGTCTACTGATTAATGAGTTCCCGGCCTACAAATTACATATAAGCAGAGAAACACAAAGGGGCTTATCTCTGAATTAGCATTCTCTGCCGTTCTCCCAGCCATTCTCAGCACCGAGCAGGAGAGGGAGAGAAACACTGGGTGCATTCAGACTGTGTGCACATGCAGGGTCCCTAAGGACCTCCCTGCGGCTGCAGGGTACTCCTGGTTCCCACCAACTCCCCCAGGCAGGGCAATTCTGCCATCTTCTCTGTATCCCATGGATTCCCATTGCACTTGGCTTTGCCTGGGAATGGGATCTGCTTCCTAACCTCCATGTCTCAGAATTCCACTGAATGACAACTGAATCCTGCAACTGACCGCCACCTCTGGTTCAGTGACAGCCACCCAGTAACACTGTGCACTGAGGTCCACCTGGAACCACAGCACCCTCACTTGAATATGAAGCACAGTATCATCTCCAAGACTCCTGAGCTGCATCACCCCTGCCAAAAGTAAGGATAAGGCAGGTATTTCATCGAGGGCAATGGCTTTGAGAATAAAAACCATATACTCGGTTCTAATCCAGGTGTGATGTCAATGTCCTCCTCAGTGTAGACAGACCAGCCAGCCTCCTTTTGCCTCCAACTCGTCATCTGAGAAATGAGGAAGGCCAAGGCTGGGCTCAAGATAAGAACAGCATCTTACTGTTGAAGGACTTCAGGGGACAATTCTTGCTGCCTCTATCAGCTGAGACTGGGCGAGCGTGGTCATATTCAGAAATGTTTTCAGCCTCCTTTATAAAGAAAGAGCGTTGCTAAATTTAATTTTATTCTACAGAGGGAATAGTCCCTTGCAGGATGCTGCCCAAGTCACAGTGCTGCTTGAAAGGTTGGAAACTGCCATTGCCAGAGTACACATCTTCTACCGTGTGAGTAGCATGACCTCCAGGTTATCTGGTTCTTCATTGGGAAGTCTTCATTTTGGATATTTAATTAGTAAAATAAAACTTTTAAACCAATGCAAATACATTATTTAAAAAAAAAATCTTTTGTAAAGATTATCTTGAGTGTGTCAAAAGACCTCTGAGCCTGGACATTGTGTTTTCTCAGTCTCATAGCAGGGATCAAACAGCTTCTCAGAACCCCCAGATTTGCTTCTGTGGACATAAAGATGAAGCAGAAATGCTTCCCTCCTCAAAGTGGAGCGAACCTTTCACTGCTCTGCAAGGGATCTCCTGGATGAAGTCATTGCTAATGAGGTAGCAGGATGGGGTGGGGTGCTGTGGCAAAAAGAAGCTCCAGACCGGATATGCTCTTGACCAAACAATACAACGTTTGGGCTCCATTCACAGAAACACTGTTGAGTTCACCTCCTCTTTGCCTGTCACAACCCTGCCTCACTGCTGCTAGAATACACACGTCTAGACCTCATGGTGTGGTTTGCCCATTAAAACTGAATGGAAGCACGACCTAACAGCCGGTGGTATATGAGATAATGTTCTTCTTCAGGTGATGCAGGCCTGGGTGTTGGTTTAGGAGATGAATGTTCAGTGCTAGAAGGAAACCTAAGGAATCATCTCAGTATCAGATCCCACCTCAACAGTGAACTCTTGGGACTCTGTATGGCAGTCTGCAGCACTCTGTTAACAAAGATGTGAGGCCACACCTGGCTCCTCAGGAAAGAGTCCTGCGATCGATTAGCAATGTCTGCCTGGGGTGTGGGCATAGAGAATTCCTGGACTTGTTTGCTGTGGTTCATGTACAGCTTAAAAAAATCTCTTCTTTTGTAGATGAGAAAAATAAAGCCCTGCAGAGACAGAGTCAGGAAGGAAATATAGCTCTTCTGACTATACTTTATCTTACTCATGACATTACCCTAGCTCAAAAAAAAAAAAAAAAAAAAAAAAAAATCCTTTATTGACATTCTGAAAACCAAAACCCTGAAAATATATAATTTATATAGATGAGGGACTTAAACTAACATGGGGCTATTTACCATATTTATAACGTTTGATTACAGAATGCTGCTTCAACTCTTGCTGGGGAGCAATATATATTTTATATATAGGCACAACATTTCTTTTATAAAATTTGAAATCATCTGAAACCTGAAGCACATCGTGGCCCAGATGCTTTGGACAAGGGATGGCAGGCCTGTACTGTTGAGCCTCTTGCTGTAGGGGTACAGTAAGCAGAAAGAGGCCTGAGGGTACCTGTGCCGGAGTCCCCAGAATCGGTGAATAGGTTATCTTACATGGCAAAAAGAACTCTGCAGATGATAATTACAAACTATGGCTCTTAAAATGGAATTGTCCTGGATCATCCTGAGGGAGAATGTAGGAGAACTTCTGCACTTTTGCCACTGACATATTGCTCTCCAGAACTAAAGATTCTTTCCCCCAGGTCTCTCTGTCTGTCTAACGTGCCCACCCCTCTCCAGTCCTGCCCTCCCCAAACTAGCTGCCCAGTCCCCCACCTGGAACCTGGCTAAACACTGGTTGAGTCAGCACTTCTGCTTCTCTTCTCCCCAGAGGAATGAGAACTCCTGAGGATGGAGACCTTGTCTGACGCCTCCCTCCGTAACACCTATCATCACCGTATGGACCCTCGGTGAACATTCTCTAGGGGAATGACTGATTCTGCCACAGCAGCACAACAGTGTTAGGTTGGTTCAGCCCTGAATGCAGAGGAGGCCAGGTCTCTAGAGTTCCCAGTTAACATAACTCCTCCAATTTGTATTGGGATTTGCAGTTTTCAAAGCATTTCCAAAGCATTATCTCTTGTGATTTTCACCCCAAAACCCATGAGGCAAACAAGGCAGGTATTTTTTTTAATTTCTCATTTCTATAGATGAGAAAACAGGTTCCAGCAGGTTCTAAGACTTGCCCAGCTAGCCCCAGTAACAACCCTGCAGGGTGTACTCAGCCTCTCGTCCTAGAGGCAGACAGGGAGGCTGTGCTAAGATTCAAGGCACACGGAGGAGAAACTGAACAGCAGAAGTGTGGCCTGAGAAAAGCACCACCTGCCATCCTGTGAATTTGACTGGCCACAGTCTCCAGGCAGCTGAACTTAATCCTCTTTCTCCATGGCTTCCTCACTCCTTCTTCTTTCTCTTTCTTCATGATTTGCTATTGAGAAAGTTCTGTTTCATTTAAAGCAAAGAACATATTGGTCTAAGGCATTTCTGCTAAGAAAAAAATGGAAAATGGGGAAAAATGGCCCCAAACGAACCCCAGCAGTGGCAGTGTGACCACTCAGACAGAGACGTGAGAGCCCTTCCCCAAGGAAACACGAAATGGACCTGAAAGAAAAGGAGCAGACCTAGCTCCATCCCCAACTTGGGCTTTGCCCTGTCCTTGACTTCCTGAATCAGAGAACAAAATATCCATTTCATCCTTCCTACCATGGCTGTTAGCATGAGATGATACAATGAATTTCTGTCTCTCGAGAGCTGTACAGAGTTACAGGTATCTAAAATGCCAAATTCCTCACCCCAGCCATTATTGCTCCAACTAGCCTCTGTGTCCTTTAAACCTGATGCTGCCCCACTCAAAATATCCATGGGTAAAGAGGGAGGACGATGAAGAAGACACTGTGGCATTTACCCCAAGTTCTACCTGGGCCAAAGAGGGCCCTGACTCCATGTCTGCCCCAGAGCAGAGCTGGAGAACACTGGTGATGGACATGGAGAAATTCAGTCCACTCTTTTGCTTCAGTACAAATATGAGGAGCCCAAATTAGCTGGAAGCATTGTGTACTCTAAGTAACCAACTCTTCCACAAAAGCTTCTGCAGTGCTGAGTGTGTATCAACATTTGGGTGGAATTTAACTTTTGCCCACTTGCCACAGCCCTTGGAAGATTTCAGATCACACTGGGAGGGAGCGCTTTCAGATTCTGATCTGGAGTACTTTATTGGAATCTGGGCACAGTTTCCAGTGATGATCTGTCATGGGAAAATTTATCAAAAATCTAACTGGATTACTTTAGTAAATCCATAGCTGATTTTCCTTGAAGACTGTTTATAATCCTGGAATTCTGATGACTCTTTAAGTCCTGCCATGGTTATGCAGGCAAACATTATCGTCACTAAGTTCAATTAAAACTGGAGATTTTTACGAGAGATTTTAGATCTTGCATGACAATGGAATGCTACGGACAACATTCCTTAGATATTACAGTTCAAATAAATGGTAGTTGAAACTTGGAAATCCTCACTGGGAAACCTGAATTGCATTTTGGAAATGTATCAGACGACTCAAAGTTCTCACCTGAATTCCTCATCAGAGATCCCATCTAAGGAGGTGGTCTGGGACAGGCAATGAGCTCTGATTTAAAAATGTCAAAGTTTTGACGAATGGGAACGGAAGCAGATATGTGGAAGCAAGGAAACCAGGTCTGTGATTTGGAGGCAAATCATGTAATCTCTTTGAACATCTGTCTCTTCATCTGTGCAAAAAGAAATGCTAATACTTGCATTGTTTGCTTCATGGGTGTGTTGTGAAATGAATGTAAAATGCAGTAACTACAGGAGAGAAAGTTTTGTGAACTCTGAGTCAGATCGTAGGTGCTTTATTCTCGTGTATGACATCAGCCTGCATTCATTACCACCAGAGCAGCTCCAACCAGCTCATCTTCCCCTTTAACATCAGCTCCTGCTCCAAAGCTCCTCTCCAGGCTGCTCCCCAAGGACCCAGGCTTAGGAATCTGGGCCTGCTGCCTTGTCCATGCAGTAACTGTGATCCAGGAAAGGTCAGTTCGTTTCAAAATATAAATCTGGGGCCTGGGGATATAGCTCAGTGGTAAGATGCTTGCCTAGCATGCCTGAGGCCCCAGCTTCCATCCCCACCACTGCAAAAATAAAGAAAAGAAGTCCAAAACATAAATCTGATCAGGTCAATCCTTTGCTCAAAACTCACTGACAATTTCCAATTGTTCTTTAAAAACAGAATTAAAACATGTAAGGGGGTCCCCAGACCCTGTGGCGTCTGGCCTTGCTCACTCCCCACCTAATCCAGGGCTCCCCTGCCCCTCTGCGTGGCTCCTCCCAAGCCTCTTCTCACACTTGGTTGGAACTGCTGGCCCCAGTGGTCCTTTGGTCAGCCCCTCAAGCCAGTAAGGTCATTCTGGACTGCCTTGCAATGCCCAAGTCCTCAAGGAACAGGGTACACTTTGGATGAAAATCTATTCCTTTCCAAGGAGCACTTTTGTCATTTGAAACATGTCACATGGAGTATCTACCTGCCTCCAAGTCATAAAGTTTATAAGAGCAGTAATTGTTTTTACTCCAACACTGTCGCCTCAATGCCTAGCACATAATGGGAACTCAAAATACCTTTTTTTTTTTTTTCCAGTACTAGAGATTGAACCCAGGTGTGCTTTACCACTGGATTACATCCCCAGCCCTTTTCATTTTATTTTGAAATACGGTATCACTAAATTGTCCAGGATGGCTTGAAACTTGTGATCCTCCTGCCTCAGCCTCCTGAGATTCTGGAGTTATAGCTTTCAATACTTTAAAAAGTATTTTGAGCCAGGCACATGTTGCACACCTGTAAACAGAGGCTCAGGAAGCTGAGGCAGGAGGATCACAAGTTCAAAGTCAGCATCAGTAAAAGTGAGGCACTAAGCAACTCAGTGAGACCCTATCTCTAAATAAAATACAAAATAGGGCTGGGGATGTGGCTCAGTGGCCAATGCCCCTGATTTCAAACCCTGGTATCCAAAAAAAAAAAAGAAAAACAAAGTATTTTCAAAATGCTTTTAAAGGAGAGGGATCCTCTCCTCACTGCCTAAATTTATAAGTTTAAAATGTTATAGGGGGAGAGAAAAGTGAGCTAACCAAATACCAAATATATGTTAAGCCCTGAAATAAGTGCTTTGTACTTATTGTTTCATTTATTCATTATTAAATTGTACCAGATTGTATCAGTCTTCTATTGCTATGGGACAAATTATGTTAAATACAGTGGTTTAAAACAACACAAATTTATTATCTTACATTTCTGTGGGTTGGAGATCTGACATTAGTCTAAAACCGAGGTGTCAGCAGAGCTGGTTCCTTCTGGAGACCTGACAGGGAAGCTTATTCCTCGCCTTTTTAATCTTCTAGAAGTTGCCTGAACTCCTTGACCCCTTATTCCACCATCAAAACTGGCAACATCACATCTCTCTGGCCATTATTCTATAGCCACATCTCCCTCTGACTCTGCGAGGAAGGGGTCTCTGCTTTTAAGGACTGGTGTAATTAAGTTGGGATGATGGGGATAATCCCAGATAATCTTCCATCTTAAGGTGGAAAGTCACTTTTCCTATGGATAAGTAACACATTCCCAGGGGCTAGAACTCTGGATGGAAGTCTTTGCCATCCTTCTGCCTAACAGGCAGGTTGGTTATGCCCTTTGTATAAGTGGAGAAACTCAAGAGTAAGATGCTATGGCAGCGGTAGGTGAAGGATGCAGGGCTCAAATTATTTCTGATAGTCTAGAAAGTCTCACTAAAGTGGTTGCTGTTTCATTATTTTATAACTAAGATAGCGTGATGAAACATTTCTGAGAACGTGTACTAGAGGAAACAGTTTCTCATGGCTGGTGCAACAAATTACCGTAAACTCAGTGGCTTAGCAACAGATATTTATTCTTCCCACTCCATGGCCTTAAGTGGAGAATCGGGGAGGGCTGCACTCCTCCTCACTGCTCCAGGGGAAGACTTTCACCACTTCCAGCATCTGATGGCCTTGGCTTGGGGCAGCCTAACTGCATTCCATTTGTCCTCACTTGGCCTCTTTCCTGTGTTCCCGCCTCTCAAATCTCCATCTGCATTTCTCTTATAAGGAGGCCTCCCACTGGATTTAGTACCCACGCTGAGTCCAGGATGATCTCATCCTGAGTCTTAATTACATCTGCAAAGACCTATCTCCAAATAAGCTCACGCTCTGAGTTTCTGGGTGGACATGAATTTGGGGGGACACCGTTCAACACAGACAGGTCTTACGAAAGGCATAAATCTGCCACTAAGTGGACTGTATACTGGTGGAAGATGGCCTGCCACTTAAATGCTAAAGCTATATGTGAAGCTCATCTGCCACCTGAGTGTCCTACTGTCAGAGCGAACTTAGCCAACAACCCAGAGAGCCGAGAGCATCTTCTCTGACCCAGGGGAAGACAGAAAGTGGAAATGTAAAACCCGCCAACCATCTATTTCCCTGTTCCTTGGGCCTAAGTGTGTCCTTCTCCCCTGCCCCATGTCTTTCTATATGACAGTTTGACAGACATCCGAGGGATGGGACAGTGCCCGTCTCCTTGTAATATTTATGATATGCTTCAGGAATAATGACCATGGTATCTATTTTAGTTTCTATTTTAATCTTTTGAAAAAAAATTTTTCTAGGAAAATACTGTCCTTCAAGCATAAAGCTAAGCAGGCCTACCTGAAGCTCCTGAGGGAGATTTTTGGAGTTGCTCTTGTTCTTCATGATAGGGGACCTCAGAAAGGAAGCTACCTGAAGGGAGTCTGGGGTTAAACATGTTGAGTGCAACCTGACTTGGAAAAGGTCCAGTGCCTCACTGGGCATGTGGGGGAAGTACCCAGACCTGACCCTCTGACATGTACCAAATTTTAGAATGTTGTACTCCTAAATACTCTGAACCTCATATCTGAAGCTCTTTACAAAGTATCTTCACATTCCTCATATTACTCAGACAATCAAACACAAGAGTTAATAGTTAAGGAATGAGTTGGGGATCCTGAAGAACTAGGTGTGAATAAGACCCTTGGCAGGTTGCTTAACCATATCTGGCCTCAGTTTCCTCTCCTGTAAAATGGGCAGTATGTTGTTCAGACTGCTGCCATTGAGGACCAAATGATACACTCAGCAGTGTGCTTGGCCACATAACCACCCGTGGCTGCTGTTAATTATTAGAGTATTAGCAGGACCCAGAAGTAGTCAGAGCAGATAGCCACATCCCCATTTGACAGTGGCACAGAACTTAGGAGAACACAGTGAAGCAGGGCAGGGGACAGAAATAGAAGTCAAACAACTGCAAATCCCCGGTTAATGTGCAGTGTAATTAAGTTCCTGGCAGAAGAAGGTACTTCCTAAATAGAGTTTTGTTGTTCTTCCAAACTATAATCCAAGCAGCAAATTATGTTTGAGTTTTTAAAACCACCTGGACCATAAGAGAATTCATACCAGTTCTGAGTAAAAAAATCTATTGTGTTGGGGAAATAACTTATCCCTGCAATCAGAGGCAGAACCCAGGATGCCAAAAAGGCACTGAGGTTTAGAGTCTGCAATAAAAAAGGGAAGTCTCAATAGAGTGCCATTTGAATCATAAATGTACCAAGTCTGGCCCTCTGTCTGTCTTTGTTAGTAAAGTTTTATTGGAACACAGTCATGCTCATCTATATATGTATAGTTGTGACACCGATTATTGGGCCCCAAAGCCTACATTGTTTGCCATGTGGCCCTCTACAGAAAAAAAAAAATTGAAGATGTCTGTTAAAGAAGACCTATAGCCAGGGAAAGAAAACCCTGAAAATATCTTTCAAGGCCCCATTTTATACCTTTTTCATGAAACAGAAGGTAAACCAATCCCCCAGGTGAAATGAATAGCAGGACCTGAAAGGTGGGAGGTATTTTTCCCAGGAAAGCCAGGGTAAGTTCCAGATGCATGGCTACATTTGTTCCAGTGGCTCCAGTACCTTCGTCTCCCCCAGTTTCGGAATTCTGCACATCGGTAGACATGCAAGACTCACCTGGCTTCTCTCTTCTTCCAGGACTGGTGCTGGCCTGGATTCTGGCCTCACTTCTTCCTCTTCTGCTGCTTTCTTGCAGGCATTCTGTGTTTTCCAGTTATTCGATGTTTGTGGATCAGAGTACTGTGATTTTGTTTTCAAGTTACTGGTGAATTCTTCGGATTGAGCTTTTCTGAAGAGAAGCAAATGTGAAATTATCAACAGCATCCTTCGACATGGACAGCTTGTCCAAAGCAGATGTCTACATTCAAACTCTGTGAAAAACAGTAACAGATTGCTTATTACAGTGCTTATAATCTGCCAGGCCCCTTGCTAGGTACTTTACAGACATTAACTAAGTCCTCATATCAACCCAGTGAGGAAGGACTGCTATCTTTGCTTTGGTAGAAGAGTCTCAAAGGAATCTTACAATTCACCCGAGACCACATGGTGGCACAGCTGGATTTAAACCCAGGTCTGCCCAACTCCTGGTTCAGAAGTCAGGCTGCTAGAGCACACTGCGCTGCTCTGATCGGTCAGCAAATACTCCCTTGTGCACTTACGTTTTAATGTCCCAAGGGTTGGCAGATGGCATCATCAGCCTTTGGGGGCTGAACTGAGGTCCTTAGGTCTGTTCCAACCTCCATTTTACCAGCTCACAGTAGGGCTGCCAACACCACTACCCAGAGTGGCTTCCCAGAGGCCACCCTGTGCACCCGGCAGAGGTGCACCTGCTCGGTGTTCCTTCCAAGTCACCTTCTTATGAGTGCAGCTGATTGTGCTATTGCCTGTTCAAAACCTCCTCACTTATCACAGAAGGTCCATGTGGAGTTCCAGGCACACAGACCTAAGCCCTCCGTCTCCCTCGACTCACCCAGGTACATCCCAAGGACTCAGAAGAACTCATTCCCCAAAGAGCCACTCAAAGTGGGGGATCTTGATCATGCACTCCACACGTACTCTCCTTCCTGACCTTCTGTAGATGGAAAATCAACTTGTCCTTCAAGGCTCAGCTCAGATTTCACCTCTTCTGTGGATCAGAACGATGGGCTCCTTCCTGGGCTTGGTTAATTCTTGGCTTATGCCTTAACCGTAGCTCACAGCACAGCCTGCATCAGCTACAGGTGGTGGGGTATCAGCCTGTGCCTCCTCCTATGCAGGAAGCTCCCTGTTCCTCTTTGAATTCCCAGCACCTGGCCTAGTGAAATGATGGAAAGGCCCTGAGCCCTCAGCTGCCCACAGTGAGCAATCTTCTTCCTCAAAGGCCTGATGTCTGAACAGCTTCCCAGCTGCACCGTTCCACCATGACCCTAGTGGAGCCCCTGCTGATGGTTTCAGAACCCATATCCTCATGCAGATCAGCAGCACCTGATCTGACAGCACTGTGGGAATGAAGGGAACAACTGAAAGTCTAAAGAAACATTCCAGAAAGATCAAAAGTGATGCCTGCGATCCTCAGATCCCACCCTGCTCTCCTGCTGCGTGCTGTGTGCAAGATCACTGCAGTGTCTTAACCCCTGGTCAGTCTCCCGCTGGCTGGCAGATCTCCTACCTGAGCTCCTGGGCTTCCTGCTCTGCTTTCCGCCGTGCCCTCTCGGCAGTAATCTCACTGCACAGAACATCGTAGGGTTTATCCAGATGGTGTTCACCCATCACCCAGACCCACACTTCCTGGTCCGCTCCCAGTTTCCAATGGACAGATTTGCCATTCTCTGCAAACAAAGCAAAATGTGGGTTGAATAAATCCCTTGAGTCGTGGAATGCTAAGATTTCCCAATCAGTAAAGTATTTAGGGTCTTTATGGGTAAAGACAAATATGGTAAATGCTTCCAACATGGTCAGGAATAAGCAGCATTCACGGGTGGCCAGGACAGAAATGACAGAGTAGCAGTATTGTCACAGTTGTTTAAAAATATTATGACCATGGTCTTTTCACATGCCCATTTTGCAGGAGCGGGGAAAAAAGCATTTGTGGTTTGCCTTATCCTTTAGGGTAAGGGCTGCCGTGGATCTCCAGTGTCATCAGGTTTCACTGGTGTGTAAAAAACACACATTTTAGGGTTAGATGGTTGTATGTGAATCCAGCTCTGCCTTACTAGCTTTGTGACTTGAACAAACTAATCTCTTTAAGACTCTATTTCCCCTTCTGCAAATGGGGAGACCAACATCTACCATATACCACTGCTGCGCAGGGTCAGCAGGCTGGGGATGCCACATCTTTCCCCTGGTGCCTGCCACATAATAGTAGTTCAGTAGAGGTTAACTCTTGTCACCTGGACTATTATTTACTAATATGGCTGCCTCGAGATCCACACCAGCTTGTGAGAAGATAATACTACCAGGCAGTGTGACACTTGATGAAGAGACTTAAATAACCCTTGCTTACAGTTGGTCTCACAGGTTGTATTACATTCTGGTTCCTGTGCTCCTGAAACATGCCCACACTGAGCACCATCCTTGAAACCAGCAGGAGGTGGAGCATACCTAGATGGGGCCAAGAGGTATAGTCCCCACATCCACAGACCTGCTTGGGTCATTGTGGCTGTTTTTACACAAGACCCCAAACTACCCAGTGGAGTTGTGTGTGAGGAAGGGGGCACCATGGGGAACATATGCTCGGCCAAGCTGTCCAGGTTGGGACCGCGTCCTGTCTTCTTACACCAAGTGGAAGACGGCTTCCAATTACGGTATCGTGGTGTTGACCTATTTTGAACTGTCACCTGCTCAAAGACAGACTCCAACTTTATTTTGGCACTTTCTACTCTTCCTGGGGCAATGGACACTTCCCGCAGTCTAAGAAATCCCTAAACAGAGCCACTCCATGGGACAGGGCACAGACTCCCATTGTCTGCACTACAAAAGGATTCAAAGTGTCATTCAGCAGGAAACTGCCCTGATGCTGTTTTCACAAGTGGATAAACTGTGAAAGTGGTACCCGGGTAAGGAAGGAAAAAGGCATCCCATGTGCCCTCGTGGGAAAGGGCCTTAGTGCCAGCCCAAGAGCTCCCAATGCTCCAGGAAATGCCAAATGGTTTGTTAACCTTAGAGAGCTGTGAAGCCTCATAAAACTCCCTTTATCACACCCTCTGGGGCAACTAATAATATTTTTATGATGTCCATCTCTCAACCTTCACCCAAGTAACTCTCTCTCTACTAATATTTTTTTGACAGCAGGAGACACCCAAAGAGGGCGGAGGCAGCCTGCCAAGAGAGGCACAGAGGAAGAGCTGAGAGATTCTGCAGCTCAGCTAGGCCAGCCTTCAAAGTCTCTCCCAAAACCCAGTCCTCAGGGAGTATGGCAGGCTGCAGGCAGGAGTGAAACCTCAGGGAAGAAGGCCTTGCTCTAGGGTGGGAAAAAGATTCTAGAATCACAGGTGAGCAGGGGACAGTGCTTAGGGACTGAAGGCAGAGAAGACAGGCAAAGCAGAGGACCAGAGTCTGGGAATTTTAAAAGAAGGGCAGTCGTAAGAGTATGGTAAAGAAAAAGAAAGAATGGTTCTTGGACAAGAAGAAAGAGAAGTAGATGCAAAATATTAGATTTTGTCAGATGTTCAAAACTGGGCTCTCGGCAGAGCAGCACTGACAGTAATCTCTGCTCCAATTCCTCAATTCTGGGGTCTCATAAATGGGGTCAGAAAGCAAAGAGAGTGGAGGACCTTCCAGAGTGTCACTCGACTCCCTGAGCAGGGGGGGAAGTCATTCTAACAGGATGGGAGTCCCACCAGCTCCAACACCCTGGCTTCCTGCCAAGATGAGGGAATGCCGATCCAGACTGTGGCCTGAGGTCATTTTTCCCACCTGGCAGAAACTTGGGTTTCTACTAAGAACAAGCAGTAGAGCTTGATGCTGCAGGGGAGACAGGGAGGGAACACACGAATCTGCTCCCCTGCGAGTAACCTAGAGTCTCAGGGGGAAAGAGCCAGGCATTAGGCTATTTATGTAAGGAATTTTTACTAGCTACCTACCACACGCCAGGCACTGGGGAGACGCAGGTGAGCCCTTATGGCGAGACAGACCAGCCCCTGCCCCCAGGGAACTCACAGTCTAGTTGGACAATTTTACACAGGGCAGGAAGTCCAGGTGGCTGGATTCAAGGAAAGAATCTAATCTGATGCCAGCACTTTGAAATGCTCTAACTGGGAGAAACACTGATATCAAGAAAATCTGGCAGGAATGGAGGAAGGAAGGACTGTATAGAGGGAAAAGAGGGGTGGGAGGGGTGGGGGAGAAGGGAAAAAATAACAGAATGAATCAAACAACATTACCCTATGTAAATTTATGATTACACAAATGGTATGCCTTTACGCCATGTACAAACAGAGAAACAACATGTATCCCATTTGTTTACAATAATAAAAAAAAAAGAAAATCTGTTTGAGAATAAGATAAATGAGCTGTTTGGAAATGCAGAAGAAAATTTCATTTTACTAGAAATCTGGGTGGAGGCCGCCAGTAGATGTCTGGAATACATCTGGAGCTGAGCAGCGGGGAGACGGACGGTGCGAATCTGAGAATGACCTTGTAGATGCTATCACTAAAGCCACTAGCATAGCAGAGTTCACAAAGAGAAGGAAGCCCAGAAGGGAAGCTTGGGACAAGCACGTGCTTCATTCAGGAACAGAAGAAAAGGGAGGGAAAAGAGAGCCCTGGTTACATATAAACCATGTAAAAGGCAGAGGAGTCTGGTCCCCCAAAGAACTGAATAACACAGAAGGAGACTGGGGAAGGTCCACCATGTAGCCAGGAGAGGAAAGGAGGGATCGCAGCAGCCTCTGACTTGAGAGGAGGTAGTGTCAGGGCGACAGGAGGGGGACAGGTGGGAGGAGGATGGAGAGAGCTGGAGCAGGCCCTGCCTACGTGCTGAGACAGAGGCCTCAGCCAGTGGCTCAGTTAATGTCACCACTCAGGTACTCTCTGCAGAGCTAAGGGGCAGAAAGGACAGTGTAAGAGCAAAGGTCCCCGAAAGATCTCTGGGCACAGGAAACATGGGCAGGGGATCTCCCTGAGTTTTTGGAAAGGGAGAGAGTAAGGATGGCAGGGATGAAACCAGGGGATGAAGGGTGCAGAGACAAGATGGAGCTGACAAGGAGCTGAGAAAGCTCCTGTCTGGCAAGAAAAAAGGAAACCAAATATGCACAGAAGCACACTTCTCTTTAAGGGAAAGGGATACACTTGAGGGATCCTAATGCCAAGGACACGCTAACTTGCCAAAATTCACCACTGTCCAGCCATTCTGGGTTTTCTGTCTACTTCACTTTGAGTGATGCGCACTCCCTTGAGTCAGAGGACAGAGAGGGAGGGACTGTTTTTATAGGACTTCCATTAATTACAAGGTGTTTTTTTTAATTTTTTCTTTCCCTAGTCCTTTAGTTAAGCCTACACACTATAGTGCTCTTTGTTCGCCACCTCAGAGATTCCTGAAAAATTCCTCCATAACCAACTTTTCTAGAAAAGAGGATTGTCCTGCGTGATACACACCACAAAGAACTGCCAAGCAGAGAGTAGTATTCACACCTTATTCTTCAGGGAAATGGTCTCTCAAGGCTGAGAGATGCTCCCCTAGGGAACCATACATAAATCTTCGAAGGAGGCAGTGCTGTAAAATGTGACATGAGAGTGGGGTGGCACCTGTCCTTGGTAAGGGATGGCCAGGAATATTCCAGCCATATAACGGTGTGAGGCTGCTCACAACACCCTTGTGTCTGATTTATGCCTGAGTGGCAGGTCCAGCCGGGGTGCACGAGGGAGAGACCCAGGCACCAGTGTGCGGTAAAGGCCAACTCAGGCCTCTGAAGGTCACCTGACTAGATGACTAGATGCAGCTCAGGAGGACCCTTGTGGAATCTGTGTGAGAGAGAAGGGGACAGAGGGAGATAGACGGAAAGGGATTGTGTACTCTATTCCCCCAGAGGGAAGACCAAGCACTGGGTGAACAGAAGCCAGAGAAAATCAACATCAATAGCCTCGTATAGAACCTCAGGAACAAATGCACATATTACGGTCATTCCTTCATGGGGGATTGGTTCCAAGACCCCTGTGGATACCAAAATCAAATATGGGCAGGGCATGTAGCTCAGTGGTAGAGCACTTGTCTAGCATGTGTGAGGCCCTGGATTCAATCCCTAGCACTGCAAAAAAGTAAGTTAAAAAAAAATGTTTAAAAGGGACAAAACCCACAGATGCTCAAGTCCCTTCTATAAATGGTGCAATATTTGTATAAAACCCCTGTACACCTCTGGTATATTTTAAATCCTCTGCAGACCATTCATAAAGCCTAATACAGCATAGATACGATGTAAATAGTTGTTATACTATATTGTTTAGGGAGTAATAGAAAAAAAGTCTTTTTCATGATCAGTACAGATGTAATTTTTAAAAGGTATTTTCAGTCCTAAGTGGTTGAATTCAGGTGCCTAACCCACAGTTAAGACGGCCAACAGTAAATACAATGGGGGCCTCGCCAGGGCTGATCTGAGCAGAGTATCTACCTACAAAGTTGCTGAAATATTGATGTACCTCCAAAAGCTGCTGCCCCAATGTCCCACATAGAATCTTCCATCACTCTGGCCTCTCCAGGAGCCCCCACCTCACAACTGATCCAGAAACCAAAAGCTGGCAGGGACCCCAGGGCTATGGCATGCCCCTGCTGACTGGCTGAAGCCCATGCCATCTCCATCATTAAATACCACCCATTATCAGCTCTATTTTACCACAAGGGCACAGAAGCTCATGGAAGGTGAGTAACTTAAGCAAGACCATAGAGCCACTGAATAGAAACCAGAATTCAAAACCAGGATGTGTGACTGCACTTGTGTTTAGGGCAGACCTATAACATGTGGTCCAAATGGAAACCCAAGAACAAAAGGGAACCACCCGAAAGGGACACCGGGATAACTAAGGTGAACGGGACTCTGCAGGCAGGCTGGGTAGGGTCGCCATCCTGATCTTTCCCATCCCCGAAGAGCAGGACGTGATTTGAGAGGCTCCATCTAGCCTCATGCTCATTTTAACGAAGGCCAAGGCCAGCTGCTCTGAGGACTTCCTAAAATGACTTAAAACTGTTGCTCGCCCATTGTTTGCTGTATTTGTTAACCTGGGTATCAATCCTGGAGTTATTAACACCAAAGTCAGGGTTTTTTTTAATAAAAAAAAAATGCTTACTTCAGAGACAAAAGGACAGAAAGGAAGTTGGGGAACGTGCCCTGTACCTCAGTCCTGGGAAGCAGGTGGCAGGACAGGTGAGTGAACACGGCAGTCAGAGGAGTGGCGGGAATGCCCTGAAAGAGAGGCCAGCTGACTCCAGGGACTCGGGGGACAGGGAGGGGATGAGCAGCTGTCATCACCCAGAAACCATGCTCAGCACGCAGCTCGGAGTTGGGAGACAGCGCCATGGCAGGAACCATAGTTCAGAAGAAACCTGGAGTCAAGTCAGACCCAAGTTCAAATCCTGGTTCTAACAAAATCCTGGTTCAGATTGTGTCTTTGTTTCCTTGTTTGCAGAAATAAGAGGGAAACAATTACCTCACTGGACTCTTGTGAGGTTTAAATGAAATAAAGCAAATGCAATGCTCACACCTGCTATATACTTACAGACCAAAACCCATCTGGGGAAAGCTCTACAGAATGGAGCAGGTGAAGTCAAGTCCAGAGGATTTAGTGACTAGGTGGGTGGATGAGGATCAGGGAGTAACCAGAGAGGCTTCCAGATTTCTGACTTCAGTGACAAGAGGCAGAGCTATGTCCATCATGATGGAGAGGGGGAGGCAGGACCAGAGGTAGTGGGGGGCAGTGCAGAAAGTTGGGGTGATGCTGATGAATCTGGGCCTTCTGAGTGGAAACCCTCACTAGGCAACTGGCGCTGAGACCAAAGCTCGGGGGAGTGGTCCCACTTGTCCTATGTATTTGAGTCACAGGTATATAAAGGTGGGGTTTCACCTTTCAAGGTAGAAGAGCCAGGAGATCACAGACTCTCAATCTTCACCTAAGACCTGTGGACTCCTGGGAGGCCATGAATGAACATGGGGAGACTGAACAGTGGGAAATAATACACAAAACATTGTGCACCCTTTCCTAGGCCCAAGCCATGAGCAGGTTTTCAAAGGCATCCATAGCTCCCAAGACCCGCAACCCCACATCAGGGTTACAAACCACCAGTGTAGAGTGAGGTACCTCCTGGGGAACAGGGAGTTCAGAGGGCAGGCAGAGAAGAAAAAGAAATAGGGAGAGAGCTGGAGCCCCAGGGCAGAGGAGAGGCAGCATGTCAGACACAGATGTGGAATGGATGGAGGTAAGAACTGAATCCAGCAGGGGGCCACGCTGCAGCCTTACTGAACGCCTTGTGTCCTAGGAAGCGGGAAGGTAGGCACTGCCTGTGGTGGTGGTTATTTCACAAATAGGGAAGACTTGAATAAAGGAACTTTCCATAGGTAACAATGAGAATCCATCCACTGAAGTTTTGCGTCTGTCACGAGGGCACATGAGGGACACCCTCCTGCACCATGCACCACGACCAGATCCACCCACTTGATTGACACTCAATGTGTCACTGGGAAACCCTCTGCTAAGTGACTATGTCTTCTATTTGTTTCTAGACAAAATCACAGAGGAAAAAGTCCCCATGGTAGGTCCCCAATGCAAGCATATGTTTTAGATATGTGCACCTTGAAACGACAGTAACTATTCTTAAGCCCTACTTAAGATTAACATGAAACATATTTGTTCATAGTACCAGTTTGGGGAGAGGCAGACCCGGGGTCTATTCTAGCTCTCACTTCTCACTTGTTTGCCCTGGGCAAGTTAGTTAAAGGGTCTGAGCTTCATTTTCCTCATTTGTAAAATGTAAATAGCAATTCATGCTTCAGGCTTGGTTGTTATTATTTAATGAGATAATACATTGAAGCAATCAGCTCAGAGTCTGATGTGCAGTCACTTAATAAATGATCGTTGCCAGTGTAGTCTCAGGAAGTGCAAAAAAAGCAGTTTATTTTAATAATGCATTTTATTTTACCTAGGATATCTAAAATATCATTTCAATATATAATGAATATACAATTATTAATGTGTTTTTTATTTTCTTCCCACCAAATCTTTAACATCTGGTAGACTGCACGTGTAGCACACCTCAGCACAGACTCATGCCAAGTGACCAACAGCCACATGTGGCCACTGGTGACACCACTGGACAATACCACTCCAGACCTCGAGTTATACTACGGCAAGCACCAGAGGTCCACAATTCTCTCCTGCTATAAGAATCTCATTTTCTCACTACAGAACTCAGCAGTGTTCTGCTCGATTACGGGTTAAATCCATATTTCCGGTTATTTTTCAGTCCCTCCTACTTAATCCTTAGGATTACTAAGTAGCAGATGGGTTCCTGTGATTGGCAATACATGGTGTAGTGAACCTCCCTGTAGATCCGCCATGGTGGTCTGTGTATTCATAAAGACCAGATGATAATGAAAGCACTTCTAATAGATGGGCAGAATGACAGAAAGGAATGGGGACATGGGACATATGTAATGGAAAGTGCCGACTCCACCAAAGCCAAAGTCTGACTCCAAAACACTAAGAAAAAACAGCATTCAATTCAGTACCAGGGGGGTCGAGGCAGGCCCAGGAGGCCAGGAGCACAGACAGGAAGGAGGGAGCCTCAGGGAGGTCTCAGCACACAAGGGCTTAGTAGGTCTGCAGCTCAGACAGCACCTCTGGGCATCACTGGACATGAGGACATTCCTTGGACTGTCTGTAGCTTTATTCTCAAAGGCAAAGCAAAAAGAAAGAGAAGTGCTTAAGGGGAAGCAAGAGAAAGCTCTCCCTTTTCTGAAGTCGGAAGAGGAACTGATTTAATGCAAACTACATTTTTCCGAGTTTCAAAGGATCTAAGGGGGTAATAAACTTTTGAGATGAAATACTGACAATGTTCACTGCGCTTATTAACATACTTTTCTCATGGCCATTTAACTAATAAAATAACACAGATTTCCTGACAGATAGATTTGAAACTCCATAAGGAGAAAGGAAAGCAAGGAAACTGACATTGTTTTCAATAATCAAAAGGAGCGACATTCAGCAACATGAGAAGCCCTAAATAAAGGGTCCAGGTCACTGACCAGAGCCCCGGAGTCACTGCACCAACATATTACGCTCCCAGTGGACATGATGTGCAGAGGAAGTCCAGCTATATGTGCTAAACTCTAGCTAAGGCATACAAGGAGGTGTATAAACCGGTTCAGAAAGACAAGAGGGTTAGGCTTCAGTTTGGGCTACTGGTTGAAGGAAAAAAAATTCTACTTTGGGTAGTGCAATGTAAAGTCCACAGACTTGGGCATCCACGAATGGCGTGAGCTCACAACTATTATTCATCTTCTCTGAGTCTGAGTTTCTTATCTTTAAAATTGGGCAATTAATGCCAACTTTGCAGAATGTCGTGAAGATAGGACACGATGTATGTCAAAGGGCTTCGCATCGTGTCTGAAACACTGGCCTGAGCTGGTACTATGCTGTTTACTTTGTGCTATATTAAGTCCAACATAATAACAAATGAGATACTTGTATTTGTTTACTAGTCAGTATAAAGGCTTCACTGATAAAGAGTTAGTGAAGGCTTCACTGATAAAGAGTTAGTGAAGGTCACTGAACTGATCTTCACTTTGAATCTGTGCATATATCAGGCATGTAAGGGAAACTCGTTTTCTCAACCCTTGAAATGTTAAGTGATTTTTAAAATTTGTACTCTTTCTAGTTTAAAAAAAAATGCTAAGAAAATGGTCTTGAAGGCCTCTGTAAGTGACCTTGGAAACTGTGCTGTTTTTTAACAACTTAGGTATTCGTGCATGACAACCTGAGTGGTGTGGCAGGGTGCACTTCTCTATGTCCGCATATATATACTTTTTATTTCTTAACTTAACAAAGGATCCCTTCCCCAAGGTCTCAAAAGAACTTCTCAAGCTATGAGGGATTCCTTTGGTCATGAAGGAGTACATCTGAAAAATTCACTCATGTTAAAAAAATAGTATTCTGATTTTCTTTTTCCCTCATGGTTGTTCCTTATATTTTAAGAGGAAGCGTTCCTAAAAAAATAATTCAAAGAAGCCAGGCGCGGTGGCACACACCTGTAATCCCAGTGGCTCGGGAGGCTGAGACAGGAGGATGGAAAGTTCAAAGCCAACCTCAGCAACTTAGCAAGGTGCTAAGCAACTCAGTGAGAACCTGTCTCTAAATAAAATACAAAATAGGGCAGGGGATGTGGCTCAGTGGTAGAGTGCTTCTGAGTTCAATCCCCAGTATCCAAAAAATAATAATAATAATAATTCAAAGAAAAATCTCTTGAGGTCTAAGAAATGCAAATACTACAAAGATGCTGACACAAGTACTTTACATGCAGGTGATAGATAGTAGACCTCTGTCACAATAAGGGGGACAGAGTTCTTCCTTAAAACCCTCAGATCACACCATAGGGATGACTTCTTTTTTTCCAGTGCTGAGGATGGAACCCAGGGCCTGGAGCATGCTAGCCTTCTGCTCTACCACTGAGCTACACTTCCAGTCTTTGGAGTGACTTTTCACTGCAGCTTAAGGTCAGCATGGTTTCAGTAAGAGACTTGCTTTATGACAATCCAATTTCATGGTAAATGTTGTGTGTGTGTGTGTGTGTGTGTGTGTGTGTGTGCTCACACATGTGTGCAGGTTTCAAGTTCATAAACTGCAGTATTAGAATTTCAACACTTAGGATCCATCCCCCACATTACCACTCACGCCAGGAGAGCTTCTGACTGGTGCGAACTGCTCAGACACCCCGTAACACATTCTCAGCAGAGCCTGCCAGGCCAGGGTTACCTTTCTTTGGTCTGGATTTCACTGGCAAGGACTCCTTTCTTTCCATGGCTGCTTCTCTTTCTTTCCATCGTCGGATCTGTTCCTCCCTCATCTTGAAGAACAAGATCTGTTTCTGCTCTTCGCTGAGCTCAGCCAGGAGGTCAGGATCTATGTACATCTCTGCCAATATCTGTCTCAGCATCTTTGCAGGGCAGGAGTCTTTTACACCTGTGGCAAAAGTTCCAGCAAATGGCTTGCAGGCGTATGTCTAGCAGGCTGGTACCTGGAGGTGTCCACAGACCCTCCCAGAGACGCACACAGTTCAGAAATCCCCACTGACTGGGATAGGAATTCAGCAACCTGGCTTCTGGCAGCTGGTAGCAAAAACCTACAAAGAGCAACAAGCCAAATCAGGTGGCATTAAAGTGTGATGACTGGGCACTGGCAGGCTTATAAACTTGGAGGAAATACAGTATCATTTTTCCTTCCAGGGGAGAAGAAAAGTTGAGGTACCTTTGGTTAAGAGTTTGTATAATCTCTACCCCATAATTTCTAAAGATATTGTGTCAAAAAAAAAAAAAAAACCCTAACTTTATACAGGTCAATCTCAGGGAAACAAAAATTTAGCAGAGGTTTGGCCTTCTCCCAACTAAGCAAACGTATTATTACATCAGAGCCACCAAACCACCAACTGTACAACTGGAAAAAAGAGAACTTAAAAAAAAAGTCATAGGAAGAAATTAAAAAGCTCTCTCTAAACAACTTCATTCAAAAGAAAATACCACTTTTGAGATTTCACTGAGGGATTCACCCCAAACCAAACCCAAACAGAGCTGTGCTCAAGGAATAAAAAATAATAAAAGTTAGACCACATGCAATTTTTGCATTTCCCCTTGAATGCAGCACTAAATAAATGCAATTATATCCTTTAGCCATCACAAAAGGACAGTCTAGTTTCTGGACAAGCTACTAGAGTCATGAGACAGTGCAGGTGCAAAAGAGAACACTCTTGTACATTCTGGAAGGTCACCAGGTTTTAGGTGTACCTTATCCAGATAACCTAATTCAGTAAGATCTAAATTTACAGACCAGACAAAGTGGGGCAATGAAGAGGTCACTAGGTTCATAACAAAGGATCTTTGATTTATAAAAGATTATTAGAAGGTTCTTTTCAAAGAAGTCACAGACTCTAGCATGCACGGTGGTTTGAGAGGAGATAGGCAGCAGAAATTCCACTAGGTCTTAAACTACTTTATACATGTCTATTTGATTGATTTAAAAAAAATGACAACCCTTTATACTTTTATCATCAGAATAAAATTATGTATATATTTCCATTCTGGAAAAAAAAAAGACATTTGTTTCCACAGCATAGTACAACATTCTTAGTACAATGTTTCATGATCACCTACATTCTAAGAAGCAGACTACAAATTTGGTGCTTATAATTCCTCAATAATCTCACCATCTGACCATGCCCTCTCAACTATTTTGTTTCTCCATACTAAGTTCAAACACTCTTAAACTTGAGACTGGCCACTTGGCTATGTCATGACCACAATAGTTTCAGCTCCTCTTACTTCTTTTGCTTTGTCATTTATACAGTTGGATTTTTTTAATGTTCTTCTCACCTCCTGGGAGTCTCCTTCTTCCCTTCCTCCTCCTCCTTACCAAGTTGCTTCTTGACTTATAGTCTTCAGACAGGCATGTGCAACAGGTGGATCCAAGAGTGGCTTGCATCTACAGCACTTAGACTCACTAATACAGCAGGGGCCTTTATTGAAACTATAACCGTTCTTACTTACCTGCACCCTCTACTCTCCTGTAGCATGGAGAACTCAAATGGATTAAAAAATTAAGAGAAAAATTTAAAAGAATCTAAAGCATTGCCACTGACTAACTCAGTCAGGTAGACCCCTCCCAAGACCCTGGTTAGGAGATTTTGCTTTGAGTTGACCTTCAAAGGCCTTCAGAGTGCAGAGT
Source organism: Sciurus carolinensis (assembly GCF_902686445.1). Taxonomy (NCBI): domain Eukaryota; kingdom Metazoa; phylum Chordata; class Mammalia; order Rodentia; family Sciuridae; genus Sciurus; species Sciurus carolinensis. The sequence goes on from NC_062216.1 coordinate 17,484,441, forward strand.
TGATGTCTTGTAATGATTTTTTTTTTTTTTTTAACTTTCTGGTTCTAGCAGCTTCTCATGGGGTGGAGTCTACCAACTCCACACTGAAGGAGAGGTTTGTAGTGGACACTCTTCCTTCACAGAAAGAATCTGGTTCCTTGCCACATTTGACTCCAAGGCTCCAAGATAAAGTGGTAAGAAATCAAAGTGAATAACCCCTTGATATTCCAGGAAATGTCCTTATGTGGGCACGTGCCATGACTACAATGGTTGACTCCCACAGAATCAAGACAAGGTAGAAAACAAGGACCAGTGAAGTCTGAGGCTTCTGCTCTGTTCCCCACTTTGCATGGGGTGAATCTTTCCTGGAGGGGTGAGTCACTAAAGTCCAATGCTGTTAAGGGGCCAAATTCACATTCCTCCCTCCCTCCTGCCCAGACTGCTCCTGATAACAGAGCTAACACTTCCTGTACCAGGCAGCCCTTTGAGAGCTTCACGTGTTAACTCACTTCATCATCTCAACAACCTTTTGAGTTTGGTCCCATGTCACAGACGAGGAAGATGGAATGAGACAGACACTTCATCCAGGTCAACTGTAGAAAAGCTTAGCAAAGGTCAAATTCTGGAAAACACCCCACTCAGGAAGGACAGCAGGGAGCTAACTGCCACATCAGCCCAGGTGTGGACGTTTATTTACTCTGTCTCCCCAATGTCCCCCTCCAAACAACCACTGGGAGCAGCACTAAGGGGCTAGCCTCTCATGTGTGCGAAGAGCTCCTATATGCTCCTGTGCATTTAACTACCAGCACTCAATCAATCCTGAGTAAAAGATCCTGGTTCCTCATGTACTCAATGAGTAGGACGGCAACCCAGCTGACAACTGTGTGTGGTCAGGCTGTTGAGTACGCATGTCATTCTGTGGCCTTTGATTGGCCCTGGTGTGAAGTATCGCCCCACCCCAGGGTTTTCCCACTACTGCATGGTGGTCTGTTCCCAGAACAGCCCACAGCATTCCAGCCTGGAAGCCCAGCTCTGCCTATCATGAGCTGGGGGGCTTTGGGCTGTCACTTTGGGTCCCTGGACTCAGTTTCCCTGCCTGTGACATCAGAAGGTCAGTTCAGTCTGGGAATCTTCATAACTTTTGGATTATGTAATATAATCAAGTGAGAAATTATCAAGAGAAGCAGAGCCAGGGTGCAGGAAACAGAAATGAGGAAATTAAGGAACCAGGGGTTTTCCCCCCTCATTCCCTCCCAGGCAAGCTATGGTTGCTGACACTGATTCACACTGAATCACTTTCCCCCTCTAATACACTAAGTGTAGTGAATGTCCAGTTATTGGAAATCCAAGAAAAAGAAAGGCTCATCTAACTTGGTTTTCTTCTTCTACAGCATTTTCCTTAAAGGAAGAGAAATGACAAGCAACAAGTCCACACCTGCTCTTTATCCTAAAAATCAATTTCTAAAGGTACCTTTCTAAAGGGTCATACATAGGAACAGTTGTTTTCCAGGACACTCACCCATCTGGCCTGATTCTTACACCTTCCACAGTCCCTATCCTACAATACATTGTGTTGTTAATGATTCTGAGACCGCAAATATGAAAATAAAAAGGCCTGAGATACAGCGTGAATCACAAAAACGGTGTGGAATGGGCAGTACATAATTTTAATTCTGATTATTTTTAAACAGTCAACTCTGTTCAGACTTTCAGTTCTCTTACTCAAATTCATCTTCCCAATCTACCTGCAGAAGGGCTGTTTTTGAGGATTAAATGAATTAAGAGTGATAACAGCAATCAGGCATTTTGTAAATATGCAACATTCTTCAGAATGTCAAATTACTGCACACACAGTTACCTAGAAAATTCCATGTATGCCAAATCTATGTCCAAATATGCCCACTTATTTATTCCATTTAAAAATATTGGGTCAAAGTTGCTCTACCACACAAGCAATCAAATGAAAGCCTTTTGGGAGGCGAAGAGAATCCAAGTTTAGAAAGAGGCAGGTTGCTAGACTTGCTTCTCTGAGACTCTCAGGAAGGGACTACTCAGAAAAACTGCAAACTGGGACGCCTTTGGGCACCTATACACCTGCCGGCAGGAGTCCGCAAGGGTCTCACTAGGTTGAGGAAGGTCACAGCCCAGCTGACAGGGGTTGCCTTCTGGTCCCAAGAGCTCAAAGAGGCGACGCAGCAGGGCCCCACGCGGGGGCGCCCCTGGGTGCTGGCGCGCGGGGAAGGGTGCCCCGCGAGTGCAGCGGAAGCTGAAACCGGTCCCGGGCGCTCAGCGCCTAGAAGGTCTCCAGGCAAGGGAGGTCCTCTCGGCCTCACCAGGTGATCGTGCGAGGCGGGTCGTGCGGAACAACTGCTGTCGCTGGGGCTGCGCTACCACTCCAGTCCAGAAACTGCGACCGCCCAGACCCTCCCGGGCGGCCCCGCGCACCGCCCTGCTCCCAGCCCTGCGTAACAGCGCGCGGCGTGCGTGCGAGCACAGCCCCGGGCGCACGCATCCCGCCCGGACCCCAGAACTTCACCGAAGCACGTCCCAGTCCCTCCGAGTCTCCCTCTGGGGACTCCCCGCCCGGATAGCAAGCCCCCACCTTCGAGGACCGCTGCTCACCCAGCGGGCGGCTCCAGACACCGGACACTCGACACCGGACACCCGCCGCGCGCCCGGTCGCGCTCGCCGGCTCAGCTCCGCACCTGAGCCCGCCCCGGGCGCGGCGGAGGAGGGACCAAGGCCTCGCCGCCAGCCGGCCCCTGTCCCTGCGCCTCCCGCGCTCCCCCTCGAGGACCCGCTTCCCCTCTACACTCGCCCTTCTCGCGGGTCCCCTTTCCAGCCCCTACCGCACCCCTGCACCTACCTGTGTAGGACCCCGGCTCTCCTGAATGGAGTAACCCGAATTCCCGCCACGTCCAGGTGGGCCACCAGAAGCTGTCGGAAAAGTGGAGGAAAGGCCGAGGCTCGGCGAGCGCTGCAGGCTGGCTGCACAAACACTCAGGCTGAGAGGGCAAACAGCGTCCGGCCCGCCCTTGCCTCTCCGCCGCGCCCACTGGTCCGGGTGACTGGCTGGGCGCGCTTGCGGCCCCACCCGGGCGCCTGGAGACGCTCCAGGGCCACTCGCCGGCGAGGCTTGGCAGCCTGCAGCATCTCGGGCCAGCTGTCGTGGACCGTGGCGGCCCTCGCCACTACCCTCCACCCTTAGTCCATCGGAGCTGGCGTCTGCAGGCTGTGCTGGCTTGTCCCCGCCATCCCTCCCGGCCCGCCGCATCACCTCTGAGCGTCGGGCATCCTGCAAGGCGGAGTCGGCTGCGGAGGAGGGCAGGCCCTATTTGGTTACTATGGTCCTGCAGGCCGAGCTGGCTCACCTCTCAGGCTCTGCTCCGGCGTCTCTAGAGCATACTTTTTTTTTTTTCTTTTGTTGACACTAAGTAAATTATCAAACTCTGAGGCGTTTGTCAATATAGGTGTGGCTTTACAGGATAGGATCAAGGAGGAGAAAGACGGGGCGTCTGAAGACGGAAGGCAACAGAATCAGGGGGAGCAACGGAGAAAACTGGACGAAAGTGAAGAAGGTGAAGGAATCTGCGGGTCGAAGTTAGAGCAGGTCCAGGCGGTGCGTCCAGAGGCCAGGGAGGAGCCGACAGCATAAGAACATCGTCTTGGAGGACAGTCTGGGCAGAAGCAGGGTGGAAAGGTTGGAGGCGTTTTCCCTTGTAGAAGAACATTTAGAATGTGTGTAGAAAAATGGCAGGTTTGGGGAACCCCAGATTGCCGTGTTAGGAAGAAAAGTAGTAATAAACAGGGAGACATGGTAGAACTCTTCATCGCCTACCTGATCTATTCAGGAGGCTGACCTGCTGGGCTAAAAACAATATACACTCTCATTCCTAGACCCTCCAGACTGCAGAAGATGCTCAAAGTTGAAGACAGCCTTGGAACAGAGGTGGGTCCTCACATGACCAGGAAATGAGACCCAGCTGTATAGGAACAATTCTAAGGGTCCTATCAGGTGAAGATTTCTGGTCTAAGGTCTAGTGTTTAAATGCTGACTTGTGGGATATTTTTGGCTAAAGTGTGATTTGTCTCTGGTCACCTGCCATGATCAGCTCACAGAGAATGCTAGCACTTCCTAGATGGGACAGTCAAACTACAAAGGGCGGTTGGCTCATCAACCAGGAAAATTCCCACAGGACACTGATAATAGGTAATTATCCTCCTCCACACTCAGTCTTTCTCTCCATGTTCTGACAAGCCCTTCTTTATAACAGCTCTTTCATTGGTCCACTAACCTCTCTGAACCTCAGTTTCCCCCTCTGGACAGTAACAGTACCTAACTCATTAAGTAGTAATGAGGGTTAAATGAGACAGGACATGTAAAGTGCTTACACCTGTTCTTGGCATGCAGTAAGTGTTCAAACACCTTGGCTCATGTAATTTCACACCATATACTATAATTTTAGGTTCTTACCACCTCACACTTAGGCTATGGTTTTTAGGCTATGGTTACCTGGACTCCAGGTTGTTCCCAATTCTAGCCTCCAAGTATCCACCTTTGTATAGGTCCCTTCTTTGTAGTACCAGGGTTGGTTGGTGTGCCCAAAAGAACAAGGCAGAAGGGAGGGTGCCATCTCTGGAATTACATTAAAAAACACCCCGTAGCTGCAGTCTTGGTCTGTCTCTGCCCCCCTATTTTTGTCTCTCTCTGTCTCCGCCTCTCCCACACCTTTGGAACATTCACTCTGGGAGAAGTCAATTGCCATGCTGTGCACAGTCCTATGAAGAAGCCCATGTGGAGAGGAACTGGGGTCACAACCACGTGAATAATCTTGGATGTGGATCCTCCAGCCCCAGGCAAGCTGCAAGGTGACTGCAGCCTTGGCTTGGTGCTTCACTGCAAATTCTCCAGACGACTCCACTAAGCCACTCTCAAGTTCCTGCTCAGCCAACTTCAAGAGAGTACATTGGTGTTGCAAGAAGTCACTAAATTTGGGCTGATTTGTTACACAGCATGGGTGATGAATGTACCTCCTCACTTGTATTGCTATGGTTTAGGAAGCTTTCACATATAGGAAAATTACCTGAATAGCTTATTTAAAAACAGATCCTGTACCTTACCCCAGAGCTAAGAAATATAGTATCTGCAGGGCCCTGGCACCTGCATTTTGAACAAGAATTCCAGGTGGTGGGCTCAAGGATGCAGTTGCAGATCTTGCTTTTAGAAATTCTCCAGGCTTTCCAGGTCAGACATTGATGAATGCCATTTTCAAATTAAACCTTTTCCACCATTACCTCTGACCCACCACTCAGTTGCTAAAACACCTTTTATGCACCCCGCCTCCCCTTCACCAAAGAGTTAAGACTAAATAGCTTGCCGACTTTCAAGGACCAAGACCGACTGACACTAAGCATTCTCAGTCTTATCATCTTTCCAACACCCACTCTACATTCAGATAATCTGGTATTTTCCAGGCTCTAAACCTACACAGACTCTATGGATTCACACTGTGTCCTTTGTCTAAATGTCTTGCTCCACACCTTGGTTTTAAGAAAACCCCACCTACCCCTCCAACATCATTCTCTAGAAAATCTTGCTTGCCTCTCCTGTCCCCAGCCAGAATCTGCCCCACCTCATCCTTGTTTACAGCACAAACATCAAAATTTAGCAATTAACCTCCCAAAGAACCATTTAAGGAATACCTGATTGGCGCCAAGCCCCGCCGTGACACTGGGGGACAGCAGAGTCATCCTCTTGGCTCTCTGCTGCTGTAGCATTGTGGCATACAGTAGCTTTGAGTGTGTTTTCAGTCCGATTTGAGTTTGTAAATGCCTTGATGGCAAGGACTACAGTCACCAGGCACATTGAATCCCACCCAATACCTTGGGTGGGCATAAGTACTCAGTGAATGTTCATGGATGAGGGCTAGCCGTGCCTTGGGGGGGTACTGGTACTCAGTGAATGTACGTGGATGAGGGTTAGCCGTGCCTTGGGGGGGTACTGGTACTCAGTGAATATTCGTGGATGAGGGTTAGACATGCCTTGGGGGGGTACTGGTACTCGGTGAATGTTCGTGGATGAGGGTTAGCCGTGCCTTGGGGGGGTACTGGTACTCAGTGAATGTTCGTGGATGAAAGTTAACCCCGGTGAATGCTCACTGTAAAACGGTGCAGCCGTTCACTCCCCTGAATTCTTGCTCCTTTTCCTTCACTGTCCCTTTCCAACCTTCTTGTCATGTGCCTCTTTCCTGTATCTGCGACCATCTCTTGTCTTATTTCTGTGGCTTTTTCTCCATCCTCCCTACTTGCTCTCCCCTCTCCTCTACCACCTTCCCTTTTCATTCCCTCTCTCTTGTCTATTTCCTCTTCAACGGGGATGCTCCATGAGAGTGTTTTATTTATTTTGTCTTATTTCATGAGTCCTGGGGGTTGAACCCAGGGCTTTGTGCGTGCAATGCCAACATCTACCTCAGAGCCCTCTCTCCAGCCCTTGTTTTTCTTTTTCTTTTTTTTTTTTTTATTTTGTTTTATTTTGTTTTGAGACAGGGTCTCACCAAGTTGCCAGTCCAGACTCCAACTCAAGATCCTCCTGCCTCAGTTTCCCAAGTAGCTGGAATGACAGGCCTGCGCCACCACCCAGCTAGAATGTTTTATATTGCTCTAAAAAAAAAAAAAAAATCAAGTAGCCCATTCCTTCCTTGTGATGCCTCAACCATGTTTCCCTCCCTTTGGCCAGAACATACCCCGCCTCTGTTGTCAGGATGCATTGTGGGGAGGAACGCGGGCCAGACTGCTGATAGGAGCTGTTGACTGGTGAGTCAGAGACATGGGAGACTGGTGTCACCAACACGTGAGTTCAGGATTGCCCCATCGTCACCCCCTGCTAGTGCTCAAAGAGAGGAGCTAAGTATCTACTATGTACTAAAAATTTTAATTTATCATTTATAAGGGATATAAAGCAAATTGCCCACTTTTTTTTCCTTCCTTTATTTGTTGTTTTTTTTTTTAGTTATACAGGACAGCAGAATCCATTTTTATTGTTCTTTTTAGATACACAGGACAGTAGAGTGTACTTTGACATATTATACACTCATGGAGTATAACTTATTCTAGTTAGGATCCCATTCTTGTGGTTGTGCATGAGGTGGAGTTACACTGGTCATGTATTGATATGGTCACTGCTCACGTATTCATGAGCATAGGAAAGTGATGTCCCATTCATTCTACTGTCTTTCCTAATCCTGTCCCGCTCCCTTCCCTTCCCTTTATTCCTTTGTCTTATCCAATAAACTTCTATTTTTCTCTCCCCACCCCTTGTTGTGTGTTAGCATCTGCATATCACAGAGAACATTTGGCCTTTGGTTTTTTGGGATTGGCTTATTTCACTTAGCATGATAGTCTCCAGTTCCATTCATTTACTGGCAAATGCCATGATCTCATTCTTCTTTATGGCTGAGTAATATTCCATTGTGTCTATGTACACATTTTCTTTATCCATTCATCTGTTGAAGGGCACCTAGGTTGGTTCCATAGCTTAGCTGTTGTGAATTTAGCCTACATTTTAATGGATGTGTTCCCTGGCATTCCTTTTGGAATGCTCCTTAGGAGCCCTGTTGCCCAAAGCTGCCAAGTACAGTCACAGAGTAGACATTTGTACAAGTTGGGGTGGGGAGCAAGCACAGAGATTGCTGTGTGTACAACCCCCTGGAGCTGTGCCACACAGCGCCATACTGCCAAGAAAGGTAAGAGAGACCACTTGGGACTTTTTCCAAGTTATAGGTCAATTTATGTTTAAGTTTTCCAGAAAATGTAAGTTACCCTCAGATTTTCTCTTCCTAAAAGAAACTAGGATAAGGACCAGTATTTTTCCTGTCATGTTTTATTACCAACATCAGAAACCTCAAATAAACTAACTCCTGAAGAAGTAACTTGTACATTTGTTCCATCATCAACACGAGGTAGATATGAAAGAAAAAAAATATGAAAACATTTAAACTTACCAAAAACTGATCAAATTACAAAGTAAATCTCATTCAATTCATCAATCATTAAAAAAAATGTGTTGAGAATCCACTATGTTTTCTGCTTTCTGCCAACAGATTTGATTTTGAGCTATTTTTATTCCTCTGTGGGGGGGGGGTCTTTATTTCTTCATCTTCATAAATATACCAAGATAAATCATTCCCCTTTGAATCAGTTAGCTTTCTCTGTTTTTCCACAAGTTACCTTCACAAAATCATTTTCTCCAAATCCACTCTGGGCTGCTGGGAAGACATTCCTGGTTTCTTGTGTTTCTACAAGAAAGTGGTAAAAGTCTGTGGCCCGGAAGAACTGCGGATCTGGGGCTTAGGGGAGGAATTACTCAACTCCTACCCCAAGGCATAGGAGAATTCTTTGACTAGCCTCCAGTAACCAGTAAATTTTTATAGGTCAAAGCTTGGGAAAGGAGAAGAAGCAAGTTCCTCCTAGTGCTCTGCCACCCTTGAATCTTCCTAGGAATTTCAAGTAGGTCTACCAGGGCCAATACAATCAAAGTCTCATCTCCAGGAGGGCATGGTGGTGCACACCAGTAATCCCAGCAACTCGGGAGGCTGAGGAAGGAGGATCCCAAGTTCAAAACCAGCCTCAGCAATTTAAGGAGGCCCTAAGCAACTTAGCAAGATCCAGTCTCAAAATAAAAAAGTAAAAATAGAAATGAATGGGGATGTGGCTCAGTGGTTAAGCACTCCTGGGTTCAATCTCTGGTATCAAAAAAAAAGTCTCTGGACTAGATTCAAAACTAGGCTTCAATTTCCAAACTATAACTCTCTAATATGCAAAACCTATTCAAATTCATATTAGTTTTTTAATGGGTTGACTGCAAGTAAGTACAGCAGTAATTCTCAAGCAAATTTTAAAATAACCTAGGGAGTATTTTTTAAATATTTTGTCTCTTGGTTCACTCCCCCAAGATGCTCTTATATGTTTGGAATGGGTTGGTGCACATATATTATCATTTCCTCAAAACATCCAAGAAGGTCCTAACGTGGGGTCAAGGTTGAGAACCAAGTAAATACATGGAAGCAAAGTTAACTGGTCAGGAGAAATTCTGAGGTAGTAATGGCAGCCCCTGAACTTTTCTAAAACATTCACGAGGCTAGATGTTCATCTTCTTGGTTCCAGTCTTAAGGAAGTCCCACTAGTCTGGCATGACCAATCCCAGTCTGAGGTTTAATAGGGTGGGAAGTAAATGAGACCCCATGAGATACTTGATCTATATAAACCGCGCTTTTTTCCTTCCTTGGACTACTTACTAGTTATGAAATTCTGACGTCTCCCCTGGCCCTTTAATGGAGGAAAGTGCTTCCCTCTCTGGTCCTAATGACCGGGCCACCCCCCACCATACTCAGTGGCCCCAGATGATCTCAGTCACTTCCTGTCTTTCTTGGCGGTGGCTCCAATTCTGCTCCTAGAGTTCCAGCCATCTGCACTAAAGCATTTCCCTCATTTGCCTGAAGACTTCTCTAACTAGAAGTTGAGCTCATTCTGCGCTTGGGCAAAGTAAGACATTACGTGTAAGTGTGAGCCAGAGCCAGCTTATGGCCTCAATGGTAAGGGCTGTTGTTTAACTTGGAGTTGAGTTTTATTGGCTTGTGGGTATTTAAATGACAAGAAGATGTACACAACATCCAGCGTAGCTGCTAGTGGAAAGACTTGGCCAATAAATGACAGATAATACTCCACAAATAGAGAAATATGGAGAGGGCAGACTCTGAGCCCTTCAGCCCCATTCACCAGTGCCCACTAGGAATGAGCACAATGTCTTATTAGGTCCTCATTAAAAGACCATCAGTTACACACATCTTAGGGTTTGGAGGAATTTAGACATCATCTAGACTTATTTTGCAGCTGGAAAAAAAAATGGAGAAGGAAGTTTAAACACCACAGAACAAGTTAGTGGCTTATCAAGCAATAAAAGAATTCAAAGGGTTCCTGACAGTTAATCCTGGCGTGGTCATAACACTGTGTCAACTAGCTTATGGCCTGACTGAACACGGGAGCAAAGTGAAGACAGTCCCTCTCTGGGCTGCCTCTGAACACAGAGCGTCCCTCTCTCCTGGTGAGGTAGATGGGAGCTGTGCCGGGCTGCATGGGTTCAAGGTCAGCTGAGGGTGAACAGGACCCCACCGCCGCTTCTCGCACTTGCAGTCCGGGCTCACATCTGTGGGTCACACCCCCCCCCTGAGGAGCCCCATGTGCAGAAAACCAGGCCCAGGCCATGGGATGCCTCGTACTATGACAATCAGGTAGGGCCACAACGGCCAGTCAAACCCAAGCATTTTCTCAGGTCGAATTCTGTCCCCGAAAAGAAGCATAATGAGAAAGAGAGAGAAAGGGAGAGATGAGAAGGGATGGAAGAATCAACACCAGAAAAATAAAGAGAACGAGGAGCATTAACCAAATACCTAATATAGTTGGTTTCTCACCTGAACTTGACTTTGCCTTTGAAGGGTACATTCCTGGGAGCCTCAGATCCACACTCCTTTCTATAAGGGGGTGGCTTACAGGAAGAGGAGAATCCACCTGATGTCCAGAAATTATTTTTGAAAATTTTTAATGGATGAACAAGAATACTGGGTTTAAAGCATGGAATTTATTGTTGATTAGAGTTAGCAGCTTTCCTAGATTGGCTAAAGAAAAAGTCAAATTAAATGCCCAGGAACAGAAGATTCAAATCTCAACTGTTTTTTAAAATAAAGTTCCCCAGCTGGACTCTAAAGAAGTCATGTGTCACTAAAGAGAAGACCCTTCAAGGTCAGATATGGTTTCTAGTCCTCTGAGTATGCCATAAACAATAACACCATAAATCTGTACAGATTAACTTGCAAAGCGCTTTCAAGCCATTACTTCATTCAGTCCTTTTGATCTTAACTGATAAATGAGCACTCTCGGGTACAAGTCAGTGACTTGTCTGGGTTACGGTCACTTATCAGTGGTGGACCAGAGCTTTGATTTAGGACTCCTAACAGTCCAAGGCTCACTCTGCTGCCCCAAACTGTCACCACCCAGAGCTCCCTCATCCCCCGAGTTAGAATGCACAGATCAGGAAGGATAGAGCTTTGCCTGCCTTGTGTAATAGTATAACCAGAGCTGGCTCAGTGCTCAGTGCATATGAAGTACTTAATATACACTTGAAAAAATTAATTCATCTAAATTTGGTCTAACCCAGAAAGAAACGGTGCCTCTCTGAATGGTTTGGATGAACTCATTTTTTAGAAATTAAACCTAAGTGGTTTCGTAGTTTAAGAAATGAAATATTCCTTGTGGAATTTTCTTAACTCCACAAATGACGGAGGTAGCTGAATGTTCTAAGATGGGATGTTATTCTGTGTGAAAGGAGGGGATGAGCTCATGAAGATTATTTTATTAGCCTGTCACAGAATCACATGCTTCTATTTTTATTTTCTCTCCAAGTTGTATAATTTTTCAAATTATCATTCATGCCCGGCAATGGTTTAAATCTTTCATTCCTACAATGTGAGTAATGCACATTTGAGTAAATGCTGTTTTGAAATACAGCATTCCTAGATCTCTGACCCAGAACAATGAGCATTTACACGATTGGTCTTACGATTTTAGCAAAATACCAGTTTAAATTATTATTCAACAGTTTCATTGTTCTTGTTCCCCCAACTAGACTGTGAATTTAGATGGTGACCTGTGTGTCTTCTTTATTTTCTACCCCTCTCATGACAAATGAATAGCAATGCCCCAAGACAGATTCCTGAGTTTACAAATCAAGGCAGAGCCCAACATGCTTGGGATACAGCTCCTAGTGTGATTTGAAAATGCTCATGGGAGAATTTTCTTTTTAATTTCTCTTGATCCAATTTGACAGGTATGGTAGCTGGGATGGAATTTTGTTTGATCTAACTCCTCACAGTCTTTCCTAAGAATTATATATATATATTTGTCATGAAACTTTTTGTTAATAGGGCAACAAACATAGAACAGAGAGAGCAACTTCCTGTTTTCTTTGTTGTCTATTCAACATGCTTAAAACCTCCAGGTGTGTAGCTTCCACGGATGAAGTGAAAGGGAAATGAGTGAGTGCTTCTGTTTGATCATAAAGCACATGGTAAATGCTGGTCATTGCTGGGGTGTAATGAAAAGAATCAGACGCTGATGGAAATGAGCATATTACCTAAAAGAAGGAAATGTCATGAATAAAAAGAATTATAGTCACTTGAATAAAGGGTAGGAATATAACTACCACAGAGGCTGCAGAGACCAAGCTGCTCATCAGCTTGGAGGGATGGGCAGTTTCTATGCAGGAGAGTGTTTCGGATAAACCTTAAAGAAGGACACTGACCTGGACAAGCGGCAGTAGGAGGCAGGGGTACCCCACATATCCTGAGCAATGCTTGGCAGTAAGAACCACAGCCCTGTATCGGGAATTGTGTTTCCAGCATGAATTGTGTTTCCAGCAATGGAGTACCTTGGGACTAGTCTGAGGTAAGCTAGGAATGTTTAAGACCAAAGTTATAGACTTTTTCCCATTAACTGCAGAGGAGTTTTTAGTGGAGAGCATTGTGTTATAGGAAGATTAATCTGACACTATGTGCACAGGGAGAGAGACTAAACCAGGGGGAACAGTTCAAATCAAGTGGTAATATGGACTTCAATCAGGATAGCAGGAATGGAGGGAAGAGGATGGGTACAAAAGACATTGATGGATAGCATCACTGTGCTTCCAACTAGTTAGAAGAGGGGAAAGAGAGCCAGGGTGAGAAAAAACACTGGAATGGTTTCAGCCCACGCACTTTAAGTGAACATGGTAGAGAATTCCAGAACACTATTGTAGGTCCACTAAATTATCCTAGCATTTGGGCTTATAAGGAACCATTGAGGGCAATACACGTGAGCTGACCAGTGACCAACAATTATTTCTCCTTTTTTTATTTTTTGCATGAATATCTGACTTCTTTGTGAAATCATCTCCCTCTAGAATGCTACGGGCCTCTTACCAAGCAAGGTGACCCTGCGTCAATGCTATTGCTAAATTTATTAAGCAGTTATGTGACTCGGTTGTCCTCTAACTCAGTCATCCCCCTTGTCCAAGCATAGAACAGCCTCATAAATCCTGGAAGGTTCCAGGCTCAACTGAGTCTGTTGTGTATGGAGACTCAGCAGTTCTTGGTCCTTGATTAAAAGGCCATATTATGGGCTGGGGAGATAGCTCAGTCGGTAGAGTGCTTGCCTTGCAAGCACAAGGCCCTGGGTTCGATCCCCAGCACCAAAAAAAAAAAAAAAAAAAAAAAAAAAAAAAGGCCATATTATATATTGTTTGGGCTCAGCTTATTTGAGAGTCTCTGATTACAACCCCAAAACCACCTCTCCAAACATGGAGTGTCCTGGAAGGAAATCTAACCTGAACACCAAAATTTATCCTAACATTATCTTTTATTGTGCCCTTATCTTATATATTGGTAAACCCCGATGGTTAATATAAAATTTATTTTAAATTCCCTTCTTACATCATACCAGTAAGAAAGTGGTAGAAATTCATGGGGCAGAGTCACAGAGGCAGTCGGGCTTGTCTGTAACACCAAACCCACAAAATCTTCAGACTCTAGGACTTAAGAAACATTCTCTTAATTTGAAATTTTTAGTCCTCTGATTTGATCTTTTCTTGTATCTTTTGCCGCACAACAAATATCTCCCAAATAATAACACTTTAATATTGCTCACGAGTCCGAGGACACTGAGTAGTTGTTCTGATAGTCTTGCCTGGGTTCACTCTTGTGGAGCAGTTGGAACTGGGACAGGCCGGAATGACGGGGCCCCTCCCTGCAGGAGGTCATTTGTTGTCAAGAGTTCTGGTCTGGCTTCTTCACGTGGAAATGGAAATCTTTCAAGAGGACAAGCCCCTGCACATGTGTTAATGTCCTAATGGCTGAGTCAATCCATAGGGTCAAGTCCAGGGTCAATGTGGGGGGACATACAGAGCACAGATACCAGGCATGAGTCATTGCGGACCACATGCTCGGCCACACGGAGCGTCGCAGAGTTCTCCAGAAGATAACCAGCTTCCCTTGGAAGCCCAACATTGTATAAGAATTTATTCCCCTGTGTCCTGGGGCGGTTGACTTCTGTAGACGCAGAGTATCTGAACAAGTGATGAACTAGACTATACCACCAGGGTGCTTCCACAAGGACCTCTTTTCTTCCTTCTTTCCCTCTTTCCTTCTTTCTCTTCCTCCCCTCCCTCCTGCTTTCTTTTCTTCCCTTCCTTTGTTTTTGTTTTTTTTTGGTTTTTTTTTTTTGAATATTTTATTTTTTTAACATAGTTAACATACAGTGTTTAAGGTTCTTCTTAAAATTTTTTCTAATTAGATATATATGACAGAATACATTTAAAATATTTTGTGATTGAAAATATTGCCTAATTTTTGTTTTAATTACCTTTGCATGATTACTATAGATGTTTTGAATTCTGAATGTTCTAAATGTATTTTTTTTTTTTGAGTACATTGTTTTTATGAGGATTACTCAATTTTCTATTAAGGGTTTTATTATAAGTCTTCAATCAAGATAGTAAAAACTTTTTTTTCTTTTAAGAAAGCACATTAAGCTTTAATATGGAAATATTTAGGTTACACTTAACTTGTGCTCAAGTAATAATAAAACGTTTGTTCTTTTTTGATCTCATACATTCTCTCCTAGGTATGGCCCATCTCCTGTACACTTGGAGCGATCTTTGGCTACGTGGCTGGCCTTGTTATTTCACCACTCTGGATATAGTGGAATAGAAAGCAACTTATGTACAAGAACAATTAATTAGAGCAAAGGGAGAAATATTTCTTTGTGCAGATTCCACAAGTGCTGTGCAGAAATGTGTGTGGTCAAAGCCAAGCAGTTCCATTTACAGCACTGTTTTTCTATGCAGTTTCAACACGATGTGATCGTAGCTTTTTAAACTATGAAACCCCTGAGAGATTATACCTTCCAGTTGAAATAAAGTATTTATAATAGATTGTTTTTTTTTCACAGAATAATTTAATTCATTAATAAGATTATTCCCTCCACACCCTTTATTTGACACATGACAACTGAGGACCAAGAGGGGCCAACTTCAGGGACATTAAAGAGTAGTTCTCCCAAGTGTCACTCTCATGGACTTTGCACAGATGAATTGTGTCCCTCTTTACCCCTGTGGACATGTACTGTACAGTACCTTTGCTTATTTTAAGGTATTATACACTTGGTGACTCCTTGTCTGGTGTTTCATGTTTTTAGCAATTTTTTTGACACATTCATTACTCCCCAATGATATGGATAATCTCTCATTACATAAGACTTTCTAAATAATTTCATTTTTACCATGTTTATAGCCTTAACTGTTAGAGACACTAACAGAGAAATGGACCCAAACCAGATCTGAAAGCGGTGAACGAGGCATGTTTCCCAACCTATGTGTGCCTCTCATGACTAACTTTAACTTACCTTGTTTTCGCATGCAATCTATGAAATAGTCTGATAGTTGAGAATTTAAATTGTTGTCCAAAAAAGAGGCAATTAGTTGGCATCGAACCCACCTCAACTTGTAACTGTCAGTGAATTCAAGGTATATTTTTTACAGACTTTGTTTTCCATTAAGCCCGTGGGTATAATTGAACAAACAATAGAATGTCAAGTAGAATTTAGTTTGTCTTTTCTATGAGTCAGAAGCTGCCAGTGTGTGAGCCATCACGTGGGAATCAGTACGGCATCTCTGGAAGCCGCGTTAACACCTAGCTTATGCTGATTTAACCCAGAAAGCATGGGCATTACGACAGCCTGTCCCTGAGCAAGTCTCCCGTATATGTGACACTTGTATCAGGTTAAACACAGAAACAGATACAAACACAAAACAAGCTCCCTGCTCGTGGCCTATCGCGTGAGTGCTGGCTCGCGAGACACCTGTCACCCACCGTTTGCTCCAGGCTTACTCACCACATCATCATTTCCATGCTGTTCTTTGCCATCAAAAACCCCATTTCTGTTCAGGCACAAATCCACTGGAAGGGAATGGAGAGAAAAGGACAACAGATAGTGAGGGTGGGGTCTTCCCATGGCTCAAGTGAGGGACTGTCAAGCTGTAGAAAAGCTTCCATATTCTACCTGTTCCTGTTCCTCTTAGATATGAGGGACTTGGAGAGAACTGTGTTTGTCGTTTTTTTTTTTTTTTTTTTTTTTTTTTTTTTGAGTGCCACACTAAGTTGACATTGATCACAAGCAAATCCATCTTCCTCTTTGTCCCAGAAAAAATGTTAAAAATGTTGAGCCAGCTCTTCTGTTGCACCCCCAGGCCATCACGAGGGAGTCAAGTCAAACTCCGCCTTCCCTAGAGAGCAGCTGTCTCCCCTTCCTGTGCATCCCACACCCTGTCTCAGGCTCTTGGCTTCAAAAACACTCAATGGCTTACCTAGTGTCTGGCACCTCCCTGCCACTCTTGGCTTCTCCGTCTTTGTGCAGGCACCTCTTTTGCCTTGGATTCTCTTCCCCTGTTCCTTTCTATACCACCCCACCCCCAATTCCATGGGGGTGGGTGAAAATAAACTTGCTATTCTCATGCTTTCCTACTCAACTTGGGTTGGCTCCTCCACGAAGCCTTTCCTGACCTCTCCTCTCCTCCCCTATAAAGTTGCATGCCCTCTGATCTCTCCCACATCCTCTTATCTACTCTTTGAAGAACTTGCTCAATATTTTATAACAGGGAGTTATAATGGATTTTTATGCTGTACGTTTCTTAAAGGTGAAATTGGTCTCATTCCTTGTTGTAACCAGATTTCAGTAAAGTACCTGGCATGCAGTAGGTATTTAATTAATGTCTGAAAAATGAATAAAATAACAGACTATCAGTGCAAACCCTGGAGTCAGGTGTGGTGCCAAGATGCTAGCCCTCTCATGGTCCCGTGACCACCCTGCTGGCATATGAAAGTAGCCCTGCCTTTGTAGTCTTGTGATGAAGACTTACAAGGCCACCAGAGCACATTAAAAAAAAATTAGCTAATGGATTTACTCAGAAATAGGAATATAGTAGCAATTTGATGGTGTTTGCATCGCGTAATCATATACACAGTTAAAATTTAAATAAATTCAAATTTTAATTTCGATGCACTAATAAAGTATATGAGTTTAGATTATAACAGAATCACAGACTTTTAGCCTTGATTGGCTTCTTTTTTTTTTTTTTTTTTAACTTATAAGGGAAATCGTTTATTTGACTCAGATTTTTAAAATTTTTTTTATTTGTTCTTTTTAGATACCCACAGGAGCAGAGTGTATTTTGACATATTACACGTACATGGAGTATAACTTATCCTAGTCAGGATCCCTTTATTGTGGTGTACACGGGTGGGGTTTCCCAGGGGGTGTATTCACTTGTGAACGTGGGAAAGTGATGCCCGATTCACTCCACTGTCTCTCCTACTCCCACCCCCGCTCCCCTTCATCCCTCTTTGTCTAAGCCAGTGAACTGCTATTCCTGAGCACATTCTTAATGGCACTTTAAAGCCAATCCCACCCTTGCAGTATCAGTGCCGGAAGTAAAGACTACCGTTTGTGTGAAATTAGGAAGCGACTCTGACATTGACCCATGAGCCTTACCAGATAATCAGAGCATGTCCAAGGTTGAAAGGCAAGATAGGAAGGAAGGCCAGGCCGAGGGAAAGCCAGCTATCAACGCGCTGCAATCTTTGCGCTGAAATTAGAGCTGGTGAGAGTTCAGAGGAGCAGTTGTTCAGCTCCCAAGATGGATGACTCATTAGAAAGGGAGAGTGGAAGAAAGAGAGCCTGGTGGTTAAGGTTCCTTTGGACTTCTGGAAGCAGAGGGAGTTCCGACGACAGGCAAGGACAGAAACACAACTTCTAAAGATTTTTAGTTTCCTCGAATTGACACGCCGAGTCCCTAAATGGCCTCACCCTTATTTGAGGGTGTCTTTGAAATCCTCTTCTTTTTTTTTTTTTTTTTTTTTTGGTGCTGGGGATCGAACCCAGGGCCTTGTGCTTACAAGGCAAGCACTCTACCAACTGAGCTATCTCCCCAGCCCTTGAAATCCTCTTGAGGGTCACTAAGCAGAGCCAAACATCACCAGGCAGGTTACCAGAGTGCCAGTGTAGCAAGAGGATTCATAAGGACCCAACTGCGCTGCCCTTCTCCAATAATAGAACAGGAAAATCACTTTACTTGTCCTTAAAAAAGAAAAAAAAAAAAAATGCTCTGGAATGGCCAAAAATCCAGGAATTATAGGAAGGTTATTTAGTTTATTTATATTAATTACAGAAAAGGTTGATATTTTCATTATTTATTTGTACTCATGGGATCCCTGGAAAAAAGTCCTTCATCCATGGAATGCTGGCTCTCAGAACGAATGTCACCAGGTACAAAGACCTTTTCTCTTTGGTGAATAAACTGTCTCCCTCAAGAGCTGCTGCCTGTAGATATGACGGTATAACAAAGAGGACGGAATGTGTTACAGCACAGAAGGTGAATCTCTTGACACAAATGTGAGGTCTGAATTGCAAGCATACAACTGGCCTTGACTAAGATAGAAAGGGTTGGTGGGTTATTTATCTGTGAGCTGTGTGGCTCATCGGGTCACTCTCGGCAAGTACCGTGAACATGTCCCTTGGCTCTGTAACTGAGGAAACCCCTTGGTTCTCTTTCTAGGGCATCCTGTGGGATGATGTATACTCTGGTTCCTGCTGTTCTGCTGGACTTTGTGGAACCCCCATAGGAGGGCTGCCTCCCTGCCTGCTGTTGACCTGAGCGCCACCCTCTCCCCCGTGCCGTCCACAGGTGCTACCCCTGCCCGATACTGTGGTGGGCGCTGCAGAACTGCACTCATCCCTGCTGGGAGCCAGCTTCCTCTCCTTCCCAGTGGGTCTCAGTGTGGCAGTGGACACCTTTGGCCTGGCCTCTGCTTTCCTGCATCTGAACAAATGGGAGGGAACTAATTTCTTTAGAAGACAAAAGAAACTTTTTGTAACTCTACTTTTGGAATAGTGAATTAGTCATTACCCAAACAACGAAGCTTCCAGAAATGAGTCCTTATGCCTCGAACACTCTCCTCTTGTACAGATGGCCCACGGCCAAAAGACATGAAGGTTTGGAACAGAAAAGAACAACTGAAGAACAGAAAGAGCACGCCTGGATCCCTGGAGGCTTCTCTGGCTTTAACAGAACCGGCTTAGCCACGCCTCTCTCCAGCTCAGGTTCCTTAGCCATATGATGAAAGACTTAAAAGAAAAGGGTCTCAAAGTCAAAAATTCCATTTTGAGAAATCGGCAACTCATTGGTCTCAGAATCCAAGGAAATGTGATTAAAAGCCAATGCAATAAATTTCCCAAATTTCAACAAGAAGTCCCCATTTTATAATAAAGAAAATGGGAAAGATCTTGAAACTACCAATAACCTGCTTTCTTCCCAGCCCATGACAAGATGTATCCAGTTGTCAATCTGTCTTTTTCCTCTTACAAAACAGACACCTACTGGTTCAAGGCTTTAGTGTGAAATGATTCAGGACTAGAAATTCTGGTTGTGTCAGGAGGACTAGAGTTGTGTTCCTATAATCATTCAACTTTTTTTTTTTTCTTAAAGGTCAATCTGAAACCCAAAAGCAGGCTAGTTATATTTAGCATTTTCTGTGGAACCCCCAAATTCCATGTACTGGAAGCTTGGTCCCTGGTGTGTCAGTGCTGAGGTGGTGAACCTTTAAGAGGTGGGACCTAATGAAAAATAATGAGGTTACAGGGCTCAAGAGGGCTTAATGCTGTCCTGTGGAGTGGATCAGGTCTCAATGGATTAGTACTCTCAAGAGCAGGTGGTTATAAAGAAAAGCTACGGTGTGTGCTTAGCCCTTCTGCATGTGGCCCAATTCCCTTTTTCTTTTTCCACCATGTTGTGACACAGCCCAGGTGTCCTCACTAGGATACCAGTGTCATGCTGTTAAGATCTGCCAGACACCAGAATCATGAGCCAAATAGACCTCTTCACTTTATAAAGTACTCAGCCTCAAGTGTTTTGATATAACAACACAAAACAGACTAAGATGGCACTGGTATGTCACAGTGGTGACCGTTTGCAGGAGCCTCACTAAGACATTTATGTTCTCCCTTTATGACCTCCCTTATGTCTGGGAGGACATAAAGTTCCTTATGGTGTTTCTCACAGTGACATACCTAGATGAATGTCAAAACCAGGGTGCCATCTGCCAAAGGTCAAATGAGGTCAGATATTCCTCCCATCATACAGGGTGACCAGTCAGAGGCTGGTGACATACGATATTTTGGAGACTACAACCCTTAAGGGGATTTCCACATCTGGGCAGGTTTTCCACATTCGTTGAACATTCTCAGTCAGTCCTCCAGTACTTCCAAAATAAATGGTACAAGTGCGTAGGCACCCAAGTGGACCGGAACTATTTGAATTATTCTGGTTACAAGTTCCCGGGATCTAAGTCAGCAGTTGAAGAACTATGTGTGAAGTGCCAGTATGTTCTAAACACAGTGCTTGCAAAGGGGACTATGTAAAAGAGCAAGACGGACAAGGTTCGTGCCCTCTGGGTTTTACTCCAGGGGTAAAGGGTTACATTCCCAAGCTGACCTTACAACCATTTCGTTAGATTTCCACCAGGGTTCCATAGCAGAAGACAAGGATTACTTGGGCAAAAAGATCATTCAAACTTTAAATGACCTTCTCACTACCTACTGCTCCCAGAGTGGTTAACCGAAAGGCCCATAGGCTACAGGAGACCCATAGAAATAAGCACTGGAAACATGAATGAGGTGGTCTCTCTTATCTCCTTGGGAATCTGCCCACCTCTTCTCTCTTTGCTGGCTCTATTTTTTCCCTCTACCTACTGCAGACTTTGAAATTGAAAAATATGGACTGAATAGTGCAGTTTGTTACTTCCAAACTCGAGACTTGGTGGCTCTGGGTCATGCCACAGGTATGGACGACAGAATGCAGGCTTATGGGCAGACAGAGATGATTGGTCCAGTGGACACAATACCTGGTCACCTGGACTTTGTCATCTTCATCCTTTCTCTTTTCCAGCTGGTTTGTACAACTGGATGTGATCCTGAAGGAAAAGATTCAGAGATACTGCTCTGTGTGGACTGGTGTATCCTTTAAGACACAATTCAAATAGTCTTTGATGGAAAAACAGCTTACATTGATGTTTACTATGTGCCAAGTGTCATTTCTAAGTTTTAATTCATGTAACCATCATAAAAAAAAATTGTCATCTTTATGTTACAGATAAGGAAACAGGCAGAGGAGTTACTTGCCCAAGACTACACAATTTAAGAGTCACAGATCTTGGATGCCGATCCAGGTTGTCAGACTCACAACTTTGTACCCTCCACCATCCATACATCCTGCCTTCCTGGAGTGAAAAACAATCTGGAAGTCTTCTTTGCCACGTTTCACATTCCTCCTGGATCTGTGTCAAGCAAGTGCAATCCTAAAGCATGCTTGGCATGCACAGAACCTTCCATCTGCCATGCCAGCCTCCAGCAAAGCAGCAGGCGAGTCCCTGAGTCCCTCACGGGTGAGTGTCAGTGGCTGGAGCTAACCTTCCCAGCCTGCCCGCCTATCTGCAAGCGAAGTTGTCTAACTGGCTTTTCAACTTACATCACACAGGGAAATAATGTTTTTAAGGTGTCCCTGTATTTTTTTAACTTCCTTAATAATGGTGGTGTTTAAGTGGTTATGAATTATGTGTTGAAAATGATTCTTCTTTGATTTATAATAGTTGCAAATGTAATTAATGAAGCATGTCAATTTTTAAAGTCGTTGTAGAACATATTGCCTTCCTTAATTATACTTCATAATTTGGATTTCTGAATAGTCAGCAAACACCATAGTGCTTTGGAGAGAGAAATCATTCTCAGAAAATCACAAACTCAACTTCTTCTTCTTGCCCTTGCTGTGATGTAAATCTATTGTCTTAAGCTGTTGCTGGATCGTTTCACACACGTAAATCCTGTCTTTACAGCCAGATTTGAAATTCCTTAAGGACATAGCACAATAAATACAAAACCTAATAAATACATTTTCTGAGTTGAATAGAAAATAAGGATGCTAAATTTTCACTGGGTGCTAAAATTCAAGTCTTACATCAAACAACACTTCAAAATTCATTTTGGAAAAAAAGTGTGTTCTCTTTTACTCCCCAAAGGGAGTAAACTTTCCGTTTCAAAGTTACAATTAAACAACCTATCTTTGTGAATGTGATGGAGTTGTTATTTTAAAAAGCTATCCTTAACAATGTAACAAAAGAACATGAGTTTCCAAAAGATATTCAATCCCATAAACAAATAGAGTAGCTTTTCTCACAGTATATTTTTTATTTGTTCTTTTTAGTCATCATGACCGTAGAAGGTATTTTGACATATTATATATGCATGGAATATAACTTTCCATTCTTGTGATTGTACATGATGTGGAGTTACACTGGTTGTGTAGTCATATACGAACAGAGGAAAGTGATGTCCCATTGATTCTATTGTCTTTCCTGCTCCAGCCCCGCTCCCTTCCCTTCATTCCCCTTTGTCTAATCCAAAGTACTTTTATTCTTCCCTACCCTCCCCCGACTTACTGTGTGTTAGCATCCACATGTCAGAGGGGACATTAGTCCTTTGGTTTTGGGGGGATTGGCTTATTTCACTTAGTATGATATTCTCTAGATCCATCCATTTACTGGCAAATGCCATAATTTCATTCTTCTTTATGGCTGAGTAATTTTGTGTACATAGACCACATTTTCTCTCTTTATGCATTCATCTGTTGAAGGGCACCTAGGTTGGTTCCATAGCTTAACTATTGTGAATTGAGCTGCTATTAACATTGATGTGACTGTGTCACTGTAGTGTGCTGATTTTAAGTCCTTCGGGTATATGCTGAGGAGTGGGATAACTTGGTCAAATGGAACAGGGATGATTCGTCCAGTGGACACAATACCTGGTCACCTGGACTTTGTCATCCTCACCCTTTCTCTTTTCCAGCTGGTTTGTTGGAACAAAACAGCATCCCTGTTCCATTTCAACTTTTCTAAGGAATCCCCATACTGCTTTCCACAGCGGTTGGACCAATTTGCAGTCCCATCTCACAATGAAATTTAAAATAAAAAACTTGGGGGTTGTATTCTTATTATTTTATTGTTCCTATAAGGAAGGGGGTTTCTACTGCCATCCATGTTGGGCCATTGCTTCCCAAACTTGGAGGAGCTGGGAGCATGGAGTGCTTTTTCCAGAGGGTTATCTAAGCACAGCCCAGTTCCTGCCACAGTCCTTTAAAGAAGCAAAGCAGCAAGCAAACTAAACCTCCGATCTGGAAACATCAGCAATCACCTTCTACTATTGAATCTAGAATGTAGATTCAATAGTAAGCACGGGGGCAAGGGCAGGATGCAGGCCCACAGGTGAGGAGACAAGTAGAAAAGAAGCCTAGGAGAAGCCGTGAGAAAGAAAGGGCAGACATGCCCACAAGGACGGCTTCAGATGAACTGACGGGAGTATGTCTTAGTTTGACCAACAACCCATAGAACCTAACTCTAGCTGGTTATTACAAAAGCAAGAATGTACTGGAAGGACTGGAGTGTGTAGAATCCAAAGAGGAGTGGGAATACCAGGCTTCCAGAGCCATAGGGCCCAGAAAGCTCAGCAGCTGGACTTGTGGATTTTCACTCTAGAATGTTGCTGTGCCAAAGATTAGTTAGCTCTAAAGCCCTCCCCACCCTCCAAAAGTCTGTGTCACAAAACTGAATTCCTGGAGTTAGGAGTTAGGTCCAGGTTAGGTCAGCTGCTTAGACTCAGTTGTTGGGGTCCACCTGCGTTTTGGGGTGGGAATGAGGTTAGAGCATGACAGCTTGCAGAGAAAAGCAAATTGATAAGAGCTGGGAGTCCCTGTCAATCTTTTTCAATTCTACCTCAAGTTCTACTTAAAATACTGCAGCACCCAAGGATGTTCATGTAAGTAAATGAAGCTTTTGAATGGGCCAATTAACGCTGAATATGGTTGATCAGGAAGAGTTCAAATGGGGACATTGAAGGCTTTGTCTGGTGAGTCACTGCCTGTTCTAGGCAGTGGGAAAAGCCTGTCAGGGAGGAAACAACTCATGTTTTGAGGAGAGTGCCCCCACTTTGCTTGGCTCACCCAAAAAATTAAGGCTGGAAATTGAAGAGCATTAAGATGAATTAGATAAGGGATGAGATGATCTGTCAAAGGCTTGCAGTGGGGAGACACCCTGGGGGAGAGAGACAACTTGTGACAACGGAAAGAGTATTGCAGCGGGGACCAAGGACACTGGATTCTGCCATGCGTTAGCGATTCTCCGTGGGACTCAGGTTCCCTTGGCCTTAGTATAGTCACGGGTAAAAGAAGTCTACGATTCTACCACTAACAATTGGACTGGATTTTTTCATTCAAAATCATTTATTAAGCAACTATGTACCAGACAGAACTCTGAGCGCTCAGGATTCAGCAAAGAGCAGGACAAAGTGCTTCCCTTCTCTCCTAGGACCACCAACCTAGGCTCTAGAGTAACCGTGAAAGCAGTGCTGGACACAGACTCGGGAGGACGTCAGGTCTTGCCCTCTGCTCTTGCTCCTGCATTTCCTGTGCATACTTCCTTTGTAGGGTCTCCTCCTGCGTCTGCAGCATTCCTGGGATAACTCTCTTCCCGGCTGAACCACAGGGCATCGCCACTGTCAGGACTCGCCAAACTCAAGCTGGAGTGATTTAAGAATCATAAAAAATGACACCACTCTTTCTTCTCCAACCTCTAACTAATCAAAAAAAAAAAAAAAAAGACAAGGCTGGGCACGGTAGCACACGTCTGTAATCCCAGTGGCTTGGGAGGCTGAGGCAGGAGGATCATGAGTTCAAAAACCAGTCTCAGAAACTTATTGAGGCCCTAAACAACTCAGTGAGACCCTGTCTCTAAATAAAAGACAAAAACCAGGCTGGGAATGTGGCTCAGTGGTTGAGTGCCCCCGGGTTCAATCCCCAGGACCAGGAAGGAAGGAAGATGGATGAAGGCAGACTGGAGACCTAAATGACTCTTCTGTCATTGGTTGATCCCTAATCCAAAACTTCAAAATTACAGTGTTACTCCACATCATGTACAACCACATGAATGGAAAGTTATATTCCACGTATGCATGATGTGTCAAAATACATTCTACAAATAAAAATATTTTTTAAAAACCCACAACTTCAAAATTAGAAATGATCCAAAATTTGAAATGTTTTGAGCACCAAGAAAATGCCACACATGGAAAATTTTCCACTATGAACTGTTTAATGCACAATATTACTTAAAATGTTGCATGAAATTACCTTCTGGCAATATGTACAAGGTGCATATGAAACGTAAATGAATTTCATGTTTAGATTCAAGCCTCATCCCCAACATCTCATTTTATGTATGTGCAGATATTCCAAAATCTAAAAAAAAAAAAAAAATCCAAAATCAGCAACACTTCTGTTCCCAAGCATTTCAGATAATTTATATTTGCTGACAGAAAGCATTCTGCCACTGAGCCCCAGAATTAGACGTGCATACCTGTCGGGTGAGTTCAGGCTCTCCCTGGCGGCCTTCCCTGATGGAGGAGCGAGCAGAACACCTGCTTCCTTCAGAACCAACACCATCTGGGTCGTAAGAGGAGGAAAAAGCATGGTCCAGGCCTGTCCAGTTCCTCTTCTCAATTCTCAGCCGGTATTCATGCCTGCTCCATGAACTTACTTGCTATTGCTATATTATTATATCGTTGCTGAATTCTTTGCTATCTGGATTTTGTTCCACTTCCATGACAGAAGCAGAGCAGAAATAGGGACCTCCATGAAATAATTTCCTGTGTAACACTATTAAGCTTCCCCTGACTTCAGGAAAGTCCATGATTCCCTTGTTTAATACTCTCTTTACTATTGTCCTGTCCACTTTGGCAAGTTGTTTAACCTCTCTGGATAATATGCTTATAAGTCCCAGGGGCTAAAGTGGATTTTCCAACAAAAATCTGGAAAGTAGGAAGATTGCTCCCTTAAGAGATGAGACATAGAAGTGCATTTGAAGGAAAAATAACTACTAGGTCAGCCATACTGGACTAAGTGGCTAGAGCTGCAGCATACAATATGAGGGACATGTGTGGATATTCAAATCTAAACTAATTAAAATTAAATAAAATTTAAAATTCAGCTCCACGGTCTTACTAGTTACATCTCATGTGCTCAACAGGACAATGTGGCCAGTGGCTACTATGCCTAACAGAGCCGATCGAGGACATTTCCATCACCACAGAACACTCCATTGGGTGATACTCTTCTACAAAAGCCGCAGTTGACTGGCAGAGGAGTTGGTTAGTTGATTAATCTTTGAAGTAGAGACTGGAGAGCCCTCAAGTCAGACTTTGGCAGTGACATTGCATCAGCCTAAATCCTGGCAGAAACCAGATGGCACACTTAAAGAGTTAATTGAAGAGTTAAGTAGAGATTATTTATGAAAGTGTCATAGACTGAAAACCAACAAGACATGGTGAAGCATCCAGGGACTTAGCACAGCAAGAAGCCAGCAACACCCGAGGCTTGAAGGGAGGAATGATGTCATGTGGGACCTGGCAAGGGCTTGGCTGTAGAGAAAAATAGCCACTGCCAACTGATGGCCCTGGAGTGGGCAGTTAGGGAAAATATCCTGACTCTATCACCTGTCCTGCTGATGCATCCAATTGCATCTGACTGGAAGCCAGAGGGAAGGGGATCTGGGGAGGATATAAAGGTCAGACTCGGGGCACAGAGCATGGAGAGAGATGGAGAAAGGAAGAAGTTATGTTTTGAATGTGAGGTGTACCCTAATACAAGAAGGACAATGCAAGAAAGATCAGAAGAGAAGTGATTGGGTTGGGAGAGTCTTACCCCAATCAGGGATTTCATCTCTGATAGAATTAACTGAGTGGTAACTGGAGGCAGGTGTGGGTAACTGGCTGGAGAAAGTGGCTCATTGTGGGTGTGGCTATGGGGTATTTGGTATCTGGAGAGTGGAGGCTCTTTCTCCTTCCTGATCATCGTGTGAACTGTTTCTCTCCACCATCCCCTTCCGCCATGATGTTCTGCCTCACCTCGAGCCCAGAGGAATGGAGCAAGCCTAAGGGAGGAATGGACTAAGACCTCTGGAACTGTGAGCTTGAATAATCTTTTCCTCCTCTACAGTTGCTCTGGTGGTTCTTTTAGCCACAGCAGTGAAAAAGCTGACCAAAACAGAAGCCAAGGAACAAGGGGAGGGATCCCCTCTTCCTCCAAGCACTGTGCAGGGTAGAGGAAAATTTGGCAGTGCTTGGAGTTTTCTCTCTTCCAGTAAATGAAGATATCAGCCATTTCAAAAAGGGTTTCTGATCCCACAAGGCCAAAGTGCCTTGATCCAGACCAGTTTACCAAGGCAATGAACACTACCCTGTGAATGATCTGGGAACTGTCCTTTTGGCTTTGTCCTCCTGAGGCTTAAGAACAAGCATTTTTTATTTCCTACCAAAAATATCTGCCTTGTGGAGTTGCAGAGAGTGTTCAAATGAATACATGACTTAGGCAACTCTAGCACACGGGGAGGAACACAGGAGGCAATTTGTTCATCATTTGTAAATATTTAGGAATGCTGACCTTGTGTTGAGCACTACACAGACAAAATTTCCTGTCCTCATGGGACTTCTATTCTACAGGAGTAGGATAATAAACCATATGGGTGAGTCATATGTTAGGAGTAAGTGCTGAGGACAAGAATAAATCAGGAAGTAGGACTGGAATCTATATTACATATAGATCTAGAGATCTCTCAGTGAGAAATATGGAAAATCCCAGAGGAAGTGAGGGAACAAGCCATATAGACATCCCGGAAGAACCTATAGGTGACAGCGTGCAGGACATACTTGGGGTTCAGGGAGGTGACCAGAGTGAGTGGAGCAGAGCGAAGGGAGAACCAGAGGAGACCAGGTAGGAGAGCTAAGGGGGAGGGCTGGGGGGATGGCCAGCTGGGGCTTGCAATCAACACGCATCCATGACGTTCCGGCTCCAGCCTCCAGTTGCTCCCACGTCTTCTCACACTGTTTTTGAACTCTGTTTCTTGTGTAAACATTCCGATCGATCTCTCTGAGATGCTCATTCTGAGCACCCAGAGAGCCGGGCTCACGTCATCCATCTTTTTAACTTGCCTTATCTGGTACAGTGCCTCGCATTAGGTTGAGTCCCAGTAGATGCTGATTGATGGGTGCAGAAATTCTCATTTGGCCTTCAGTTTGCTGCCAAAAAAAAAAAAAAAAAAAAAGTCATTGATGTCCCCATACCAGCATCATGTGAACTGTTGGGAAGGAGCACCGTTTTCTAATTTGACAGCAGAGTGAATAACCTTAGCTTATCTGCATAGTAATAAAAACTCAGGCTGTACCCTTCAGGAATCATATCTTAGTTCATCACTCAAGCAGTGAAAAAGAGAGTAATTTCAGCATCAGTTGAAGGCTTCAAATAATCTTCTGACCAGGACCAAAGCTGTAGTCAGCAACCTAACAATAGAGGCTGAACTGAGCCAAGAGCCAAGACTGATGGGTTCCAGAGCGGGCAGGACAGCAGCAGAGCTCAGCACGTGGGAGACCCTGAGTCAGCTGCCCTGTCCATCACCTGTCTCTTTCAAAGAAATGACAGCCTGAGTACTGGGCCGTGCTAAGAGACATGATTGAAATTTCTCAGATAAACCAAAATGAACAAGGCGTGTTTGCACTTGAATTGAAATGAGGTCTCCCAGCACCTCAAATAGAGCACAGGAATATGAAGCCAAACCAAAACCAATTTATTTTCTAGTGGTGCTGTTATGTCTCAATGTGCCCTGTGGTCCACAGGCAGCCTGTCTTCCTCAGCATGTCTTTGTCATCTGGGAATCTCTCCCAGCCCCACAGTTCCTTGTCCCTTCTCTTCCCTCACCTTTGTCTTCCCTTCATCCAGTAGAACTCTGGACTTCATGTCTTCGTTTCTTGCAAATCCTCATTCACACATTCCCCTTGCCCCCAGGTCTCCCCTACCACACGCTTGGCCCCACGCAGGAGGGCACCATGTCTAAGCATTCTAACCAACCACCCCCTGTCCCAGAGCGCCTTTGACAGTGCAGGATATAGAGTAGATTCTTCCTGGTGCTTTTTTAATCTGGCTGTTTTATTTATGCAGACAGCCATCTTGTTCCAATAGGAATTCAGGATGGTTTCTAGAAATACACATAGATTGTTTGGACATTGAACCCATGTCCCGGTGGAGATACTGTAGTGAGGGATTGAAAATAATCATCTTGATCTCACTTACACTTCTTCTTTGGGTCCTTCCCACACAGCGTCCTCTCTGCACAACAAAGCCTCAGATTCCATGAGCCTAGTCTCCTCATGAGTCCCGAGTCCACCCCAGGAGAGGAGCCAGTGCAACCCTGTGGCTTGACATGATACAGGGGGCTGTGTTCCTGGCCTGCTCTGCACAGTGGTCACCTTGAGATGTGATGTTTGCCGAAATTTAGTCAATTCAGTTTCTAAAACTAATATTCCAGAAATGATTTTTCTTCTCAGGCACTGTGTCTGCAGTTAAGAAAAAAAGCTACCAGGTGAATAGTGGTATTTAGCAGGCCAAAGCTCCATTTCACTGGATGTGGTTAGTGAGTCACAAAATATAGGCTTTTTGTTTTTTTAACTCAATTATGGTCTACTTTTATTATAGGGGGAAAATTGCAGAACATTTAGATAAGAAAAAAAAGAAGTCACCTACTATCCTAACTCATAAAGTGTAGTATTTTTTAACAGTTGCTTCTAAGCTTTTTACTAGTAGTAACAATAGAGCCTCATATTGTACTTTGTTCCTTAACATTATTTCCTGTGCAGTAATTTTAATATCTGCAAAACATTTCTTCTATGATTTTTCATAAACATTCTCCATTACTTAGCATTTAAATTGCTTCCAATTTTTCATCATTATATGTATCACAGTATCTTTGAGCATATGGTTTTTCTTATATTTTTGATTATTTCTTTAGGATAGATTGCCAGAGATAGAATTATGGGTCTATGGGCTTTGATACCTTTATGATTCTTTACACATATTTGCTTTCCAAAGGGTCATACTGATTTGCAAAGCCACCACTGAGGCGGAAGATAGTCTGATTCACAGTACCCCTGCAAGTTCTGAATTGTATTCAGTCAGAAAATGAGAAAAAATGTGAAAATGCGAAAAAAAGTTACTCTATTTAGTCTTGCAATTAAAATATAACCATTGCTGCAACCATTATGCTATATATGAATTACATGTATTATACATACACACATACATATATGTATCTATATATATCCATGTGTATGTATATATATGTAAGTGGATATATAAATATATGTATATGTATATGATATAGGCAATAAGAGGGTGTCTGGGGCCACCATAGCCCTTCCCTCCACTTTTCTTTATGTGTGCCCCCTTGCTTGCCCCTCTCCCAGCCAAGCATACCCTCCAGTCCTCATCTGCATGTGCACCCCCAGTGTATCCTAACCCTTCCTGATGGTTATAACTGAAATGCAATAGCTGAGTGGCAGAGACAGCAAGGGCATGCAGGCCTAAGTAGAACTCTGTGCTAATCCCTGAGTAATGGGATTCACGTCCATGTTGACTGAGTCGCCTGTCCTGGAATTAGGTGGACAGACTCCTAGTCCACTGGCTGGTGGTGAGGACTGTGGAGCATCCTCAGTGCTGGTGTCTTATATTACCTGAAGAGCCTCAGTCCTTGGCTGTGTGTGCGCATGCGCAGCTGTGAGACGCGCGCTCCTAGCCTGAGTCCTTGTCTCCACTCTCTGGCGCTGGGGGAAAACTGTGTACTGTCAGCAACGTGGCACTTTGCTGCTTCAGGGCCAAATGGTGAAAAAGGTCAAGTTTGTGATGCTTCAACTCCAACCCGCCCTTCATCTTTGCTGTATCCTGTCCTGAGGCTCCTCTCTGGCTCCCAGTCAAGGGTCAACAAATGAATGACAGCACCTCTGCTCAGGACCAAGCTGTGGACACTCAGGGCTGGAAGGCATGCTGAAGATGACAGATGCTTTTGCATAGGTAAGAAAACTGAGGCCAAAAATGAACTGGCATGAGTAAGTCAGGTTGTGGTCAAACCAGCACTGGAGCCAAGGCGTGCAGGGAGAAAGGGCTTGTGATAAAGGGATCTGAGAGGGACGGCTGGTCCTAGCTCTGCCTGGTAGGCGGCACATGGTTTGGGGTAAGTCAGTCACATGAGCTTGCTCATTTAAAGAACTGTTTCCCCCAGGCCTGCCTAGCCAAAGAGCTTTGTGAGGATCACATTATATCATAAATGTGAGAAAGGGCTTCAGAAACCACAAAGCCTCCTGTTAACGTAAGCACAGTCAGTGTGCTACCAAAGGCAGGGCTGTGGTGTGACTAGCTTCAATATGCCAACAATAAAAGGGTGTGTTGTCTGTAAAGAATTTTAAAACAATTATAAAATCAGCTAAAAGTTTGGTTCCTTTTGTTATCACTGCGTTCTGCAGTCAAATAACTGTCAGCAATAAAATACTGTTCCTTGGGAAATTCTTTTCATGGTCTAAATTCCAAACAGCTTTTGTGGTTACTATTGAATTTTAATTATACAGGAAAGCTTCAAATGAGCACATTTGTGTTTCTTAGCCTTTTTGTGAAGTTAACAATTGAATTCTATATGAATTCTATATGAAAGTTAATTCAGAAATCTCCCAATTAGGATCATCAGGTTTATCTAATTAAAATATAGGATCCTCAGCTAAATTCAAATTCCAGATAAACAATAAGTGAGTTTTAGTATAAATCTATCTCATACTAGAACACACTTATAAAAATTTTTTTTTACCTGAAACTCCTATTTAACCCATATCCTATATTCCATTTGGCAATGCTACCAAATACACATGAGAACGCAGCTCCTTGCTTTCACTCAGGGAACAAGTTCATAATGGTTTAGAATGATTTGCATTATTTGAGGCACATTTTGTGTCCCCAACTCTGGTAGCAATATACATACTCAGATTTAATAGTAGATCTGAAATAAAGATGGCACAGGAGTTGTAATGACACAGAAAGAGAATGAGAAGTTTTCAATTACATCACTCTTCAAGTGACCACTTGGTATTTTTAGGATTTTAAAATCTAAGAGTAAAAGCAGTATGAAACTTGCATGTCTAAAAATTTAGATAAAAAATTATTTCATATGGAAGCTCCTTTTCAGAAAATGTATTTAAATCCCAACCCCTGTTTACCTGTCCCTGATAGTACACAAAGCAGCTTCAGGACAATTTCAGTCCTCAAAGACCCAGGAGTTCCAAAAGACAGAAGTGACCTTGAACATGTGGGCACCTGAAGAGGGTATTCTTCCACCACAGGATTCTCCTCTGCAAGCTACCTACTGAGTTCCCAATGGAACAACTCGTGAGACCAAGGAGGAGGCTTTGGACAGTCACCCCAGGCGTTCTGCCCTAAGAAAACTGATCACAGTGCCTTGAGATTGGGAGCCCCAAACCAGAAACCACTGGTCTAAATTACTTAATAATTTGCAAAAAGCAAGAATAATAGTGATAGTAATGATAACATGATAATGAAGATGACAACTAAAACAGCTGGCATTTATTATGTTTTTCCTGTGTGCTAGACACTTACGATAGAGAGATGGACAGATAGGTAAGTATCATCATCCCTCAGTATTCACATATACCCCATGTACATTCTTCTGCAGACTCTAAAGCATCTCCAGATTACTTATAAACCTAACGCAATGCAAGTACCATGTGAATAGTTGTTATATTGTATAAAGGATAAAGACAGGAAAAGTCTGTATATATTCTGTACAGACAGAATTTTTTAAAAATATTTTCCATCCACAATTGGTTGGGTGGACAGATGCAGAACCTAACATAAATATATTGGACTGATTACATATATACGTACATGTATATGTATACACACACACACACACACACACACACACACACACACATATATAAAATATGTATGTAATCCTGTCCGTATCTCTGTGGAGTCATTATCCCCACCTTATGGAGGAGCAAACCAAGTCTCAGAGGGGTGAGTCATGTTCCCAGGGTCCCCAGGCTGGTAGGCAGCCAGATGAGGACACAGAGAGTCCATTCTGCAGATATGCCCTGAATGGCTCCCAGGCCCCCAGCATCGTGAGGTGCCTGAAAGGACACCAGGGAAACAGGCTGGCTCAGTGCAGATGAGGCCCTGGCCCTTCACACCTCAGCCTTTCCTTCCTGCTCCTCAGCACCAGGCTGTGAGCCCATGCAGGGTGAAGGCCAGGCTTTAGGGCCAGGTGGGGAGGTTGACCTGTTACAGGGAAGCTCAGGGACAGCACAGGAGGATGTGACTGTCACAGTAGCCTCCCAGAGATCTCACCATGTGCAACCCTCACTCTTGCCAGCAGCTTGCAAAGTGAGTGGCCCTTTGGGTCTGTGTGCATCTGCTGGTCCTAATGTGTCCTTTGGCCTCTCGTGGTTCCTTGGTCATGTCTGCCCTGGACAGTAGGAGAAGAGCATTGCCATTTCTTTCTGTATTGACACCTTTCCTCAGGACCATTGGCATCCTCATTCTCTGGCCTCCTCTGCAGGCCTGGAGCCAGGTTAGCTGTATTACATGTTTTCTCCTTTACTGTCCATGACTCATTAGGAATACTGAGGAACCCAGTATTCATAGAAGGTAAATAAAATTTCCTAAGTCATCCAACTGATAAATGTCAGAGATGGGATTTGAACCCAAGTTCAGGACCTTTATACTGCCCCACCCTGACATTTACAATCATAGTCTGACAGTGGCAGAGAAGGAAAATAAATGAGATTATACATGGATTCAAATTTTAAAGGTATTTTCAGCAGTCTTCTCTTGCCTCTTGTTTGAAGAATAGAATTGCACTGGGCACAGTGACCCACACCTATAATCCCAGCGGCCTGGGAGGCTGAGGCAGGAGGATCTTGAGTTCAAAGCCAGCCTCAGCAATTTAGCGAGGTCCTAAGCAACTCAGGGAGACTCTGTCTCTAAATAAAATATTTTAAAAAGGGCTGGGGTATGACTCAATAATTGAGCACCCCTGGGTTCAATCTCTGGTACCAAAAAAAAAAAAAAGAATTGATATAGCAAGAGTACTGACCATCCTAAGTTGTTGCAAGATGCTAAAGAACCTTCCAGAGGAAGGTTCTAAACAAAAGAGGTTCTAAACAAATGAGATGGTTCAGTCTTTGTGACTGGGGAAGCTGTAGAAATGATAGAAACTTTAAAGAAATCCTGATCTCTGACTCTTTTTCTCAATAATGCTTTCTCCATGGAACCTTTGAATAACAGCTGAAGGACTTCAGACTTCCTTGGTGTGCACTGGGAGCCCAAGAGCCTTTGTTTTAAAAACTTCTACCATTTCCTCCTGCTTAATCCCTCTCTTCTCAATGGCATTATCAGCCTTGTCCTTAGTAATTTTATTATTACTCTACTTAGGAAATCTAAAAAGAATACATGAAATGAGTGACTTTCCCACACGTGGAATAAGAGTGAATATTTTCTCTTTTTAAAGCTACATCTCACTCCCCATCCCTGCACTATAGAAAGCATTGTCGTTATCAGAACCTCATTGCTGTGAGCAGCCACGAGATCCTAGTGGCCTGAGGCCCCACAACCAGGCCCACACCAACATCTACCTGTATTTGTACAACCTAAAAGCTGCAGACTTAAGAGCCAGGGATTTTTACTCGTGTTGTATCTAAGGTTTCTGACTTATTCTAAGATTAAACTTCTCCTAGGTGGAAATAGCTGTGTTATTGCTTCCCAGGTCACCTCCTCACCCCTCCCCACGCCAGGATAGCACCTTTCTTTTTCCCTCTTCAAAACTTGTCAGAACACATCCATTTTGCTTCTAGCCAGAGTCGCTGCTTGGGTTGTTTAACTTCCTGCTTAGTTATTTTAAGCAAGACTTGTTACGTCCAGAACTGTTTAGATTGGCTTAGAGCCTGTTTGGTGGCATATAATGTAGTATTTATTCATTGTACACCAGATCCATGGGTTCTAATATCTTGCTTTTGCTGTTTTTGTTTAAAGAGCATACCTAATATTGGTATTGCCATTTTTAGGCAGCCCACACAGCTACTCAGCTGTGCATTGATTTTAAAGATAGTATATTCAGGACACAGAAGGGTGACCACCAGGCCAGATTGCAGCAGTTGAATTTTTCCTATTTCTTTCTTTCCACCCCTCTCCTCTCTGTCTCCTTTGAGCATACCCCTCCTTTATAGACTGACCTCTATTTGTCTAAACATGTGGGTACAGATTTAAGGGCTGATGGCTTTTGCATTTTGGGTGAGTTTATGAGAATTCTCTGGGCTCACCAGATTCAGCTTACTAAAGTTTCATGAAATGAAATATTGTTCCAGCAGGTGGCACTGTAGGCTGCTGGAGGTTCTGGAAGCCCCTGGCTTGTAGGCCCATGTGCCAGTCCTCTGGCGCTACACTCAGAAAGGAACTTTCTGCTTTCTTGTTTTGTGCAAGGGCAGAGTGGCATGCTCAGGATTTCACCCAGGAATCCAACAGTGTTGTCATATGGTCCTTTTACAGACAAGACTTCAATTGAGGTTGCACAGGAAATTGATTGAACACAACCTTTGTAAGTCTGGAAATCCTGAAGAAATAAGGACGTATGTACCAAGAATTATCCCAGTGGTGCCCCAGATGTTGGTTCCAGATATGTTGTGTTAACAGAAACTGGGCTAAGGGGGAGGAACACAAACCAGGAGAATCAAGCAATTTAAGTAAAATTAGAACATAAGATCCTGTAGTGATTCTTAATCAGAATTATTCACCAGAATCTCTTGAGAAAACAAGGAAACATTCCTGGATACCCCTGCAGAATACTCTGATGGAATAAGTCAGGAATCCAAGAGTCTGCATTTTCTTAATTTTCATAGATAACTGTTGCAGACTCCTACCATCTTTTACAGTGATACACAGAACCTCTTCTGGTTATTTTTTATCTTCCCATTTGTGTAATGTAATGGAAAGAACAGGTCATATTAATGCAAGCTTTCAAATTTCTGAATCACTGATCTGTAAGATGGGTTGAGGTGTAGAGATGGACTAGTTGCCCAAACCCAGAGTTCAAACTTTAGCTATGATCAGACATCCAGACCTTCCCTACATCCACACATCCCCTCCCACAAAAGCACTGTGACTAGGCTGAGTGGAGAAGCATCACTTTCCCTAAGAACCTTGTCTTCCTCGGTGATCAACTACAAGATAAGGTCCTTAACAGGGTCGACTTGGTCCTTTCCCTTGTCAGTACTAGAAAATTGGGACTATGAAAGTCATTTTATAGTTTAAGAAGTAGCAAATGAGTCTTAAAACAGTGCTCATTCAGGTCACTAATTATTTAATGATCTGGGAATCAGAGACTTCTCAGAGGAACAATTAAATCTGTTCACAGGTGGAAAGCAGCACATGGACATTAGTGATTGTGATTACTTTTTTATTAAGGGAAGAGACTAGAAGGCTGCCTAGAAAGCCAACCAGTCCCTGAACACACAGGGCAAACAGTCTCCCTTGGGCACAGTCCAGCTAACATCTGCTAAAACACAATAGCCAGCCGCTGGGCTGACCACCTTTGTAAAACAACTAGCTCCCGGGTCTTCCTCTGTTCTTCCCACCTGACACCCTCCTCAACGCCCTCTAAGAGAAAGTTGAAGGTCACTTTCTCCATGGTGCCTTCTGCCTCCCCTTGGC
Organism: Sciurus carolinensis; assembly: GCF_902686445.1. Taxonomy (NCBI): domain Eukaryota; kingdom Metazoa; phylum Chordata; class Mammalia; order Rodentia; family Sciuridae; genus Sciurus; species Sciurus carolinensis. The sequence goes on from NC_062216.1 coordinate 17,521,249, forward strand.
ATTTTGATCCCACTTTTCCTGTCCATTGATGTTGCAAATGACTCTTTCCCTTGGACTCCAGGTTCCCTGGGAATAGAGTCTCCGTCTCATTTCCTCAGCTTGAACAGCTGAATGAATTAGTTAATGATGCAATAATACACAACTTAGATTTTCCTTATTGGTGGGGAACATGAGCGGTCCTTTAAAAAGTACAATATGCCTACCCCCCATTGCCCTGCAGATCATCCAAGCACATCTTTAATTTTACCAATAATACATTTCTTCACCTTAAACATTGCCTGTGCCTAAAACCCTCCTTGAAAACATTTCCTACCCTGGGAAGAGTGGACCATTCCCTTGGAATAAGTATGATTACCACCAACTTGTTTCCTTCCCAAAAAGGAATGGATTCAAGATGGCTCCATGAACCTCACATGGAGAATGCATGGACCTCATGTCCTATTTAAAAAAGGAGAGGTTTTGGTACAAGGGAGCGTTGCTGCTGGATTATGAACAAGTAGAGGGTCTAAGGAGGATGAAATCCAAACCTTCATTTCATAGAAACAGCAGCTGAGAGGCCAAGGAAGGAGAGGATCTTGCCCAAGGTCAGCATGTGGATTTCACAGTTCAAATGCAAATCAGTGATGTGGATGATGCCCTTGTGCAGTCCCTGTGCAGCCGGCAAGGCCACATTCCCCAGTGTCAGAGCTGTGCCCAGTGCTCAGCTGACCGCACATCGGAATCCTCAAGGGCTCTTTTTTCGAAACCAACAGACTTGCATTTTTTAGGCATCCACAGGAGATCCTGGTGACAGGAAGGATTGGGAACTACCTGTCTAGGTTATCAGGACTGTTTGCACAAATAACATTGAGATTTTTTTTAAATTAAACGAGCCTTGGACATAGCCTAAATCCTCTTGTATTTTTGTTTTCCTTTTTACTCACAGTAATTATATATAAATAATCACAGTTTACTTTGTGAAACACAAAAACCTGGGGAAAAAAGACTATATAAGAAAAAATAAGCATCCCAATACTACATCTCAGTGTCTCCTTGACCTCTTAATTTCCCGAAGGAAAAACTAGACTAGAAGTCAGTGGTTCTCAAAGTCCCACAGATGACTTATAACAGAGCTGGAGTGACCTAGGGCTTCTATCACCACTTCCCCAAACAACTTTTTGGTAAACTGCAACAAAACTAGTAGGAAGGAGACCACGCTGCTCACAGTGGTTAGCACCGCAGACACAGCCAGAGGCTCTTGGGGAAGAGCGGACTTCTTTCATTTTATGCCCATTTGTGTTGTTGGAATTTGTTCCAGTTATATGCAACACAGAAGACTAGATTACCTGCAAATCCTATTTCAAACCCCTTACAGGACTGCATTGTACACAACAAACACCCCTTTCAGGGCTGAGCTGAACCTGCAGAAGAGAAAGGCAGCGCTCTGTGCCAGGAACGAAAGGGGTACAAAAACCCAGGGCAGTCTTGCCTGAGGCGGTGGCTGCCCAGGGGCCTGAGGCCTGAGGCAGAAGAATTTCCACAGGCCACAGAGGAAGAGGTGAGCGCCTTCCAACAGGGCCTCAGGGAAGGATGGACTTCTGTAGGAGTCTGTCTAGGCTCTGCCTAGGGAAATCAGCCTCCCTGGGGGCTGGCACCTTGCCATTTATTCAGGTAGAAGTCGTAGTTTACTTGGTAAAATTAGAAATTAGTAGCAAAGGCATAACTTGTAAAAAATGTCCTATGTTTGGAAATTAACACCTTATTAAGTAAACCTTGGTTTTAAGAGGAAATAAAGTAAATGAATAGTGTTTCTAATTAAGAAATAATGGAGACATTGTGTGTCAAAATATGTAGAACAGCTAAAGAAGTAATATTAGGTAAAATTATGGCTTTAAATATGTTTAAAAGAAAATTTTAAAATGTTCAAAAGTTACAAACTAACTATTGTTAAGTTCAGCCTAATGTTCCTCCTTGTGCAGTGAACTGCAACACAAATTCGTATGAAAACAGACCATCACCTACTATTTAACAAGTAGCTGAGTCCCAGCCAATCACCAGTAGTCAACTGTTCACACTGTATCCAAAGGAGGCAGATGCAAGTTTTAACCAGCTAGGCTGACACCTCGCTTCTTGCATGCACTCTCTCTGTCTCCTGGCCTTCATGCTGTGGTGAGGTCCATTCCTCTTGAGAGTGGGCTGGACCTATTAACTCACTTCCATCAAATAAAACATGGTAAAGTGGTTGGGTGTCACTTCTGAGATGAGGTTACAGAAAGTCTGACTTCCATCTTGCTCTCTCTCATTCTCCTGATTCCCTCATAGCCTGGGCTCTGGGGAAAGCATGATACCATGTTGCAAGTGGCCTTCAGTCTATAGGAAAGGAATTGATGTCACTGGCCAACAGTCAGGGAGAACCTGAGGCGTGCCATGTGATTTTGTCTTCCAAAAGCCACGTGAGCGAGCCTGGCCTCAGAGCTCCCTCAGCAAAGCCCTGACACGTTGATTGCCTCCTTGTAAGAGATCCTGAGTCAGCGGCACCAGCTAAGCCATGCCCTCAGAGACTGTGGGATAATAGTAAGTATGTGTTGTTCTAGGTCACTGAGTTTAGGGGTAGTGTGTTACATGGCAGTAGAGATCACACACACACAAATGCCCTATTGGTTTTGCTTGTGAATTCAACTAACTTCCAGTGAGTATTTATTTCCTCTCTTATAAAAAATAGTTCCAAAATATAGAGAATGGAAGCTTCCTGGTTCATGTGTGAGTTTAGTATCACTTGTTTGTTATAATGATGATAAAATTTAATAGAGACATGCACAGATCTTAAGTGTACAATTAGATGAGTATCGGCAAAAGTATGGTACCCTGGAACCAATGTGAAATTGAGATAGACCATTCCCAGAAAGTTCCTTCTACCATCCATCTCCCTTTTCATAGGTACTTACCTTTCTGATTTCTCTTACCAGCGGTTATTATTTGGCTATTCTTCTAATGGAATCATATAAACACATACTCATTTATGTCTGGCGTATTTGGCTCAACATAATGTTTTTATGATTAAGTTGTATTGTCACATGTAGCTTATTTTTTATCACCATGTTCTAAATATTCATTTATCTACGTCATCTCTGGATGGCCATTTTGTTTTTGTATATCTACTTATGATCAGTAAAACAGCTACAGACATCCTGTACAAGTCTTCTTGTAGAGAGGATTTTTTGTTTCTCTTGAATAAATTCCCAGGAGTAGAATTGCTGTGTTATAGGGTAAGTGTCTTTAACTTTATGAGAAACTGCCCAAACTGTCAGTTTTCTAGAGTGGTTACCATTCTCTGCTGCCAGTAAAGGAGAGATCTGTTGTTTCAACAACATTTGGTGTAGCCAGTCCTCTAAGTTTAAGTCAAAATATATAAAAGTGATATCTTACTGTGGTTATAATTATTATTTGCTAGCTAACTAATGATGTTAGAATCTTTTCTGGGCTTATGTGCCATCTACAGATCTTCCAATATGAAATTCTATTCAAGTCCTTTTCCTATGATTTAAATGTGGGGTTTTTTTTTATTGTTAATTTATTTATATTATTTAAACATCCTAGATTCATCATTTATTGGATATAGGTATATTTTCTCCAAGCGTATGGTTTGCCTTTTCATTTTCCTAATGGAAAGCTGAACTTTGAATTTTTTATAAGACCAATTTATTTTACCAAGATCAATATCATGTATAATTCAAATTTTTCCCAGTAAATTATGAATGCAACAGAACTTCCTTGTCTCGGTAAAAGTTAGAGATCCAAAACCTACAACAGGCATTGTACTTGACGGAAAAACTGTGAAAGAACTCCCTTTCGGGTCAAGTCCACCATCTCCAGCAGAGTTCTGATCAGTCCTATAAAAGGAGATGCAAAGAGCAAGAGAAAAAGAGATAAATCGTTGCTTTTGAAGATTATTTGATCATTATCTACCTATAAAACCCAAAGAATTGATAGAGTAGTTAATGGAACTAATTGGAGAGTTCAGAAAAATTGCCAAGCAGTGGAAAATGCACAACAACTTGCATTACACCATCAACACAAAACTAGAAGGTGTGTTAGTGCTATCTGCATAGAAAGAAACATGTGTAAGATGTCTGGGAATTAATCAAGTTCATTAGGATGGAGTCCCAGTAGAAAACAGATGGTATACTCAAATTCGATAACTAGAGAATAAATTCATAAAGCAATTATTTATCAAAGTTGGAACAGAGTACAGGGAAACCCCAAGGTTTGATGAAATGCCTTGCAGTTCATAATAGCCAGGACATTTCCTCTCAGAACCAATAGTTTTTGAAGTTCTCATTCTGGATTTTGCTGCTGATGTCATTCAAGAATAATGGCTGATTTCCTTGCATGGTTTGTGAGCTTTGATGGTGGGTTCACATTCCTTAGAACTTTATGGTCCTTTATGTGTCCTTCCCCCTCCATGGTGACTGAAGGCCAGGATCCGAAATGCATCCTTTAGAGAATTTGTTTTTGACAATCACCTGTCAAATTAGGACTTTTAAAAAAAAAAAAAATTGTAACTTTGTTTTCTCCCTAAGCAGTGTGACTTCTTGCCCCAAACCCATGTGTAAACCATGTGTGGTTAGTTATGCTGAGAGAATAATTTTCTTTCTTCTGTTCTCCTTCCACTCAGAGCTGAGGCTTACCCAGGCAAATATTCCTCTCCTGTCACTCTTGACAGGTTACTATTATTGTTGCTATTGATTTTGCTTTAGTTTTGCAGCTTACTTGCTGAGGTTTCCTTTGGGTGTAAGGTTCCAGAGGAGCTTTCTAACCTGATCTTGTCCTGTGGGTCGGTTCAGCCTTGTCTCTTGTGACCAGTGGAACAGGCCACCAAACACACAAAGTACCTCCTCCATGCAACCCTTTCTGAAGGTCCCAGCACATGGTGTTGTCTTCTCTGAGTCCTTTGAAAATTTGCTCTCTACCAAAGCATGGTACTGGGATCTGGCCTCAATCTGGTGGCAAATTTCCTTCTTGGTCTTGTCCATGTCTAAAAGATTTATATTAAAAATTTTTTAATCTACTTAGTAAATAATCTTGAGAACCATTCTGAGGAGACTATATAGATTAAAAATTCCTGAACTCATGAATGTTGTGTTAGTCAGCTTTCTGTCACTATGACCAAAATACCTGACAAAACAACTCAGAAGAGACAAGTTTATTTGGAGTTCACAGTTTCACGGGTCTCCATTCCTAGATAGCTGACTCCATTGCTCTGGGCCCAAGGAGAGAGAGGACATCATGGGAGAAGGGTGTTGTGAAGGAATGCTGCTCACCTCATTGTGGTCCCAAAACAGAGAGAGGAGGAAAGGGACCTCAGGGCAGTTGACCCTTCCAGGGCAGCCCCCCAGTGACCCACCTCCTCCAGCCACGCCCCACTTGCCTACAGTTACCACCCAGTCAGTCCATTCAAACGAGGGTGGACTGATTAGGTCCCAGCTCTCACAGTCCAATCACTTCACCTCTGAATATTCCTGCATTAACAGGAGTTTTGGGGGGCACCTCATAGCAGATGTCACAGAGCGTCTACCATCTGTAATATCTTCAGTCACCCTGTGTCCAATGAGGATAGACAGACTGAATATACAAAAATATATAAATGAAATAATTTTAGAGATTAATAAATGCTAACACTGGATATGGGAAAAGAGTGAGTGGACAGGGATGGGGCTACTTTAGCTAGAATACTCAGGATAGTTCCCTCTAGGAATGATATTTCATTTGAGACCTAAATAATGAGAAGGAGCCAGAAATGAGATCATCTGAGACAAAAGCTTTCCAGACAGAGGGCAGAGCACAGATCCTGAGACAGGAAAGTGCTTGGTGTGTGTGAAGAATGGAAGGGAGGGGAGCCCAGCAGGGTCCTGGTGGATGAGATACAGGGCACAGCTAGGCAGATCTGCAGGCACTTGTAAGCCAAGGTGAGGGGTTTGAGTTTTTCAAGTAATAAAAATATAATGGTGTTTTAAGAAGGCGTGGCATGATCTGATTCATGCTTAATAAAATTCCTCTTACCATGTGGAGAATATTTGGATTATGGTAAAAATGGAGGATCCAACCAATAAATCTCCAAGGCAACTTCCAAGTGATGCAGAAAGGTGATTTATGACTGAGGAGAGATGAGGGGAAGGGGTGAATTGGTGCTGGGTGTGGCAATTATGTTTGCCTGGACCCTTGGGAGACAAAAGGGAAATGCAGCTCTCTGACCACCTACAAGACTCTAGGAATGTGGAAGTCATCAGGGTCATCACCAATATTCTGGATCTCCTTCTGGCCACACCTGAGGACTGTATTTTCCAGCTCCCTTGAAGCAGTTGATGGCCATGACTTTGGGCAAATGAAGACATTCAAGATGGTGGAAGCTCTGTCACTCGGGGTCCCTGAGCTGTCCCCAGCTGTCCCAAGATGGACATGTGACATGAGCAAGAAGCAAAACTGTGGCTTTAAGCCAGTGAGATTTTAGGGTTATTTGCTGCCACAGTATAACCCAACCTGTCCCAACTGAATACAGGAAGATAGTGACAGGAACCTACATTGTTGCTTGGAATAGTTTCAGAACTGAAGTTCAACAAGGCCATCTTGAGAGACACAAAAATGCTAAGTCTAGGCTGAACTCATGAGGCTTTCAGTCGACAATAGGAGGAAGACACACAAGTACATTGGGTTAAGTGGAAAGTTTTAGAATATACTCCTGTTCTTAGAAAACACCTACCTCTAATTCCACTTCGCCCACTGTATGATATTTCTGTCTTTCTAGTGGTCTATGCAGCCAGATTTCTTCAGTTGACTTTACTTTCTTCCCTCCAACTCTCTTCACCTCACTATATTCTGCCTTCTAAACTACTTCTTCCAAAGTCATTGAATTAGTTAGAATTTTCCAAAGACACAGAACCAAGAAGACATGGATAGATGGATGAATGGATGGATGAATGGATGGATGGATGGATGAATAGATAGATTAGGAATTTTTGAAGGAAATTGGTTCACAAGATTATGGCAGCTGAGAAATTCCATGACAGGCTACCTACAAGTTAGGTTCTGTGATGCTGGTAGTGTGGTTCAGTCCAAGTTCAAAGACCTCAGAAGCAGGGAAGACAATGGTGAAACTCTCAGTCTGAGGGCCAAGATTCCATGGGGCTGATGGTATGAATCCTGGAGTCCAAAGGCCAGAGATCCTGGAGCTCTGGTGTCCAAGGTCAAGAGAGAAAGAATGTAACCCATTCCCAGGTGAGAAAGACCAACTCATCTGTCCTCTTTTTTTTTCTCTCTGAACCCTCAGCTGATAGACTGATGCTCATCCATGTTGAGGGCTGATCTTCCCATTTAGCCCATGTGAACTCACATACTGATCTCCACTGGAAACACTCTCACGACACACCCCAAAATAATGTTTTACCAGTTCTCTATGTCTTAACCCTGTTAATTTGACCATCATAATCGTCAAAGACAGACTCATTTCTAAATCCAGTGGTGCTATTTTTCATTATTTACCTGATCTGAGCTCTCAGAAGAGTTTTGTGCTGTTGAGCACCCCCTCCCTTTCTTCTGTACCACAGTCCTTTCCTGTCTAGCTGGTTGCTTCTTCTCAGAATTCCCTACCTTAAATGCAGAAACCCCTCAGGAGTCTGTCCTTGGATCACCATCTTTTCTCCCTTATCTATACTTCACCCTGAAAAACTCATCCATAACCATGGCTTCCATTACATTTATGTGGTTATGGCACCCAAATTTTTACCCCCAACCTATACCTTGCTTATAAGCTCCAGACCCCATGCACTGATGATTACTGGAATGTTCCACAAACATTCCAAACATTCCAAATGTCCTTAACTGATCCCCTCATAGTCTAGCCCTTCCTATTAGAAATAGGGAGGTTCACCTTCTGTGAGTCGTGTCTCAGCAAATAGCTTCTTCCTCTATCGTACTACCCTGCCATAGTAGTGTCTATCATGATTGCTCATAGTCCCTTCTTCATAGCATTCAGTTCTTATATCATGGATGCAACATATTCTCAATTCTAATTTTTATTTTATTTTTAAATGTTCTTTTATTCTTTGCATTGGGTCTTTTTCTCCAGTTCTTTCCTTTCTTTATTTGCTTTGTCTTTCTTTTTTTCTTCTATGTTGGAGGATTTACTCAAATACCTTGCTGTCTATTCAGAGTCAAGGATAAGCACTAAATTCTGACTGACAGTTCTGTGGGCCTGGGGGACTTCACAGTAGAGTGGATGGTCAGAACCAGCTCTCTCATTACGGGATCCCCCACCACACACACACACACTGAATAGCATTATCTGAAGTCCTTTCTGGATTGTTTAGTTTCTCCAGTGGAGAACCCTCTTAGCATTTCTTTCTGAAGGACAAATGCCTGGCTTCTGTGGTTCTTAAGGCAGATCTTGGCATGGAGGATGATGTTCCTACCATTCAGTGTGCAGCATTTAATTGAATCCCTCTGTAATTATCTCTAAAAATCTGACCTCTCTCTATTTCTGATATTCCTGAGCTCTGGGTCCATGTAGGCCTCTGTTTCTCATGTCAATGCCCAGCAGAAAGTACTCATCACAGAGGAAGCACTGAGCAAGCAGGGGTTACAATGACTCATTTGGTGGATGTCAACTGGGCACTGTCCTTGGCCACCTTAGTGTTTATGCGCTGGATCCATTAAAGGAGCACCAATTGTAGCAGGAATGAGGACTGTACATGAGGCCAGCAATGTGAGCTAGTCCTCACCTAGTCTATCTATCACGCTGCTAAATGTCTGATGTGCCATTAACATATTCAACATGCTAGTCAAATGGAGCCCACAGTAAGGGTTACCCCTTGACGTGATCAACTAGCCATTGATTGGTCGATTGGTTATGTTGGAGTGAATTTAATGTGGGGTATAAGTGGATCTGAGTGATGTGAGAGAGGGACTGTATGTTAGGAGTGATATACTTTGCTTTGCTATACTTCACTATATAGAATGTTATATGAATAATGCAGTGTTATTTGTGATATAATGTAACTGTGTGAAAACCCAGTGGTGTAACCCCAAAAAGAGGTGTAACCATTTAGAGAACCCCCAAAAAAAGGGGTAACAGGAGAGGAGAGCTATAAAGTCTCAGTCTTTGAGAATTTCTAAATTGTCCTGAAAAGGGTATTGGTTGAAATGTGAATGGTGACGGCCATTCTGATGCAATCCCAGACAGAAATAAAGACTACTTTATCAGAAGCTGGAGGAAAGGTTATCCTTATTACAAAGGGACAAAGAACTTGATAAATTGTCTATGTCCTGATACTTGGTAGAAGACAGAATGTAAGAGCAATGAACTGGATATTTGATGGAAGTAATATTTGGTGGCTTCTTTTGATGATGACTTAAGAGTAAAATGTGAAATGAGAGAAATGAATTAAAGGTGAAACTTATAAAAAGAAGGAAAATAGAACTAAAAAATTTGGAAATTTTTCATTCTGGCCAGATCGTGCAGAATAAAAAAGAATGTTTGGGAGAGACTACCCAGGGTATTTTAAAATTACTCTTTGATAAAGAGGTTAGTACAGAAGCAAGATGCTATTTATCAAAATAATGACCTGGAAGGAATTTCAGAGATTACCAGTACTGCCCCTACCATCATGGACCCAGAGTACCGGGGCTTTTAGGGAAGAATGTTTACAGAGGAGGGGCCCAAGGTGCTCTTGAGACTTTGCAGGGCTTATTACCCAGCACTACCACAAGTCTCTGTTCCCTACATTTGGGCACAGCACTCTTTGGTCACCCCAGTATGGTGCAAGCAGGTCACAAGCAACAAAGGCAATGGTTTCAGAGGGCACAAGTGATAAATTTTGGTGGTGTTACCATGGCACCTACTCTATGGGATTACAGAGTATTGAGCTATGGAGGTGTTACTGCCTCCAACTAAATTTCAAATCAGCAAGCCTCAGGGCCCAGGCAGAGAACTGCCACAGTGATGGGACCATGCAGATCCCTACTAGGGTAAGGCCCTGGAACTGAAAAGACTGGTCCTAAACTCCAGGCTGGTAGAACTATGGCATGGGCTATATCCAGCATGGCGGAGGGGCCTGCTGGAGCTTTGGGAACCCAACTCCTGCCATGGCATGTATGGAAGGCAGGACATAGAGTCGAAGGTTAGCCTCAAGCCTCAAGATTCAGTCTTATTTTCCTCGTTTGGTTTTGGACCTAATTAGGAACCATTACCCCTTTCCTCATGTCTATTTCCCCCATTGAAATGAGGGTGTCTATTCTATGCCTGACCCATCATTGCATTTTGGGTAGCATAACTTGATTTTGTAGGTTCATGACTGGAAAACAATTTCCCTCAGTATGCACCAATCCTTGAGTCTTGCCTATATTTTATTTTTTGAGTCCCTGGATTTTAGACTTCCCGGTTGATACTGGAATGAGTTAAGACTTTGAGGATGTTGGGATGTAATGAATGTTATTTGCATTTGAAACGAAACTCCAAAGAATTTGGGGACCCAGGGGTAAAATGCTATGGTTTGAATGTTTGCATTCCCCTAAAATTCAGGTTGAAACTTAATTCCCAGTGCAACAGAGGAGGGGACTTTCAGAGGTGATTCAGACACAAAGGCTCTACCTCACAGATGGGATTAGCAATCTTATCAAAGGGCATTAGGAAGTGAGTTCAGTCCCTATTTATTAATTTTCTGCCCTCTGTTCCTTTGACTGTGTGAGGATACACTGCCTATCCCTTCTGGGAGCTGCAGAAATAAGGCGCCATCTTGGAAGTGGAGCCTGGGCCCTTGCCAGACACCAAACTTGCTGTGACCTTGATCTTGGACTCCAGAATACTGAGAATAAGTTTTTATTGCATATAGATTGCCACATGTGATATTTTGTTACCACAGCACAAATGGACTAAGACAGATACTTAGTTAGGAAAGGAGGGAAAGACACTGAGACCTTAGCTTAAAATGGAACAGTTGTTATCCCTCCTACAAGAGTCATACTTTGAACACATACTATGTGCCAGGTTTGTGTTAACTGTTGTGCTACTGGACCCTGTATAGTGATACATCAGTGGAGGAGTTTGAGGACTTGAAAAAGAATGAGTGCGCTCCATGGTTTCACCTGTTAGGAAGGCCAGCAGGGGATGTGTAGTGAATGTCTTCTATCTTTTGGTCGTTGAGCATATGCTGTCAAGTAATGCCTCTTTCTCACCAGGTAGGACTGTCAATCACAAGCCTCTACTTCCCAGCCCTCCTTCTGAACACTGGGATAAACCCTGGACCCCGAGAGGCTGATCATTTCCTTGGTTCCGAGATGAGTATGTGGCTTCAGTTTGGCAACCAGAGTCTTTCCTGGTACTTTGTTTAAGGGATCAAGAACGTGAAATGTTCTTTCCTGTGGTGTCATTATTTGTAAGGAATAATTCTTTGTAAAAGAATTGCTAGCAGTGAAGTTTGCCACTCACCTGGAGGTGGCCTTTCTTGGACTGAGGAACGAAGGAAAGAATAGCTCAGAGAGGGCAAGAAGAAGACAAAGTCTTGAAAAATTAATTGGACCTCTTGGACTGACTGAGGGTAAAGCCAGGCCAATCCTTGGGCTTCATTTGCTCAAGTTCATTTGAATGAAGCATTTGTCACAAACAAAGCCAGGTTGTCTGGATCCAATTGCAGATCTATAAACTGTACGATCCCAGGAAGAAGTCTCCCTGGGTTCAGCTATAAAATGAGGATATTGATGTTACTACTACTTAAGTTTGATGTAAGGTGAAGGAGGGATCAAAGTCACATGGGAGTTAAGAGAAACTGAGGCAAAAGAGAAACAATTAAGTACAGTATAGTAGAGTCAATGGAGCGGGGGACATGGCTTATGGACATTTTTCTCCCAGTGACTTTTATTTTCTTTGTTAGAAACAAGACTATGTTACCTTCAAATTGTGATGGATAAAGTGGTAAAACCTCAGAAATGTAAGGAGACTGCACTGAGTGGGAACAGGAGAAGAAACTCACTGAGGCTGCGTACTGAGAAGGCACGAGAACCAAGAAGCCCTGGGTGCGGATGGCAGCTTTCACATGGCCGTTCTTTTTCTTTCTTCCCCTACGTTGGCCCTATAGCTTAGGTGTAAGAATAGCAGGGCAGATCATTAGGCTGATCTTGAATATTTTAGAATGTGCACAAGGAATGAACAACAGCTTAAGGGAATTAGAGTTGAAGATATTAGAGAGGAAATGATTAAAACAATGGGCTTCAGAATTCAGGCAACACAGAAGGAAATGACACCTGACTGAGACCCAGTGACCAAGAGAAATGGCAATGTCAAGGTCACCATGACATTGAGTGGAGACATGGTGTAGTGGTAGCAAGTGAATGAAAACTGGAATGATACAAGATAGCAGCCAGAGAGTGGGATTTGGGAGTTCAAATTTCCTGGGTGAAAGACATGTAGGGAAAATCGAGATATTAATTTAAGAAATGAGTAACTGATGCCAAGCATGGTGGCGCACTCCTGTAATTCCAGTGGCTCAGAGGCTGAGGCAGGGGGATCTCGAGTTCAAAGTCAGCCTCCAGCAAAAGTGTGGCACTAAGCAACTCAGTTTCTAAAAAAATACAAAACAGGTCTGAGATGTGACTCAGTGGTCGAGTGCCCCTAAATGCAATCCCCAGTATCAAAAAGCAAAGGAAAGGAAAGGAAAGGAAAGGAAAAAAGAAAGAAAAAGAAAGAAAGAAAGAAAGAAAGAAAGAAAGAAAGAAAGAAAGAAAGAAAGAAGAAAGAAAGGAAGGAAGGAAGGAAGGAGGGAGGGAAGGAAGGAGGGAAGGAGGAACTGAGATAAGAAGACATTGATTCATTGCTTCTAATCTAAATCCACAAATATCAAAAGAGCATTCAATACTGCCAGACAGTCTTCTCCTTTGCCAGAATAAATTTGCTTTTATACTTTTCAAGATGATTATTTGACATCTTTCCTCCTTAAGTCTCTGGCTCCTCCTCTTTTCATCATTCTTAGGTGATGACTCTTCCTCACAATTCAAAAAAGATGCAAATAATCTTTTTTCTTATCACCAAACCCCATATCCTACTTGTAAGCTGATCTTCCCTCCTGTTTTTCCCTCCTGATACAAGAAATGTTCTTGCTTTTCTCTGAGTCAAACCACTTCCTTTAGAGTTCAGGATTCCATCTTTACTGCGTCCCCAAGAACCATACTTTCCTAGTACAGATCATGTCCCATTATCTATTTAATGCAGAGGTTAAGAAAGTAGGCTCTGTAGCCAGGTTGTCTGGATCCAATTGCAGATCTATAAACTGTACAATCCCAGGAAGCAGTCTCCCTGTGGTTCAGCTATAAAATGAGGATACTGATGTTACTACTACTTAAGTTTGATGTAAGGATTAAACAAATGGAAATGAAAATTTTAGACTATACCTAGACTATATGAAGTGTTCAGTAAAGTTAGTAATTATTGTGATTTTAGAAAATAAGTCCCTGTTTCCTACCTGCTTTTCAACAGTGATTATTATTTGCAATGACATTATGACTTGGCTTTTGAAGTCTTCCAAAATCTATCTCCCCCATACCTTTCTGAATTCACTTCCTAATACACCACAATCCTGGTGAAGAGTCTCATTTCAATCCAAATAATTTCATATATATTCATGGAGCACCAAGTCCTATGTTCTAGGAATAAATAAGGCAATGTCCTTGCCCTAAAAAGTTCAGGATGTATCAGGAGAGTCAATTACCTCTGTAACTATAATATAATGACTATCATAATAATGGGATCAACTTGGTGCTCAAATAGCTCTGTGAGCCATTTTCAGGTCCCTGGAGGTTGGGGTTGCACAGCTGGAAAGTGAGGACAGGGTGTGGACAGATGAGCCAATGGGCTATGGGCTCAGCAGGTGTTAAGGTTTAGGGTCTTTAATGTACCCTGAAAAGTTCATGTTAGGCAATACAGAAATGTTCAAAGGTGAAATGATTAGATTATGAGAGCTATATCCTCATCAGTAGATTAATCCATTTCTGGATTAAAAATCTGAAAGAACCATTTGGTGGTAACTGTAGGCAGGTGGGGTTTGGCTGGAGGAGGTGGATCACTGGGCATGTATGTGCCCTTGGATTCTATCTGTCCCTGGATTCTCATATTCTCATTTATATTCATATTCTCATATTAATTCTCTCTCTCTCCCTATCTCTCTCCCTCCCTCCCTCTCTCTCTCCCTCCCTCTCTCTCTCCCTCTCCCTCTCTCTCCTTCCCCACTGCCATAAGCTGAGCAGCTTCCCTCCACAATACCCTTCCACCATGATGTTCTGCCTGGAGTAATGGATTTGACCCACCCTGGACTGAACCTCTGAAATTGTGAGCCCCAAATAAACTTTTCCTCCTCGAAGTTTTTATTGTCAGGTATTTTGATCACAGAAATAAAAAAGTTGACTAACATGCAAGCTAACATCCCTGCTCTTTTACATAGGACTGTTGACGATGAGGAATTCTCTCCTCTGACTTTAGACTCTGGACTTGTTAGAGAAAGAAGTAAAGAACTGACAGACATGAATCAGAATGAGAAGTCCTTTCTCCCTGCTCAAGAATATGCCCTATTAGGAACCTCTTTGGACATAAGAAGGAAAATTAAGAACCATGGTAACTGTTAATGTCACTTTTTTTCCAGAACAGTAGCCCTGATATTATACGAAGCTTGCGAAAAACTTTTTTCATAAGTCAACTATTTCATCATAATTTTTTAAAAAAGTAACAAATGTTGTTCAGAAGCCAAAACCAGATAATGATGACACTTGGATTTCAGTTCTCTATGTACTAACGCATATCCCATTGAATCTGAGTTAACAATTCTCCAAAATTTTCACATTCAAATTCTATTACAGCATTTAAAAAATCACTTATTATTTTAAATATATGAATCATGGGAACCAGCAAATGAATTTTTTAAAAATCCACCCATTCCATCTGGAGGCATTCAAATACTCTACAAAGGAAGCGTTTCCATCCTTCCATAAGTCAAAATAAAAGGAAGCGTTTTCTCAAGAACCTTCGAGTTTCAGCTGTCAGATTACTAGACTTGCTTAGATGGTTCTTGTCATTATGTCCCCACAAATACAAATCACAGTCATCAAAATGAGAAAATATTCTCTCCTATTTAGAAAACAGCAATATCTATTAGCAAAACTCTGAGTTTTGCTGAAACTTGCAAAACAAAACAAGATCAGAAGTGAAACATGAAGCTGTTGTTTCGTTTTACTTTGGGCAACCTGAATTCTCCCAGGGTTCTCTGGCACATGTGAAGTCATTTTGCCCTGATTCAGAAGCTAGTGGGTTCTTCCACAAGCAAAGCAAGCTTTTACTCAAGCATATTCATGCTCTGCAACTTGCGGTTCAAAAAGTTGCTCAAGAATCAAGAACATAGCTCTGTTCTCCATAGTATGCCAGAATACTTAGAGCAGTGTTGTTTACATTGGGGTTTCAGCAAATTCTTAATTTATTGAAAGAATTTGTACAGAGAGGGAGGTGAATGCCCTACTGGGCCAAATCCCCCAACTTATTAACTCATTATATATAAGGAGTAAGCCTGATCTTTTGATATCATTTTAAATTTAGTCTGCAGAGCAACTGATCAGGAATAAAGACAAGCATAGACTCAGTTGTCTGTTATCTCTACTAATAGATAATTAGAAGTAAAGGTTCTGGGATTTGGTGACAGAACATGAAACTTTCTGAGCTTAACTCAGGCAAAGTTATTTAAAGTAAAAGGTCAATATTCCCACATTTACAAGCAAGATGTTTATTGTTTATCTTGATGTTTCCCAGTAATTCTTCTAGGTCGATGCTCTGGTCTCCTTATGGAGGCTCCCTTTTATTTCAGATGCACCCTCATTGATAACTTGGGCCAGACAGCACATGAGGAAATGTCACTGGTGTTGAGTTTTTCTTTCTCTTTTTAGTAACCATAAAGAGTTACTCTCTTTAAGAACAAATTAATTCAAAGGCCTTGGCATTCAACTGTGGCAGCCTGTATTTTTAGAAAGCACTCATCTTGTCTGTGTGTTTATAACATTTATTATTTATCTACAGGATACAACAAGAAATTTAGTTTAAAAGAGGTGGTTGGCCTTTTAAACATGTCTTTATCTTATAAATGTAGATAATTGACTTTTATTAATAGAAAATATTAATACATTAATTTATTAACAATGCGGCTCTTGGACTTCTACTTTTAAAAGATGAAAGGAAATCCAATAGATGTAATGTGTTTCTTTTGTACATGCTTGAATTAAAAATAATTTTCATATTACCTCTCTAGAATACAACTCTCTGTGCATCCTCCACTCCCAAAGAACAATCTTTAACTGTAGCTGTTAAAATAACACATATTAAAAATTGTATATTGTAGCCTATCTCGCCTTCTGGAAATATCCCACATTCTTCCTTGAATGTGTATTCCTTGCTTTACCCCAAAGATATGTCTCTCTCTTGAGATTGCACCCATTTTTTCTTGAATATATATCATCTACCTTCCTAATAAACTTCTCTCTATGCCTTCGGGGAAAAATCTGTACTATAAAATCAAAACCCAAGATTTAAGGAAAAGGATAAAATGAAGGAGGTTTGTTTTTGTTGTTATTAGGACATTTGAAGTATTTATGGTTAAATCTATATAAATGCTAAAAGGGTTCCTTCCCTTAGACTGATAACCAGATAGAAGAATTATGTGCTTCTGTTACTCTATCCTGATGTTCAATTCTGTCTGGGCAGAGTACCCCAAATGGATCTTAGCTTTTTCATTTTAATTCTGACTCTTGCACATCTTTAATAAACTTACTCTTTTCTTCCATTGAAAGTCCTGTAATGGGTTCCACTTGGCTATTTGGAAATGAGGTTAAGAACTGACCCATGGTAAGAGCCCTATTCCTAGGACAATGCACCATCACCATGTTCCAGACTAAGATTTGTAAGTTCAACACTTCCTTATGGTACAGCACTGAAGTGTATAACAAATGTTACCCTGACGGTCAGATAAACTGTATTATTCCTGAGGAGTCTCTCAGATAAATTGATTTTGTAATGAAGCTTCCTGACATTACTTTCATTAAAAAATTTCCTCCAACAAGAGTATTAAATATCATCATATGATGGATAAAAATACTAGTATGACAGTATTTCTTCCACTGTCAAAATTAAAAGAAATTTACCAACAAGCCTAAGATTAAGGGAAGTGAAGGGAGGGGAAGGGGTATGAGGGTAGGAATGACAGCAGACATTATTACCTCATGTACATGTATGACTGTGTGACCGATGTGATCCTGCAATATGTACAACCAGAAAAATGAGAAGTTATATTCCATTTATGGATGATCTATCAAAATGGATAAATGCATTCTACTGTCATGTACAATTAATTAGAACAAATAAAAAATAATTAAAAAAGTAACCGTAAACCAAAGACTCACCAATTTTATAACTGAAGTAGTCAAGAGTTATTTTTCTCAACCATAAGTTTTGCAAAGTAAAAGTGACTCTGAGGCTTTTCAATTGCCAGAGCAAAGCAGCCAAAGCATCTCTTAGGGGATTCATGCAGGGGCTATGGACAGCTTGAAGAGGAGAACGCTGAACAACAGAGGCTCCTAGGCAGGCCACGTTGCAGCTGTCACATTGAAAGTCAACTGAAGTTGAAGGGATTTGAAGATGATGTTAAAAAAAAAATCCCCCTCACGTGACAGTTTTAACAATACTTGCACCAGGCCTGGAGGTGCACGCGCGCCTGTAATCCCAGAGACTCAGGAGGCTAAAACAGGAGGATCACAAGTTCAAGGCCATTTAGCAAGACCCTGTCTCAAAATAAAATTACCAGGGATGAAGCTCGGTGGGAAAGAGCCCAGTACTGAAAAAAAAAAAAAAAAATACTTGCAAGGTTGTCTTTGTTAAACATGATCTCAGAAACTTCTTTAGCTGTCTCTATTCCTATCAATTGCACTGCAAATGCAAAACCTTCTGGGAAGGATTCACCACCCCAAATTCTATTAAGAACATTTGAACTTATGGGAGGAGGTCTCGACATTAAGAGAAGTTTGAAAGAAATTGATTGAAACCCTCATGGATGACAGAAGGTTTCAAGAGGTCAGTGGAGGAAACAACTGCAAACAGGGTGCTAGCAAGAAAATTAGAATTAGAAGCAGAGTCTGAAGATGTGGCTTGCTGCAACCTCATGATAAAACTGCAGTAGACGAGGAGTTGCTTTTTAAAGATGAGCAAATAAAGTCGTTCCTTGACATGGAATCTACTCCTGGTGAAGAGGCTGTGAATGCTATTGCAATAATAACAAAGGATTTCAAGTATTACATAAACTTAGCTGATAAAGCAGCAGTAGGGTTTGAGAAGATTGACTCCAATTTTGCAAGCAGTTCAAATCTATGGGTAAAATGCTACCAAACAGGATCACATGCTCCACAGCAATCTTTCATGAAACAAAGATTCAATGCATGCAGCAAAATTCTTATTGTCTTTTTTTTTTTTTTTTTAAATAAGTTGCCACAGTCAACCCAACTTTCAGCAGCCACCAGCCTGATCAGTCAGCCGCCAACAACATGGGGGCAAGACGTCCACCAGCAAAAAAGTGTGACTTGCTGAAGGTTCAGGTGAGTTAGCATTTTTTTAGCAAGATTTTTAAATTAAGGTTTGTAGTTTTTTTTAGACATAATGCTATTGTACACTGAAGAGATGATAGCATAATGTGAACATAACTTTTATATGCACTGGGATACAAGAAAATTCGTGTGATTTGTTTTGTTGTTATAATTGGCTTCACTGTAGGGATCTGGAACTGAACCTACTATATTTCTGGGGTATGCCTGTATATGTATGTATATCATAATACACAGATTAGTATAGGAATTGGCTCACACAAGAATGGAGGCCAAGAAGTTCCCACAATCTGCCATCTGCAGGATGGAGTATCAGGGGAGTTGGTGCTGTAATTTAGACTAAGTCGGAAGGCTCTAGAACCAAGGGACCTGATACTTTAAGTCCTCGTCTTAGAAGGACCTAGAAGGGCTGATGTCCTAGGGTAAGAGAATATAGATGTCCCAACTCAAACAGGAAAGTAAATTCACTCTTCCTCTGCTTTTTTGTTCTATTGACCCTCAAAAGATTGCATGATGTCCATCCGCACTGGTAATACTGATGTCCTCTAGAAATAGTCCCCACAAGACCCACCTGGAAATAATATTTCATCAGTTATCTGGTCATCCCTTAGCTTAGCCACATTGACGTATAAAATAAACACAGCAAAAACACAAAGTTTTGGCCAAACCCTGTTTATGAGCCTCTTTTTAATTTCTCCATTTTTATTCTTATGCATTAATTGGTTGACGTCTGTGCCATCTAAACATTGGCAACCCCCAGAGACCTCTAGGTGGCTCCATTTCAGGGCAAGAGTCCTTGTAAGGTGGCAGTTTTCTCAAGGAATCACACACCCAGTGATTCTAGCATGCTGGCATTTGTAGGTTGAATTTGGCATCTCAGTTATTGCAAGCTGAACTGTGTCTCCAAAAAAGGAATGTCCCAGTCCTAACCTCTGGTATCTCTGAATGTGACACTTAGAAATAAGGTATTTGTAGAGTAACTGAGATGAGGTCATACTAGGTTCAATGCAGTGAACCAGCTGGTATCCTTAAAAGAAGAGGGAAATTTGGATATGGACACACAGAAGAAAGAGCCATGTGAAGAGAGAGGCAGACGGGAGTGATGTGGCTGTGAGCCATGGGATGCCAAGAACTGCCGGCAACCACCAGAAGCCAGGAGAGAAGCCAGGAAGATGTGCTAGTCAGCTTCTCATTGCCTGAGGAAACACCCACAATAGACAACTTAAAGGAGGAAAGATTTATTTCGACTCATGGTGTCAAGTTTCAGTCCATGGGTGACTGGCTCCATTGCTTTGAGCCTGAGTAAGGCAGAATATCATGGCAGAGGTGTGGTGGAGAAAAACTGCTCTCCTCATGACAGCCAGGAGAGAGAGAGAGAGAGAGAGAGAGAGAGAGAGAGAGAGAGAGAGAGAGAGAGAGACCAGAAACACGATACAGTCCCCAAGGGCACACCCCCAAAGGCCCACTTCTTCCACTAGGTCCCACCTCCCACAGACTCTACCACCTCCCAGTAGTCCATTCAGTTATTGATGGATTAACCCACTAGCGAGGTCAGAGACCTCATGACTCAGTCACTTCCCAAATGCCCTGCCTCTGAGTATTGCTGCTTTGGGGACCAAGACTTAAACTTAACACATGAGCCTTGGAAGACACTTCATATCCAAACCGTAACAGAATTCCTCCCTAGAGCCTTCAGAGGGAACATACCCTATTGATACCTTGATCTTGGACCTCTAGTTTTCAGAACTGTGAAAGAATAATGTCCTATTGCTTTAAGCTATTCGCTGTATAGAATTTTGTTGCAGCAGCCACAGGAAACTAATACACCAGGTCTCACAGAGTTCTCAATGCCTGTCAGGGTAACCCACATAAGATTTTTAGTGGTATCTTCCTTATTGCCCAGTCAGGTTTATGTCAGTATCCAGATCATTTCTGAATGTCAGGCACAGGATTCTAAATCCCTCACAAACCAATAAACAACAGTACCTGTCAAAACTATATTCAAAAGGGTCTGGAATAGACTCAAGTCTAGGAATTGTTTTATAATGGTCTCACCAATGTGAGCCTGGGCTACCGGAATAGCAAATGTTCTCATTTTATCTCTGCAAAAGTTTGTTGCACTTCCTACTGTTTCCCCAAGTGCCCAAATGCCTCAGTAAGTTATTTTCTTCCAACATTTTCTTTACAGAATCAGTCAAGGAAAGAGGAACTGGCTTTCTGGCACAGTCACTACCAAGACTGTTATTCCAATAATGAAAAACTGAACAATATGTTCTGTGTAAGCTGCAATGTAATCTAAAGTTCATTTGTGGTCTCTACTTCCCCGAGTCCATATTATAAAGTCTGTCATTAAGGAAACAAATGAGGATAGCCATGAGCCAACTACACTTGCCAGTCCTTATAACTGTTGGTTTTGTCTTGTAGAATCGACTTTCCTTGGCATCAGTAGTGTTTGAATTGGCAGTGAGTTGCCTTCACGCTCGTGGGCTGCTTTGTCCCTGCTGGTCCTATGATAATCTGTTTTCTTTAAACTTTCTTTGCATTTTGTTCCAGAAATCATCAGAGACACAATGATGCCCACTTGGGAGTTAGAAGTCACCGGACAAAGTCAGCATCTGGCCATTGTCCTCCCTCACCTAGAACCCGGACAGCAGGATGGGGTGCCAGGTAGCGCCTTCTTCAGCATCTTCCACAACCCAGTGAAGATGCTCTGTGCATTTTCAGGTGGTGCCTGAGAGCTGGCCACCAGTCCAGGGCAACATGCTAGCCCAGGGAATTTGTGCCATATGGTCCACCGTGGGCTCCAGGGCTCTCATCCACCTGGTAGTCTGCAGCTCAGTAAACATCCTCTGGTCCTTGCTATGTGCTTCTTCAGACCCCAGAACTGCTCCTTCTTGCTCCAGTCCTTCAAACTGTCAGCCGCAGCACATGTGCCACGGCCCCCAAGAGGACGAGGTCTCCAGCCAGGGCAGCTGCTCCTCCTTGATCCTTGCCTTCTGGACCAGCTGGCCGGCCAGGCTCCCAAAAGGTCTATCCTCAGGTTCATGAAAGGAAGGACCGAGGGGCGAGATGAGGCAGTCCCCTCCAGGATGGGAGCGTGGAGTCCCGCAGGGTCCCACACGGGTCTTGGTCAGGGAAGACCCGTGCATCGGAAAAGCGCCCTCCTGCGCCTGGGCTCCGCGGGTCACCTTTCAGCCCGTGACAGCAGAGATGCTCGGGTAACCTCCTCCTCGGTGCGCCACCGGGAGGCTGCCATGCTCACAGCCTCCAGCCATGGCTCGGGCAGAGCAGGGAGGGCCGGCAGGCGCCCCCACCCCGTCTCCCGGCGCCCCGCACTTGGGACCACAGCAGGGCGCATTCCTTGCCTCCATCCCCCTATCTCCGGGGCCCCAGACCTGGGACCTTTAACCTGCACCCAGACTACGCCCACTGACCTTAAAATGTGCGCCTGTCCTAGTCCGGTTCCAGCCTCCCGCTACACCACTGTCTCCTTCCATCCCAGGTGGGCAGGTTCCAGGAGTCTTCAAAGACCAGCCAGGTGGAAATCCACCAAGACCACACAAATGGGAAGAAGCAAACGCTGCTGATTCAGAGCTCCCCGTGGCAAGGGCCCTGTTGTGTGCATTCGGCAGAACCTCCAAGGCAGGTTGGGGAGAGGAAAGCTTAGTGGGGCAAAGAGGAAGTCTTCAGGTAGGCCAGGTGGCAGGAGGCTGGCATCCTATGAGGTTGCTTTGGGGGAACGTGTCGGGCTTTCTTTTGTTGGTCCTGAGCTGGAAGTGTGTCAGAGACAAGCCTAGGGGAAGCTTGCAGTTATTGATCAAATTTTGATTCTCTGGTCATGGTTCTCTTTTTACGAGGGGACTAGCCAGAATCCCTATGTGTATTTTCTGTCCCCTGTCTCCAATGACCATATACAACTTTCCAGGAGAAACCTGCCAATAGGACTTCTCAGTAGGCTCTAACTTTCCATTTCTGAGAGAAATTCTTCAAGTGGGCAGAGATGGGAATTGGCTGCATGCAACCTGAGCTTGGGACCTTCAGCCATATAATGAAGAAGGGAAACTAAGTTCTTTGATTTTAAACCAACTCCTTCCCCCTCCCCTCCCCCTCCTCCTAGTGTCACCATAGTGCAGCTGGCCATGTGGTCTGTGTATGTATGGCCTATGTATCCATCATTTATTCTAATAATCAGTAGCTTAATGAGTACATACCACATACAAGGACAGAAGGATGAGGTAGAGTCTGGTGGACGTTCTGTGGCCCTAAATTTCATATTAATTCAGATTCTATATTCCCATAACCTCCCAGATTCATTTTTGTCATGGCCATATTCTATTCCTGAATTTTCATCCCAGTGTGGGGAACTAGGCAGTGCCCTGATACCCAGAGTTTTGGGGACATCTTTGCAAAATCTAACATCAATGAGGAATAGTGTTTCTGTCCCCATCTTCTCTCTCCCTGAGTCTAGCTAACTGCAATTGAACAGTCCACTTGGTGATTCATTGGGTGCTATTTAGTTTGTTCCGTCAGCTGTTTATTAATCTGTAGCTTCCTGTTAAGATGCAGGGTGTGCTTTTTAAAGAAACCTTACACAGCATAAGTTTTATTTTGGGACCGGACACACTAGTATACAAAGAGGATCTGTGAGAGTTACGTAGTCCTGCAAGCTATTCTTGCAGCAGAATTTGGTGAGCACCCGCTATGTGCCAGGCACTGTTCAGTGAACTGGGGGCTCGGAAGTGAATGAGACCATCTCACCATGGAGAAAGGTTACATCCACTCAAGGGAAACAAGTGTAATAGTGTGTGGTAAGTGCAACCATAGATGTTCTAGGTATGGCGGAGCACAAGGGAGGAACTGGAGAGTTCAAGGGGAACAGAGGAATGAGGAGGTGGGCATGAAAGAGGCTCTGGAATGCAGTCTAGGCAAGATTCCCAACCGGTGGATGACCTAACAAAGATGTCACATTTTGGCAACAGCCTGGGAAGGTCAGATTGTTCAAGGAAGATCTTGAAGGAAAATCATTTGAAGGTTATTTTAAGAGAATGTTGCCGAGGTTTAGGCAAAATGTGCCAAAGCCTGCTTGGAGCAGAAGCAAGGGGAGAGGGAGAGGATTTGAATTTTACCACAGAAGTGGGGTGTAAGGGAGAAGGAGTTGAATGAAGATTTCTGGTTTGGAGTTGCCTGGTTAATGGTGCTGCCATTAAGTGTCGGGAAGCAAAGAAGGAAAAATAGGTTTGTCGACTGAGGGCAGTGGAGAAAATGGGCTCACTTTTGGATCTGTTGAAGTTGGTGCCTTCTAAACTGTGGGGACATCATTTGGGACCATATGAATGAGGTCGGGACATCATTCAGCCACCTGACATCCAAGTGTGTAGTTTGAGAAGGAAACCTGGACTGGTAACACATATTTGAATGACATTTCACCACTTGGAAATACTATTAAACAGATAAGTTTTCTCTTTAGTGCTTAACAAATAACCAGTGCTTTGAAAGCATGTATAAATTTTTATATTAAAAAATGTTTTTGGAGTAAACAAAATTGCATTCAAGATCTTTTTTTTTTTTTTTTTTGCCTTAATGGTGTCAGTTTTTATGTCAGGTGCTGAGATATCAGGGAAAGAGAGCAATACAAAGGGAATACCATCTACAAATTGACCTTTAGGTGCTAATGTCAATGTTACAGGTGTTACTTGCTTTTCAGTACCAGAGACTTAAAAAAAGACTCTGATAACTATGGAAAACTGTATATAGACCGTTAATCTTGGAATAGTATAAGAGAAGGGTTCTCCCAACAATTCTTACACTAGTTCCCGGGAAACAGGCGCAAATGCAAAAAGATATGTCTTCCCTGACCACACAAAGTGAAATTTTTGAGAATATCTTTAAGTGAAAGTATTCTTTGTGTCCAGGAATCTAGATGAAACCTAACCCCAACTCTAACCTTAATCCAGCCTTAACCCAAACCTAACTCAAACACCAGTACTAACATGGATGCTAACCCCAAACCTAGTACTAAAACTCAATCTCATCTTAAGCTGAAACCTGACCCCACACTAACTGAACACTCAGCACTAATCCTAACTCTGATTTAACCCGTTTTCTTGCCATTAACCATGATTTTACCCCTAGAACTGACATTTTTAAGTGGTAGACCTATTAGGGGAAAATGTTCTTTTGGACTCTAGCATCTAGATAATCAAAACTGATACATGAACTTCAGATTAAATGAGTTATTTATAGGCAGATCTTCATCAATCTTTAACAACGTATCATGGGTAGCACAGACAGCCTAACCTTTCTGATGGAGACAACCAAAGTTTTGTTCCTCTATTTCTGCAGAACATTCTGGCTTCTGATTTCTGACTGGCAAATGTGCCTAAAGAGGGTCATTATAAAAAATCAGTGACTACCTCTGAGAGGCAAGATCCAAATTTGAGAGTATTTTTCATAGACTTCACGGAGTGTATACTAACCTTAGACCCAGTCTTCTAGGACTCCCAAGAGTTTACAACTTTTCCATTCCAGGAGGCCTCACAAGCTTGTCCACCTATAACTAAATCCCAGTGTTACCTCATCCAGACTTTGCCAGCTAGGACTTATCTAGATTAGACTAACTATCACTGTGCACTAACAGTGTGCAGTGTTAGACTCTGTGAGTTACAGAAGTAATAAAAGATACTGTATTACATTCAGAGACTTCATAGCCAAGCTGAGGAAAAATGATTAACATAAGACAGTGAGAGAAGATTATGGACCTGACATAATTCAGTGCTGTTATGTGGAACAGACTGGGTGTTGAAATGATTCAAAGTTATAGACATTGGAGGATATCATGAACACTATTTTCTCTCATTTATACAGCACTTAGCAGCTTACCAAAATGTTGTAACACATATTCAATCATTCCCAGGACCCTGAGAACTGATAGGGCAGGTATTAGTATAATTATGCTTATTTGCATATGCAGAAATCTAGCATGCATATACAACTGTTTGATAAATCCATGGCTCTTAAGAACAATTTTCAAATGGCAGGAAAGACATTCTCAATAACAGTATTTAAAATAGAAAAAAAAAAACCTGGTAAATATCTAAATACTATAAAATGGATGAATTAAACAAATTATGAATATCATGTAGAAATTAAAATTACATTTGAAGAATTTACTTGTTTATAATATAATGTAGGGTGGAAAAAATCATGACACATTACTGTCCAAATATTATTAAAAATAAATATATGAATGGAATAAAGAACTGATTAAGAGTAGTTTTCTCTGGCTGGTGGTAATATGACTTAATTTGTATTATCATTTTTGTACTTTGTACTTTTCTAGAATTTCCAAAGTTTGTACACAATGAGTCTTTACTGCTTTTGTAGTAAGAAAAAAATACCTAGGAAGAAAGAAAATGAGAGAAATTGTAAGTGTTTAAGATTTTCAGATGGGCTATGTCCCTTATAACTATTTCCCAATAATAGCACAAAATGAATAGAGAGACCACATCCTTCTGTTTCCAACTTAGAAAATATCACTGGAGTGGAGTAGATTCTGGAACTCAGAAAAGGGGGTCAGGTGACTTCACAGGAGCAAGAGAATAGAGTTAAAGAAGATAAAAAGCTGCAGTACAAAACTGAGATAATGCCTTCACTGGAAGGAAATCGGAGTACTTGTCGTGAGGTAGTCTGACCTTTGGGAGCTGTTTATCACTCAGATAAATAGAAAACCAAGTCCGGAAGTAGATAAAAATGCAGTTATGTCACAATTGCAAACAACGCCTCAACGCTTCATTGTACAAAGTATTTCATGAGCTTTGCTAACCTTAAGGAGACCTTTGCCAGGATTCCTCTTGGTTTTCCATCAGGGCTGCAAAATGTTTTCAGCAAGTGTGCATTCAGGCATAAATGGAAACCACCCAACCAGTGACATTACGAAACATCTAGGAGTTGAGAATTTTTTATGAATTTATATATAACTAAGCATCATTTGGGGGAGGGGCAATGTGCCCTTGAGGAAAGCAGTAATCGAAAGCTAGTAAAACAGTTATCTTAGAATCTTGATCTTGATCCATAGTAATTCCTGTTTTTGTGCTTGGTGATGAGATGATATAAAACAACAGGACCACTCATTTGGTGGAATATGGAGCAGTGACTGAATCTTCTGCTAAGTGTGTGACCTCACATGACCTTGTACTCTCACTTGCAGAGAAAACCATGGAAACTATCTTTAACAGATAAATTTCTGACAAATGGAGCCTTCCTTTTTATTTATCTTTGATTTTATTTCACATTTACCTGTGAATTGGTGTGGTGTTTCCCACCAAATACATGCTATTCAAAATTCAGAGAACTCT
Source organism: Sciurus carolinensis (assembly GCF_902686445.1). NCBI lineage: Eukaryota > Metazoa > Chordata > Mammalia > Rodentia > Sciuridae > Sciurus > Sciurus carolinensis. Next base: position 17,548,245 of record NC_062216.1, read on the forward strand.
CTTCCAATTTCTTTTTCTCCTCCCTACAATTTGCATTGGCCTTGCCCATGTTTACTGTCCCTCTCCACCATATCACTGGATGAAGCACAGCTCCCAGAAATCCCACAAAATGCCCAGTCTGGGAAGAATCAGGGTGCATTCTCTCTGTCTGGTTCCTAAAGGGTCATCTTGTTTTTAGTCTTTGGATAACATGTGCTAATTTTCTTGCCTGTTCTCAAATTTGTAAACATGATGTAAAAGAAAATAAATGAACATAGTGATTAGTGGAAGAACCTAAATTTCTTATTTCTTTTTTAAAACACATAAATATATATTAATATATACTTATATATATATATATAGATATAGATAGATAGATAGATAGATAGATAGATAGATAGATACTGGGGATTGAACTCAGGGGCACTTAATCACTGAGCCACATCCCCAGCCCTTTTTTGTATTTTATTTAGAGACAGAGTCTCACTGAGTTGCTTAGTGTTTCCCTAAGTGCTGAGTCTAACTTTGAACTTGTGATCCTCCTGCCTCAGCCTCCTGAGCTGCTGGGATTACATTAATTTTCTTATTTCTTGTCTGTGATTCTTGCCTTACTTGCCAAGTAGGCAAAACTGTTTCATACAGTGATGGAGGATTTTTTCCTAATTGTAAGATTTTTTTTGATGTGGGGTGTCAAAATAAAGACGGTAAGATTATCTGCTTACAGAACCATAGAGGAAGCCAGAAATGTTCAGAAAATAAAAATCCATGTGTTGATAAGTAACTTTTTAAAAGACGAAGTTTGTTTGCATCTGTACAGTATCTAGGCGGGAAGGAAGGAAGGGCAGAGAATGATAGCAAAATGAGAATTTATCAACCTAATTTATAGTAATGAAATAATTAGGCCAAGATGGCTTTTCTGCTGCAGCTCTCTTGTCCTGTATTTTAACTTGAATGATTGTCCAAATAAACTGCAAGTTACCCCACGGTATGTAATCAGTGTGACATAAGAGGGCTCCATAAGAGGACACTTTCTCCAACTTCAGCTAACGCGTGCGTTTCCTGCAGTGCGCTTTGGATTAACTGTCAGACTCAAAGAGTCCGGTTACTCTCTGGCTGGTTTTAGAATCATCTCCCTTTCTCTCTCTCTCTGGCTAGCAGAAGTGTCCCTTCCTGCACTTGTATCACTCCTGCGTTGAAAAAAACTTAGTCTCTTGCCAAATACATACAAGCAGAGAACTAACAGGGTTAGCTACTACTAGTTGAAGAAACTTTTAAATCATTTTGCAATCGATACTTCCTACTTTGCCTGATTACATGTGCATTTTACACCTTTTTCTTGACAAGTGAGCCAGGATTATGAGTTTTTCGTCCATGACTTGGCATATAGAGAGAAGGAAGATGAGGAAGAAAACAATTTGAAGATTTTGCAGAGAGAAGGGACTGGGATTTTACTCTGTTGTGGAGTCTGCTGGAATAAACAAAGTCACCAACGCCAGGCAACTTAACTGAATGTGTTTTACATTTTAAGTTTCAGACACAACCTGAAACCCAAAGAGGAACCTCTCCAAGGAACTGGCAGATGCGAGCCTGGTAAGTCACTGCTTCGAATTGAAACTTTCTTCTGAAGCAAAGTACTAGCAGGAATATATTTTAGGAGGAAATGTTTGGGTTCTTAAAATTTCTTTCCTCTCTATATCCATGGTTGTATAAAAAGAAGAATTCTCATATGTTAGGGAAGGTGACTTAGGGTATCTTTCCAGACTGCTTTGTGGCATGTTTTCCTTTGGAGTCTCAGAAAAATATTCTTGGCTTTATCAATCTCAGGTCAATGTGGCATAAAATCTGATGGCCACTGGCATGACATTTGAGGAGTTAGGCAGCCTAGAGTACTGTGAAAGATGAAATATTGTCTGATCAGATACATGGGGAGAGTTCTCATGAACATACACTGAGGAATACTTTCAATTAGAAAATTGAAGTCTGTCTTGATTCAGGAGATCTGGTTTTATTAAAAAGTTGGGATAGAAATTTTGCTTTTTTGCCCTTTATTAATTAATCTCATTAGTGTTCAAGATATGAAATTATAGCAAAAACATTGAGTTGGTGACAAATAAATTATAAAGAAAACGGTACCTAATAAAAAGGTTAGAATAAGATGCCATATATTTCCAAAGAAAAGATGGACATCTGAAAGCAGAGTTAAAAAAAAAAAAACCTTTTCCTTTCCACTTGTTCGTGAAATTTTCCTTTAGCTCTATAATCAAATCCACTCAGCTGGGTTTTGCATGCCTCTTTGCCCTCAAGTGGGTGGGGAATGCCTCAATGTGAAATCACTGCAGCTTGTTAAATGCCAAAAGAGAAACTTCTTAGCCAGACGGATCAGATCACCAATTGCCATGCAGAGCAGTTGCTAACAACAGGAAATGTCACTGTTCCCTTTGAAGACAACTGAAGACCACATCAAGAGCATAAGCTTGTAAATAATTAGGAAAAAAGATTGGAAAATGTGCAACCTCATGTGATACTTTATGTTCCCAAGGAGAACAAATATTACAGTTCATGTCATCAATAATAATGACTAAGTGTTGGCATATTAGAAACTGTGGGGCATGCAGATGCAGTGTCTGCCTATTTCCATGATCACAATGAGATAGCTGAGCAGGATTTAAGATAGGAGTGAGTCTTCAAGGACAAACGTGGGCCTGTGGAGGTCGGGGGAGGAGATGACTCTTATATGTCCCTTTGCCCTCACGGGGTGACTGGGAAATACCTAGATGTGAGATCCTTGCAGTTTATTCAACACCAAAGAGAAATCAGATAACCAGTTGCCATGCAGAGAAGAACCTTGGAAGGGCTGGAAGCACTTGTGTGGATATGAGCTGGACAGATTCTCAGGAAGAATTCTTCCTGTCCTGAGCTGTGATATTTTGCCCCTCTCTGTCCTGAGAATTTCATTTCCCCGAGATGAGGGAAGGAATGGAGCCTCTGCAGCCTCTTCTGGGTGCTTTCTTTATCCCTGAAAAGGAGGAAATGAAATTCCCAGGAAGGAATCTCAGGCCAGATGAAAGAGGGGGGTTTATGGGACTCTCGAGGGTCCATCCTTGGGTGAGTCCAGAGTGCCGGTGAAGTCCCTGTACTTTTATGCAGAATTGTAAAGAATTGCTTCTTGGCATAAATAGAACATGTGAAGGAAAAGCCCTCACACAAGTGGAGGCCAGTCAAGGATTTGAACGAAAGCTGCCTTTGAAGCCAGGGCTCCTGCTGCCCCGCACTTACCCTGTATCTAAGGACATTCACGAAAAGAACAGCCTGATTCAAGACCTCTCTGCATGCTTTGTAGAGAGTGTCTGTGTGTGGAGAGAGAGAGACAGGAGAAAGGACTTCCTGCCCTTTGTAAACAAATACTGGTCAGCAGGGAGATGTAAGAACACTGTAATTGGGTTAGTCTTGCCAGTGCGCCTTGGCCATGGGAGGAACTGAGGCTTGCTGGGAGGGCGGGGGGCCGGGTGTTGGTGAGATGAAAACTCAAGTGGAGAATCAGAATCCAGATCGATAGGATCAGGGTAAAGAAAAGGTGTTTGCAGATTATCTGAGGAGCAAGGCACTGAAAGAAGTTGGTGCTATGAGAGTCAGAAGCTCGTGGGGCAGGCTGAAAGTTAGGAATGGATGGCGATGAATGCTTCTGAATTGGCCCTGCTGGTTGGCACGCTGGGCGAGCTGGGCATGGCCACATGTTGCTAAAGTGCTGCACTAGATCAGCCAATTATTTCCCCAGCCCCAGGGCTATGAGAGCTGTATCTAAAACCTGAAATTATAGGCTGAGAGTGCCTAAGAAATCATCTACCCCAACCCTCTCATACACATGGACAATGAAGCCAGATATTAATTCAAGATTTTATAAATAAAAAGTGGCAGTGCCAGACTGGAACCCCTGGTTAGTTCACCAAGTGGTCATCTTCGCCACTACTCTTTGAGACCTTCATGTCCAAAATCATTGTACCCTCCATTTTTATTTGTTACAAGAAACCTCAGGTCTCTGGTCACCTGTATCTCTTACATATTATCTATTTTCCCCTCTCATCTCAATCTTCCCAAATTCCTGGAATCCATCCATCATGTCCCCTGGAACTCTTAAGACAGAAACAGCTAATTTCCTCATATCTTCAAATTTGTCTTCTGAATTTTCATTTCACTGCCTAACTGACACCTGAATCCCCTCTGCTTCTCCTCAGCTTTCTCATGAAGTGTGTGTGTGTGTGTATGTGTGTGTGTGTGTGTGTGTGTGTGTGGTCTTCTCTTCTTGTTACTCCATGGACACCCTTTCTCCCTTATCCTAAAATCTCCCAGATTGAACCCCATACTATTATGGGATGACTATGAAGTCACCCACTACCTCTCATGCTGAAGTCATCAACTTGGGCCAAATATATTCTAGGACCTGAAATTTCAAGTGCTACCTTGATATCTCTGAGCCTCCCGGGGCCCCCCGGTCCTGACCAGGAGTTCCCTAGCTCTCACTAGATATGCCCTCCACTCAGTAGGAAAGATGCTCCATCCAACAAGTTCCTTTATTAGCCAGACCAGCTGCACACCTGGTCCTCAGCCTTCCGAGTTGTATTTCTCTGCTGACCTGTGAAATTATTCAAGTAAGCCAATCAGATCCTCAGTGAGAACCAGGGGGTCCTCGCCCTCTTACTACAAAGCCCGCGTCTCACGATCTCTTCCAGTTCACTCTGTTCCCCGTGTGACCCCTGTTCTGTGTGGCTGGGAGTGTCCTCCTCCCTTGAGCTGTGAGTACCCATGGCTGATAAACTGCTGCCAACCCCATCTGCCCAGGGTTGACTGTCTTGTCATCTCTTACCATTTAAGCAGCACAGCCCTCCTTTACCAATGGGGTAGACAGGGAGTTACCAGAAAAGTCAAGTCTCCATCTCTAGATCATGTTTGCTCCTGAATCTCTATCATCCTTTTCCCATGTTGATTTTTGTTGATTTCAACATGTTCATATGGAACCTTTGCAACACTCTGGCCTATCAGTTCCTCTCCTCCCATAATCACTCAGTTCCACAGCATGACCAATACTTCCAGACCTCCGTGATCTCTATTCATAAACCCCATTCTCCACCCTCCACCTCCTGTCTTTCCAGTTCGCTCCTTCTTGCACCTTGATTCTGATCATCTTTTGCTACCTCCCCTAACTGGACCTCTGTCCCCTGGATTTTCTCACTACTCTCTGCCCCTTACTTCCTTTCTTCCCTTCTTATTCATTCAACTTCTCTGGCCAATGGTTACAATCACTCTTTTGCATACAGCCTCATCCATACTTACCCATCTCTCTCTTCCTTCTTCTCATCTAGTAAAACCATAAATCTGGTTAAGCCCTACTAGTATTTTACTCTGCTACTGCACCTATACCACTGAGTGGCTCACACACACACACTCATCCCCTCGGTCTCACCTTAAATTCATGACCTTGATCCTCAAGCGGGTCCTTAGAGCTGCCTTGTTGTCATACTGTATTTCCCTAGTCCTTGTCCTCTCCTGTCCTCCTAGAGACCATTCCTGCCTTGTCTCGCTCTTAAAACCTCCAACAGCTTCCTCCTACACTGTCCCTCAGGTGATGGCTTTGTTTTCTACATCACTGGAAACTGAGGCAATCAGAGGAGATCTTCAGAATTCCTTCTACGCTTCTAACCAGACACACGGACCTCTATGCCCTGCCTCGTGAGGCCTCTGTGCTTCCATCCGAGGTCAACACCAGCTGCTGTGGCCCAGATCTCCCACCTACCTCCCATTCAAGGATGTTCTCCCAGCAGTTGTCCCTTCCCCCTAACTTCAGTCTTATTCCCCTTCTCCATGGAATCTTTCCCACAGAGAAACAAATCAGCTTTGCTTCTCCCAATTAAAAGCAATTTTTAATTAGACTTTCATTTTTTTCCTCACCATTTCTCTGCTTTCCCTTGCAAAGAAATTTCTCTTCTCCAATTCTTCTCCTCCCATTTCCTCTGAACCTGCTGCAGTCAGGCTCTGGCTCATACCTCTTCATTAACTGCTCTTGAAAATGTCAGTAATGACCTTGGTGTTACTAAATACAACAATCCATCGAAGTCTTTTTTTCTTGGACAGTTGGTAGCATTTGACCAGCCGATCACTGTCTTCCCTTTGATATGCTTCTTTGCTCACTTTCAATTTTCTGTACTCTTCTGGTTTCTCTCATTGGTATGATCTAGCATCGTGGTTGTGAATAGCAGTTACCTGTTGAAAACTCCCAGATTTTTACATCCACCTGGGAACTTTCCCTTGAACTTGAGATTCTTATATCTAGCTACCTACCTAACATCTCACTTGGGTGTCACATCAGTTTAGGTTCAATCTGAAATGCAGAACCTCTATGAAGCAAAGGGATGTATTATAGGATGGGAATTTACGCAATTGTGGGAGAGGCTGAAGAAAGGTTATTGGCTCAGTGTCTGGTAGAGGGCCTGGGGTCATTGTAGGTCACCTGGACTGGTAACCAGAAGGAAGAGCTGGACCTGAAGAGGAAGAGAGCAACACGAATAGGAACCCGCCATGACAAACTGAACTGGACCTAATGCACTGCCAGCAGCTTCAACATGAAGACCTGCCGAAGGAGCTGGTTGGTTTTGCCAGGGGGCTCACGTACCCCTGCCCTGGGAGTCCACAAAGTCAGAGAGCGATGGGAGCTGGAGGAGCTGCAGCTGGGCCACTATCCCAGGGCAACAGGTGGGCGGGCACCATGGGTCACAATGTGTGCAACCTTGAACAGAGCCTACCTTCATCTTCAGACTGCGATGGCTGCTGCTTCACCTCCACCGTGCATTCATGGCGCAATTTATTCATAGCACAGCTGGTCTAGAATCAAACAAGGAAGAGCATTCTGGGAAACATGGGTCTATCTCAGCTAAACTGGCACTTATCAACGTCAGTGTCTGATGGACATCTCAAACTTAACATGCCCCAAATCCTGCCACTAAATCCTCATCTGCAAATTTTTTTCATTAACATCATCCACGTTGTTCCAGAAACTTCAGGGTCATCCTTGACTTTGCTTTTTCTCTCACATCCCAAATTCAATCCTTCAGGAAGTTCCATGACCTCTGCCTTCGCTAATATCCAAATCTGACCACTTTAAAGGTTTCCCACTTAGATTATTGCTATAACTGCCCAAATGGACCCTCTGCTTCAATATTTGCCCCTCTTCCTGTTTTCAACACAGCACCTAAGGCAGACCACATTCCTCTGCTGCTCAAAACCTGTCAATGACTCCTTGCTTCACTAACAGTAAAAAACCCAATCTTGGTGCCAAGGAGACTTGTTGGGCTATGCCTTCTCAGCCTTTCAAGTTCAGTGTTCCTGATTACCTTAACTGAGTTCGTAGTTTCTGTACTTGACAACACCTGAGAGAAGCTTTAAAGCACAGAAAGGAAGTCGCTTGCCAGAGGACTATCCCATTGTTCCTTGTCTCTGCAACAGAGAGGTCTGAGGGAAGAGAAAACCACTGTTCGCTGGGAGAAGAGCTTCCTCGAAAGTGAGACAGGTGCTAATGATCCTTGGTGATAGTCACAAATCCCAGAGGCAGCATTCTCGGGCAGTGGAAGGCAGAATGAGGAGAGGTTTATTCAGCAAGCATTTCCAGCTGAAATTAGATGATATTGAGCCTTTAAAAAATACTGTATACTTAGCGCTTGGGGTATGATACGGCTTTGTACTCTAGTGACTTGTTTATGTGACTGTCCCCTTAACTAGCCCTACTGCCACTTCCGAGCTGGGACAGGGTACTTTTCCTCTCACCTTCCCATTTAAATTTTACGAACTCTGTGAGGTGAATCTTACTACTTCTTTTGACAGGCCAGGAAACCTTGGCTTAGAGAGAGGGCACGTACTTAGGGTCATTTAACCAGTGAATGTTGGAGCCAGGATTCGGGCCCAAGGTCATGGACTTTCCCAAGCCCACTGTTCCACTAAGGTGTCCAGATGGAACTCCTGGGAGCACAAGGCAGACGCGTGTGGGGCACATACACATTTTGCACACGTGTGGGCATATTCACTGTAGACACGGGGTGCAAAACTCCTTCATCTCTGGTGTCTTTTGTCTCTTTTTTAACCCGATCACAGGGCCCTTGGCCTTACTCCTGGGTACCATGCAGGTCTCTTCTTTCTAAATGTCCTTACCCTTGGCCATCATCACCCTGCCCTTCACTTTCACTTCACTTCCTTCTCACCTGGAAAATGGACATTTTTCACCCTTCCTGCATGGATTCATGGTGAAGATTAAGTAAGAAATGTACTTTTATTGAGTGCTTGGTGTATACCAAACACTATTCCAAGTAAGCAATTGATCCAAGGGATTGCTGTATTTAATCTCACAACTGCTCTATGAGCAGGTATAATTTCTGTCATCGTGGACACTTAAGGAGTGAGGAAGCTGAAAAGAGATGAGGTACCTGTCCTAGGCCATGCAGCTAACAGAGCAAAGAGTCAAACATGGGCCATATGGCTCTGTGGGTCATTATGCCATTTAATGTGTGGGGTATTAACTTTAAAATTAATGATACTCAGAGATAGCCTCAAATATAAGACAATAACAAAGATAACTGCCACTTACTAAATGTCCCCTTGTCCCAAACATTGTGCTTGCTCCCTTGCCCTGGTGCACCAACGACTCCCAGAACCTCATTTATTATGAGGGTTAAGTGACATGAGAAGCGCCCACACGTAATTGAAGACTGACACATACCAGGTCTGGTTTCCACCCAGAGATAACCAGTCTTAATGACTTCATACAGAAACTTCTCTGAGTTTTCTACACAAATAAGTAAACCTGCATTATACTGCATATCCTTTTTTTTTTTTTTTGCACATTTTTCTATGTCAGTCTACAACATGCATTCTCAATGGCTTTGATATTATCCCCACTTTACAAAAACTATTTCTTTAGGATTGAAAAAAAATAGATATTATAATGGTTTGTGGCCCTCCAAAGGGCCATAGTATGTCAACAGAAACATATTTGCAATCTTAAAATTTCATGGGAAAGAGGGGATGGGTGGGAGACACTTAGGAAAAGAGGTCTAAAAAGTCTCCTTAGAGGGCAAAAGTGAAAAAAAAAAAAAAGAACAGTTTGAGAAACATTGATCTACAGCATCATTTTACATAACAAGGACAGTATTCCTTCACATGAACATACCATAATTTATTTAACTGCCATTCTGTCATTGAAAATTGAGGAAGTTTAGCCAGGTGTGGTGGCACATGCCTATAACCTCAGCAACTCGGGAGGCTGAGGCAGGAGGATTGCAAGTTCAAAGCCAGACTCAGCAATTTAGCGAGACCCTAAGTAATTTTAAGGGCTAGGGATGTGGCTCAGTGGTAAAACATCTCTGGGTTCCATCTCCAGTTCCAAAAAAAAAAGGAAATTGAGGAAGTTTCCCATGCTCATCACTATAAACAATGCTGCAGTAAATATACCTAATGTTTTGTGCATCTTTTAAATCATTTCATTAAGAACAACTATCAAAGGAGGAATCGAAGGTCAAAACACATTTCGGGGCTTCTAATATATAGTTTCTACTTTAGGCAGTTTTCAGAGGAATTTCCAATTCAAGTGATACATAAACTAGAGAAGAAAGAAAACATTTCTTCAAATAACTGAGACTCATAAATTCACTTATACAGTAAGATGGTACTTTATTTCCACAATCCCAGAGGGATGGGGACTCGAACCTGGGTCTCCAGCATGAGAGGCAGGCACTCTATGAGATGGGCTATATGGCCTGCACTAAGATGGTACTTTAAAAAGTCACTGCAGATCACCATTTCTCAAGATGCCTTTTGTCTGGAACGTTCTGAACATATTTTCACTTGAAACATTGCTTTGTCAGTCAGAAGAGCTTCCTTCCTCAAGTAACTTGCTGGTAATATGTTGGTGCATTTTTATTATGTAGCAGGAACACTGAGTAAGCCGCACTCAGTATAATTCGAGCCAAGAACTGCTTGATTCTTTCCACCCGCTGTTTCTCAGACTCACTTTTTGTCCTCAGAACCCTGCAAACTCTCAGGGGGATCCATGGCTTTCCCAAGCCCTTTCACAGGGTTGTCAATAACTGTTAGTTTCAAGAAGAGTCTCATTTCAATAACTAAATGTCCAATCCATTGAAAAAAGTCTCCAGCTCACTCAGAGGGGTGGCTTCTCCCTCCTTGAGGCCTGTTTCATGCTGGAAGCTGAGGGTGGGACAGTGGGGGCTTCCTGTTTATAGGGTTCTGGGATTTCGTTTAGATAAATGACTGTCATGGCAGAAGGAGCTTTTACTCACAGTTCCTAGAAATAGGAGGCCTGGCATGCCACTCAGGACCACACGAGGAAACCCCAGTTTGGTCAGAAGGCAGAGGGAACAGAGGGGAAACGTGCACGAGCACCTTCAGTGTGGTTTCCATGGGAATGGGGACAGGTAAACGGGTTTAGGATTGACTAGTTGGAATAGTTTCAGTGGGTTCTGGGGTTTAGGGGCTATCTCTAATTTTTCTGGAACCTGACCCTGGAGTGACTAGGACAGGAAAACAGTAGCCCAGAGTGTCAGAGTGGCATAGAGGAGGTGGAAGGGGTGAGGGCTTTGGACTGGGCCACCTGTGTGTGAAAGGCATTCTCAGGGAAAGTCATTTGCTATCTTTAGGAACCAGCTAACCCTGGAAAGGACAGTATCTCCAGATTCAGCAAGAACACAGATGTCAAAGCGTGGGGGATGGAAAAGGACCTGATTAATGCAGTTCTGTTCTCTGTTCTCTTCTGCGTGACCTCTAGCTACACCCAGAGTACCCCCTGCCCGTATAGAGCTGGGCTGATCCCAGCCAGGAAGTGGCAATAAAACACAGAAAAGCCCCTGATGATCCAGCCCCACGCTCACCTGTGGTGGGTTCTTGCTCAGTGCGTGGGTTCCCACAGCTGGTTCTTCTGGAGGATGGGGCTACTTCAGTGAGTTTTTAAAGATGCGCCTCTGGGGCCCTCCAGCCGAATCCCATTAAAGTGGATGATGACTCTCCCCGTGGCCATTTTCAGCCTCCTCTCTGCCCTGGGCTGCTTTCCAGTCTCTTTCTGCTGAAGTGAGGTAGGAGTGCCCCTGGAATAAGGCCTTAGAGAAGCCCCCCTTTTGTAAATGATCCTGTGTGGCTCTCACCCGTGGGCTGCCCCACTGACCCAGGGAAGAAGCGTGCACCTGTGCCCTGCCATTGGTGGACGCTAGCATCCTTCTCATACTGTTGCTTTTCTGCCTCTTTCTGAGCAGCTGTGCTTGTGCCAGCTTTCCGGGGGGTCTGACTGAAGCTCCTCTCACACCAGGGCAGGAAGGTGTGGCTGGCGGAGGGGAAGCTCAACACCAAGTCACCTCGCTTCCTCTTCATGTTCAATCTTTTCATAAGCCCAGTTGGCTGAAGCTTTCGGCTTTGTAACAAACATTTCCAGATCCTTGCCTAGGTGCCTTGGGAGGGTGACCATATCTGCACTCTACAGTTTCTCAGTCTTGGAGGCAAAACTAGTCACATTTTAATATCTTGTTCAAATTGAACATAAAAACTACTAAAGGAAAGGGGAAAACACCGTTGAACATGATGTGATTTGCAGAGACTCCAAAGGCTTTTGGGGGAAACCACACTGATCATCTAGAAGGTGAGTCAAATACTAATTTTTCATCATCAAATCACATCAGCAGTTATACCTTATTTGCTCAGTAATTTAATACCATATGGATGCTCACAAGTCAGCTTAGATATGTCTTCGGTATCAAAAAGTATATTACCCAATATTTTTATTTCTGGTTAACACTTCAATCAAAGGAAGAGTTTGATGCTATTTCTATTTAATATAATAGAAGTTATTAGAGATTTTATCCAGTAGCTGTGCTTTGACCCTCAGCAATATCAAATAATATAAATTGGGGGGCTGGGATTGTGACTCAGTGGTAGAGCACTTACCTAGCATGCATGAGGCACTGGGTTCAATCCCCAGCACCGCATAAAAATAAATAAGTAAGATAAAGGTATTGTGTTCATCTACAACTAAAAATATTTTTTAAAAATACAAATAGGGAGTTTTAAAGCTTATTTTATGTCCCAACTTGCTTTAGATAAATTTGATTGGCCTATTGGGCTTAATGGGATTTCACTTTTATTCACATGAAATATTCATTGAATAATCTCCATCCAATGGCTTCTTCAATATTTCCATTCAGAGCAAGGCTTACAAAAATCGATGACCTGACAACAGTATTTCCAATTTTATTCCTAGAGTGTGTTTGCTTTGGGTGGTTGTCCTAGTCCTTTTTATATTCCTGTAAATGAATATCTGAGACTGTCATTTATAAGAAAAGAAATTTATTTCTTGTACTTCTGGAGCCTGGGAATCAAGTCATAGCAGTGATACTATCTTCTTATTCATTTGTACTGTCTAGATTAAAAAAAAAAAAACTCACTTAAATTATGGAAACAATTAAAATCTCATTTCACCTGAATAAATTTTAGCTAGTAAATTCAGGCATTTATGTCTCACTGTAGCAAAGTAGAATATAAGGCAGCCAGAGGACTTTAAATTACAGATAATATGTCTATTAACCAATAGACAGCTAGGAATTAGGGTAAGGAGATAATAGAAGGCTTGAGAGCTGAAGCAATAAGCTTTCTGGTTGAACTAGATTGTCCTGCATATATAATGTATATGTCTTAAATAATTTCTGATCTCAAGAAATGGCTCAGTGAGTCCTAAAGTCGGAGACATTAAGCTTGAATCCTAGTTCATTCAGTACCATAACATACCTGGGTGTTCGAGTTTCTTCACATCTAGTTTGGTATCGCCTTATGTTAGTTATGCAAGAGTTAACCTGTCACTTTCCCTTAATAAGTCCTTAGACAAGAATGATGACTGAACTGTGGCAGGTGTGTATTACTTCTTACCTGAAAGTATACACAGTTCACCTGTGTATCCAAGTTTCAAAGCTTCCCTCTTTACCTGGTGGCAGCTTCTCTGTTGGCAACAGAGTTCTCCTTTGGGGCTGTTTGCATATTCAAGCTTTTTGTGATGGCACACGTTTTATACTTACTGTTTTACAAAGGATTGCAGCACTTGCTGGATCAGTGTCTACATGGTAAGCCATTTCCCCATTTCTAATAAAACTCTAGTTTCTTAGAGCATACTATTTTCTGGACTTTGTAGGAAGCAGCCAGAAATTAGTGTATGTTACCCAATATTCTCCTGAGCTTGTTTATTTCCTTGAGCTCTCCATTTAGCTTGGCTCGGTTTTGCTCTTGTCCTGGAGGAAGGTAGAGCCCTGGTAGGGACACAGGGTAGCACTGGAGGGAGCTCTCTGCTTCCCACATTTGAGCAGAGCCTGCAGGTCACGGACACCTGAGGAGAGGTTAAGGCCAGGTCTCTCACTGGCTGGTAGAGCCCAGACTGAAAGTGATCATTTCCTCCAGTGTCCCCTAGGAGCACAACTACCACAACCATGTCCCGTTTCAGATCTAAGGTCCCAATTCCCTACGGCTTTCTTCCAGACAAAAGCAGTGCCCAGTGAAAGTTTCTTCCACCTGAGCATCCCTTCTCATTTAAAAGGGTTGACTTACCAGGAGGCATAGTGGTTAGAGGAAGATGCTTTACATCAGTAGGCGTTTTTGTTTTTCCCTAAGCTCTGGTCACTGGAGGCCATTCCTTGCACTCTCGTGTGAGTTCACTTTGCTCCCATTCCAGTCTCCCTCAGCCATCTCTGCTCTCGGCAGACAGCGTGGCTTCCTGGCTTATTCAGAGAACAAGCTGCGAGGTGTTCTTATGCCTCCCTTTCCCTCTTTTTTCCTCCCCAGGTTAACACATCGTCATTCATTCTTTCCTTCCGCCTGTCTTAGGGAAAATGAATCTAATTTCCCTTGTAAATCACTTTCTCTCACCTTTGCTGGTGAGCTTTCTCCTCTCCACCTTCTCAGGGGATTTCTCTCATCTGTTTCCTACTCCGGCTCTTTCCTTTCTCTGCCTGTGATCATCCGCAGATCTCACCTTGTACAGACCTCTCCTCTCATGTCACCTCCACCAGGTTATTTCCCTGACCCTCCTCTTCGCCAGACTTCTCAGTAGACAGCCTGCTCATTTCTCCTTCACTTCTCAACCCTGTGAAACCTGCTTTCGGTGCCATGGATACAGCACAGCTCACCCATCTCCTAACTGCCAAATCTGGTGTCCTTCTGAAGGGCGTCCCCCTGGACCTCCTCCTTGGCTCTGGAAGCCGCTCCTCTCGTCCTTCTCCTCCCTCCCTCCCCTTTTGCCCTCACCCCTAAGTGTCACCCAGCATTCTCTCCTGGGGTCAGAGTGAGGAGGTAGACCTAGTGGGGAGGGGGCGTGGTCCAACCACATTGTCCCTAGCGGCTTTTGTGGGCGTGGGTCATCCTTTGGTTTCTGTTTTACTTCTTCCATAGGTTACGAAAGAAATTAGAATGTTTCAAAATATCGATACTAAACCCTGGAAATCACCATTTTTGTTTCTTTGGTAAGACGAGGAAGTGATATTTGGTGACAGAGGCCTCCACCATTCTGTCATGTGCTGGCTGTCAGGATGGGTCAGAACACAGGAGGGTTTTTATGAGGACATGTCAAAACCTTTATGTTAACTCAGAATGAAAACCGGAGCTAAGCTGTGCTACACAGAGTCCATGCGCCTCCGTGAGCCCAGGTTCCCAAGAGAGGACAGGGCGGCACATCCCACTGCAGTGAAGGGGAAAATATTTTTGAGGCACAAATACTAGGTCTTTATTTACAAACTTGTGATAATCGTTGCATGTTGCCAGGTGCCTCTATGCCAGATCCTCGAGAAACATCCATGAAATGGCCCCAAGCAGCTTGCCTGGCTCTCCAAGTGTGTTGCCTTACATGCATCTCCAGAGTGAGAGGACTCGTTGCTGCTGCAGATCTGTGAGTGCAGACTGTCGTCACTCACCTACTTCTTGTGTCAGCAAAGTCTTCTTCCTCTTCCCTCTTGCTCATGAGACTATTTTTCTGGAAACCATTAATAACCCCTGGAAAATTGCACTTTCAACTCTCTTCCAAAGAACTAAAGACTGTTGTGCAAATACTGAACCAAAAGGGGAAAACTCTTTGTAAAACAGTTAGGAGGGACTAAAGAGAAGCAGGAAACCGGTCAGGGAAGCTCTGGTAACTCCAGATGCCTCTGTGGCCCCATGATATCCACAAAGAAAGAAGCCTAATAACCTGAGATAGGTAACTGAGAGCTTTAGAGTTTCCAAATTTATTTAATGTTGCACTGATTGCTTGTCTTAGTAAAGTTTATTTCTAGCACTCATTAAAAGCCCAATATACTGTTTTGTGGTTTTTTATTTAACAGGAAGTAAGCAGACTGATTATATCAGACTCCAGTGGTCCTTTGGTTTTCTTTTATGTAGACTTGATTTATGGAGGAATGTGAACACTCTTGACAATTTTCCAAGGGACATTTATTTCAGCCATGCTATTAAATTGTAGAAGAGTTATCTGAAGACTCTTCTACTTTATTTTTATTTTTTGACCTTTATGGATCTAGATTATTTCAAAGGTTTACACGAGCCTGAAACAGTGGCCTGGTTGGGAAGGGGTTGATCATGCTCACCATACTGTATATTGTTTATGCTTTATTCAGTCTCCCAAATATTTCCGTCCCTCTACATCTAAACAAAAGTTTGCTGTTTATTCATTTGTGTTTAGTTTTGCTTCACATTTATTTTTCAAGTCAAAGCACTCACTAATGACTTGGGGAGTCAAGTGGCCCAGTTCCATTAGCGTCATTCAGCCTGAAAGGAAGGAACATCCAGCGTTCAATGTGAACAACCCAGACACAACATCTTCTTCTCAGAATCTAATGTTTCTCCAGGAGTTGAATAGTAAAGAGTTGAGAATCCATTCTTTCAGAATACTGTTTTGACTGAAGTGAACCTGGGATTTATGTTTTAGATGCCCCTGGACACGGCAATTCCAAAATCATCTATCTTACTGACTAGCAGACCAGAGAGCAGACAAATACATGAAATATGGTTATTTCCTTTTACTTAATTTATAATGCTATTGCTGTAATCAGTAGTAAATAATGAGTATGGTTTTATTTCACACTTTGCCTTGTACCAGAATTACCTAGAGAGCATATTAAAATACAGATGACAGGGCCTCACCTCCAGAGTTTGCAACTCCATGGTTCTAGGAAATAATTTGCACTTCTAATAAGACCCCAGGTTACAGTCACTGCTAATACAGAGACCACACTTTGAGAACCTCTGTTCTAATTATAGCACTTCAGTGCGATGCTTATACAAGGTGTTGAAATCAGTTTCTATTTTTACTCTGAATCAAGCAAGGGAAACTGAAAGATTAATGTGGGAATCACAATTTTGATAAAGAGCACATAACTGGGTAAAATTATATTCTTGAAAACCTAGTATCTCCTGTGCCTTCACAAGTATAAAACAGCACATGAAAACTCCTGAGCCTAAGAAGACAGATTACCTTTAGTTCAATGGCATGCTGCCAGGGGGCGCATCTCTCTGGCTTTGCCTTTGCAAATGGTAAGATCTGGGGTCAGGTGTCTATTGTTGAGGTTGGATCCATGACTTTACAAAGCCCGTCTAACCAGAATCCCAATTGCATCTTCAATCTGGATGGTCTCTTTAACATTATCAAATTTGTCTCTCATCCAGCTGAAAGACTAAATCAATACATCTTTCTAGAGCCAAGGCTCGGTCCATTAGGTGTCCTTAAAAATTGTACCTTTGGAATTTAAAGTCAACTAAAAATTCCCTGCATCACTATTCAGAGAAATGGTGCAAGTAACCCGGAATGTTGTGTTTTTCTTTGTTTGGCTTTACTTTTTTTCTTCAGTGTTACGTTTTTATGGGTTTTGAAGCCTATTTAGGGTGTTGGTCTTCTCTTAATATTCTCCACGCAATGTTTCCACTTTTTCTAAAGCAACAAAAGAGGTCAAGGAACTGACCCTAGCACACGCTCAAACGCTATAAAGAGAAAGCAAAGACATTACAGGGCAGCATCACTGTAAAAGACCGTGGGTGTGACCGAGGATGGTCATCCATCAGAACCTGGCACGAGAGTGTAACAGAAGGCAGATGAGCCACAGAGAGCGTGGAACAGGAGCACTTGCCATACAGGGCTGATGAAGAATGATGGGATTGGCTTGAATATTAAATTCCACAACAACACAAGTGCCTCATTTTTTTTCTTTCCAAACATTTGGTATCAGGTAACATGTAGTGTGCATCCAAAGGGCTGTTTAGACTGGGTTAGCAAAGTAACTCCACAGAAACATGGGGAAACAGTCAATAATGCTACATTTGGCTATGACTGCCTCACATTTGCTCTCTCTGACCTCTCTGATCTGGGTGGCTTCTCTTGGATTTCCAAATACGTAGAGGTCACCAACAGCATTAACTTTCAGCATTAACTTCTTATCTTCAGTTTTTGTCTCTTTCTTTTTATCTTCTAACTCTCCCCTTACCAGGCCCTTCCCCTTTTAATATATTAGATGACTGAAAACGAAAGCATTCAAACCTCCCAGGAGGAACAATACTATTATTGCATAGTATGCTTAGAATTGAGCCTAGTCTCAATTATATTTTCCAGATTATTCAGTCCCATTTTTTTTTTCTTTTTTTCCAAGTTTCAAACTGGAGTCTCCTCCAACTTGCTCACCAACTCCCAACTTACTTTATTTTACCCAGCTGTGTGTGCTTAAGATAACCCTTACCACTAGGCTTTCCAAAATATAACTCGGAAGGTAAATGGTCTGCAAACATCACATGCAAAAGCTATTAAGTATACATGATTTTTAATTCTGTCTGTGGTTTTAGGTGGTTAATACTGTGCCCCATATTTTTAGTAGACACTAAATTATTTTTAAATTTTTTTTAGATGTTGATAGACCTTTATTTTTATTCTCTTATTTATATGCAGTCTGAGAATCGAACCCAGTGCCTCACACATGCTAGACAAGTGCTCTACCACTGAACCACAACCCTAGTCCCAGACTATCTCTCTCCCCTACTAATTTAATGAGGCCAAAACTGAGTATGTTTATCCTCATGCTTGTTCTCAACCATTTATATAGCCAACCACATTTATAACAATTTCTTGAGCTTGAAGAAATGATAAATTATTTTTTTTCACAAGCCCCTAAGGCTACAGTTGTAAGCTCAATTCACAATAGCTAGATTGTAGAACCAACTTAGATGTCCTTCAACAGATGAATGGGTAAAGAAACTGTGGTATATATACACAATGGAATATTATTCAGTCATAAAGAAGAATAATATTATGACATTTGCAAATAAATGGATGGAATTGGAGAATATCATGCTAAGTGAAATAAGCCAATCTCAAAAAACCAAAGGCCAAATGTTTTCCCTGATAAGTGGAGGATGATGTCTAATGGGGGTGGGAGGATGGGGAGTGAGAGAAGAATGGAAGAACTTTAGATTATATAGAAGGAAATGAGAGGGAGGGGGTGTATGAAAAATGAGACAGACACCATTACCCTATGTACATGTATGATTACACGAATGGTAATCGTGTACAAGCATAGAAATGAAATGATGTACCCTATTTGTGTGCAATGAATCAAAGTGCAGTCTGTAAAAAAATTTAAAAATTAAGAATTTTAAAAAAACAACCTTTGGGGGTGCTAAGACTAAAGACTAGTAAGCAAATCAAGCTGAAAACAAAGAATGGATTCAAGGTATTAATAAGCTATTAATAAATACTCTATGACCGCTAGCTCATATATATATATATATATATATATATATATATATATATATATGGCTTGATTTCTCTCCCTCTTTCTCCCCCTCCCCACCTCTCTCTCCTTCTTAAGCATTTACATCTAGAACCACATAAACATCCCCTAGCAAATTCAGCTGTGTCCACACAATTTACAGTCTTGTTCTGGTTTGACATCATGCCTAAACAGTGACCCAGGAAGTGATTGCTCAGGACAGAGAGCAGGGGCTGTTCCATCTTGTTTCCAAATAATTCCGAACCAACACTGGGGTGGATGGTTTCTCCTGGGACCCTCCTTGGTGAGGGGCTGTGCAGTGCCCCCCTTCGGTAGTGCTGATTCACATCACATGCTCTCACATGCTGAGGACATACACTTCCATGAAAAGGGGACTCTGAGTCAGGCAGAGTGTCAGACCAAGGCTTTGGAAAGATCCCATAAATCCTGAGAGTTCTCGAAGGTAAGACGGGCATGTGGGAAGAGGTAGCTTAGAGAAAGTGCAGAGGTCTCTGGGACCAGGCTTTGTCAGATCCTGCTGGTTGGACTTGGAAGACACACCAGCCTTTGGGGATGGTGGCTCATGATTTGCATAACTTGGAGTCTCACCTGTCAGAATGAGATGACACTGAGGTAGCACATCAGCATGTGTTTTCCAGTAGAAAGAAAAATGAGGATAAGAGGCCTTGAAGGTTTTTGTTTTTCTATTTTGGGAGGGGAAGCATTTAGGGTCACTCAACAGTCACATGTTGATTGGTTCAAATGCACTTTTCTAATCCAGAAAAAAAATCCAGTGTTCACTAGTGTGATGGGACTTCAAAAAGGGAATTTTAGAAAATATATTGTTTTTCCCCTGGATTTCAGGGTAGGCAGAGACTGAGGGGCAGCCTGGTGGTAGGGGATCAGGGAAAGGGTCAGGTAGTTGAGGAATGCTAAACCCTGCAAAACACTTACATGCTACTTTTATTTACCAGTGATACAGAGTATGATCTGAGAAATAGAAGACAGAGAGCAGATTTTATACCCTCGTGGTTGAGACTGCCACAGATACAGAAGCTACAGTGCCTGGCATCCATGAGACAGTAGCAAAGGACACAGACTCTGGGTGAGCAAAGGGACCCATCCACCTGGGCTGCAAACTTCAGGGGTGCCAAAAGATAAGTGACAGTCTGGCAAGTGTATAATTTATTGAAAGGGGTGGCAAAAACCTCAGTGATCATTATTATTTATCTCTATGCCTGAAGTTTTGGGTCCTTCCTGAAATTGTGTGCCCTGGGCAGGTGCCTCATGCCTCTCAACCTGGTCCCACTCATGGACTTTCTAAATGAACTGAACTAAAGAGCAGAGGAGAAATAATTTACTACGAAGAGGGTTACGGAAAGCAGAGTTCCCAGAGAAGACCAGGGAGGCTGTCCTGAATTGGTTTCTAATTTGTATTGGGAACCTGTAACGTAGACTCAGGTCCAGTGTAAGTCCAGTGTAAGTGGCTCATGGAATCTTTGAAAAAATGAAACAGAAAACTGTTTTTCAAAACATTTTCAAATGTTCAGAAAACATTTTTCAAAATTATAGCTAGGAAAATACACGCTTGCCTTTAATATGGCATGGGGGCTTGAATTGGTGGCCCTGCAAAAGACATGTCGATCTCTTACTCCCCAAGACCTATGAATGCATCCTGTTTTTAAAATTGGTCTTTGCTGAAGTGACGGGGTCAAGGGTCTTGAGATGAGGAGCTCAACCTGTGTTGTCTGGGTGGGACCTAAGTTCAAGCGCCCATGTCAGGGCGAGGACAGAGAATTAGAAGAGGAAAAGACACACAGAGGAGGAGGTGGCAACATGCCTAGGAGGCAGAGCCAGGCATAATGCTGCCACAAGCCAAGGGACACCAACAGAAGGGGTATCCCCTTCTGGAATGTTCTTCCCTGGAGACTCTGGAAGGAGTGCAAATGGCCTCCAGTACTGTGAGCAAATAAATTGCTGCTGTATTAAGCACCAAGCTTGTGGTCATTGGCTATGGCAGCCACGGGAAACCAACACAATATGGCAGTGAACTAATGAACGACAGCATGGGTAGTGAAATTGTAATGCTAGCGATTACTGGAGGCGCGTGGTCATCTGTGTATCAAAAAACCCTGAAGGTGGAACTGAGGCCTGGCCTTAAGCGGGGCAACCATGAAACTTATTGACCAAGTTGGAAGAATTTGAGAACAGAAGCGGCTACCACCAGGGCTCACACCTGGACAACAGGCTGGAACCAGGACCCCCCTGGGTCAGCCATCCTGTTTGATTAATGACCTAAGTTGTTAATTTTCAGCAAGTTAGCGGTCACAGGCAAGTTGGTTATTGGAGCCACAATCTCAGTTTATCAATTACAGGCGTTTAAGGAGCTTGAGTGCAGGTTGCCGCGATTTCAGGTGTTTTTGTGTAAAGGATGAGTTAGAGAAGTGAGGACAGGGTGGCCTCTGAGGACAGGATTTTGTTACCAACATCACCCAGCAGATATGTTCAGAAAAGCAGAGAATCTGACCCCTGGGGAAAAGGAGCTTTGCAGACCTGGAGGACCCGCCAAGCAGGGCTCGCCTTGTTACTGTGGCAACACTGCATGGAGTCAGGAGCCACCCTCCAGTTCCTTCAGGGGTAACATCAAGGGTTCATTTGTGCGTGTTGGTCATAAACAGCAGCATCTGTCTTTCAGTCTAAGTCTCATGGTATTTTGGTTATTAAACATGCCGAAGAGGCTCAGCCCCTGGGTAAGAAATGTAGGACAAAAAAGGAGTATATAAGATCTTTGAATCCACTTAATAAGGTAGAGTTATATCTCCAGGATCATACAGCCCTGTATACCTATGTGTGACATTTCTAAGTAGAGCAATTAGTCTTGTGTTTTGATTTAGAAATTTGAATTCATCTAAACAATGTAACACTTGAAACTTTGGTATGTTTGGTGCTTCTTTGGTTTTAATTGTGTTAAACCTGTAGTAATGCAAAAAAAAAAAAAAAGATTTTTTATATTTCTAAGGTATATCAATGAGCAACAACTAAGATTAAGCAACTCAATTAGAAATATTTCTGTACACCAACAAAGTGCTGGGCACTCTCTTATGTGCTGGGGACACCATGATGTGGGTACATTCTCCCTGTTCCCACTCTCTGCCTCCTGCCCTGTACCCTGGGAGGCTGGCCTCCACCAACAGGTTCCCTGGCCTTCTGGCTTCTGCTTAGGATGGGCCAGGTGATAGAAACTCCCTCCAGGCAGGGCAGCCCTGTCTGTGACTCTAGTGGGTTTCAGTAACTGTTCAGCCTGGGGGTGGTAAATAGGTGGAGGACAGTGGGGGTGGTGTGGGGTGAGCAAAGAGGAAAGGAGGATAGTATATTTCTTTCATTTTCATAAACTGTGCTCACATCTTTGTAAATAGTCCTTTACTAAATTCTCTCCCCACTACTAACTAGGGGTACTAGGACCCTAATGAATGAAGAAAGTATTACACACATACACCACCAAGGAAGCCACTTCTTAGATGCAGAGAGGGATATATCAGGAGTTAACTGCACCAGGGAAATGTGCAGAGATGTGGGAGTCCTCAGGAAAGATCCATGACATCTTCCTTGGAAAGGTGGAGGTGACAAGAGGCAGAGAGTCTCCACCCACAAGGCAGCACTTGGGCTCTTGGGGACGTGGGAAGTGGTGGGCTTTCCTTGCATCCTTTCAGGCCTCAAGACCTGAGGACCCTGGGCAGGTAGGAGAAGATGGTGGCACAGGCTCGGGTAGAGAGGAAGCTCCTGGAGAGCCCATGGCACTGGGGATCCTGCTGTTACTATTTTGGAATAACGTACGTGGTGAAATGGAGCATGGACCTCGGTCGGAAAGCTGGGGTTTCGGTCCTGAAGGTCTCACTACCTGTGTGGACACAGGCAAGTTTCCTAACTGCCCTGTCCGATTCCTTTTGTAGGATTGCCACACGGCTGACAGGAAAGCCGTGTCTGTGAGCACGTCACAGGACTAAGGGCCTGTGGACCTTACAGGTGCAGGTAAAGACGGAGCAAGATGAGTCACGAATCGATAATGACTAAAGCCAGGTGACGGGGCCTTGAGACTTCATTACATGGTTGGCTCTGCTCTTGGGACAAAATACAATTTATTTTGAAACACTTTCAGAAAAATTGCAAAAATCATACAAAGAATACCTGTGTACCCTTCACCCAGGTTCTCCAAGTGTTAGTCACTTGCCCTGCCAGCTTTCTCATCGTGTGCGCGTGTGTGCGCACGCGCGTTATGTTTACTGAGCCATTTGAGAATAAGTTGCAAGGATGACTTTTACCCCTGTGAACGTACATTTCGTACAAATTCATTTTCTTACATACCAATACTACATTTAACAAAAATCAGGAAATAACACTGATATAATATTATCTAATCTACATATTTCCTTCAAATGTCACCAAATGTCTCACTAATTTCCTTTATAGCTAAAGAAAAATACTTTTTTTTTTTTTTCTGTTCCAGGATCCAGTCCAGGAACACACATTGCCTATAGTATTTGTTTAATCTCTTTAGTATCCTTAAATGTGGAATGTTTCCTAAATCTTTCATAGTCTTTTATTACCTCACCTTTAAAAAATTTATAGGGCATTTTTTAATGTCCCTTAATTTAAGTTTTTGTCTAAGGTTTCCTTTCAATTAAATTTAATTAGCAGGACCACAGAAGTGATACATCTTCTCAGTGCATGATATCCAGATTTACACCATATCTGTTTTTCACTTTATTTCATTGTGATACATTTTACTTGATTAAGGTTATTTATCCCAGTGGAGTTCTTTGTTATTAATAAACATCTTGTGAGGAGATAATTTACTTTTTTTTTTTTTTTTTTTTACATTTTTAAGATAAATGGGAAAGACATATCAAGATTTTAGTTTTAGAGAAACTTAAATTTAAATTCAAATGGGAAATCACCTTTATGGATATGAAGCTCAGAAGAAGTACTGTAAGATGGTGTGCTACTGTACAAATGATAGGTGGGGCAGGTTCAAGAGGAAAGAGTAGATAAGGAAGTCAAGGCAGTATTTGCAGAAATTGCTTATAAATTTTGATCGGAATAAACAGTGAATAATGGGATTGGTAGTTGACTGAAAATATAAGGTCAAGTAGGGATTGTTTTATGTTGGGAGATATGAGAATATTATATTATGCTGATTGGAAGGGCCCAGTAGAGATGGGGGAGGTAGCAGGTGACTCAGAGTTGGGATAACCCAAAGAAGGAGTGATCAGAGGGTGGTTGCAGGATACTCTGTACTTGTCACCTGGCTTCGAACCCTCGTTCTGCCTTTTACACTCTGTGTGACTTAGGGAAATAAGTCACTCTTCAAAGACTAAGATTGTTGAGAGGATTGACTTTGATGATATTTATAAAGAACCCAGCACAGCGCCTGCCCACAGTGAGTGTCAAGTTAGTGATTTGAACTCACTATCATTTGATATCTTAGAATTGGTTTTAGCTCATTGAGCTGGATTCTGGGAGTTGCCAGTTCTTTTGTCTGTTTCATTGATGTGGATCTATTGTTTAGCCCATCTTTAGAGTTTTAAATTTCAATAATATTGAATATTTAAAAATAAACACATGCCAGGAGCAATGGTGCATGCCTGTAATCCCAGGGGCTCAGGAGGCTGAGACAGGAGGATCGCAAGTTCAAAGCCAACCTCAGCAACTTAGCAAGACCCTAAGAACTCAGTGAGACCCTGTCTCTAAATAAAAAAGCAAAAAAGGGCTGGGGATGTGGCTCAGTGGTCAAGTGCCTCTGGGTTCAATCCCTGGTACTAAAAAAAATAATTCATTAAATATATAAATATGTTACTAAATTTGACTATTTAAATTATGTTGAGATTCTCTCTTTTTTAGTGTCTTGATCTTTCATATGTTTTCTATTCCCTCTTTTAACTTTTTTAATTATTTAAAGACAGTTACTCTGTAGGCCCCTTCTACTATTGCAGTTGGGTGGAGAGCACACATTTTCCCTTATATTTATATCTCCTGCTTTCCCGTTAGGGGGGTGTGTGGTTTGTGAATTTTTCTGTGAGCTCATCTTCAGAAGTTGTTTGCTTCTGTGGGTGTCCCAGGAGCCTTGGTAGGAAAACATCCCTGAATATTTGTTTTTCAGTTCCCTCTGCTAAATGTTCCATGGATTTTATGGGTCTGGAAACCATTTTTAGGTTAATTGTGCAGCTATGATTCCATAAATTAGGACTCTACACTTACAAGTGGTTCAGGATTGGAGTTTCATTTCTTTTAAGAGGATTTTCCGGTTTGTTTGTTTGAGCTTCATTTTTAAATGGTGTCCTAACCAGAGACATGCTAGTGGTAGAGTTTTTCCAGGAACTTAGCTCTTTCCCAGTTTCATTCCCCTACTTTGCTGAAGCCTAAGACCCACCACAATATTCATTTGGTAGCAATAAAGTCTCAAGTTTGGGGCTCTATATTGAGATCCTACGTCCTCTGGGGCCACCAGAGGCAGCGTGGAAACCTGCCACTCTACCCTAGGCCTGCCTCCTGCTACTGGTCCAATGGCTCTTTCAATTGGCTTTGTGGTTACGATTTATTGCCGTACTTGAGCTGTCTGTGGAAGGGTGGGGGTCTATTTTAGTTTAAATGTCCACGTTGTTGTAACCAGAGCTCTGCCGCTTAGTACAGGTGATATAGAGAGTTAGATACTGTAAAGGGACCCAGCACAGAGAAGTTCCTGAAGAATATGCAAATCATCCTTTTCTCTGGAATTCCTGAATAGGCTGGATCAGGAGATGTGTTCCTGGAATGCATCTCATCAGAGTCCAGGGAGAATTGCTTTTCCTGCATTGTGTCTGGCACAATCTCCTCCATTCATACAGGCAGGTTTTATAAGAAACAACTCTGTGAACCCTCTCTTTGCCTTGACTGTAAGGATAGTGTTGAAGATCACATTATGCTGTTCTGTCAGGCCTACTCCCAAGTAAGGATAGTTCTCATTCTATGGAAACTCTGAGTAACTACTAATGTTCTCCTTGAAAGGACTGTCAGTTGTGGCCAACTTCAAGTAGAAATGTAGAATATGGGATTCTTCCCTGCCCTCCACCCGGCCCTGTGGTACTGGAGATGGAACCCAGGGCTTGGTGCACGTTAGGCAAGTGTTCCACCATTGAGCGACCTCCCCTGCCATGAGTGTGGGGTTCTTGGCATGCATCACTGGATTCTCACCCCATTCTCAACACCATATTATTACATGAAGCTTATGTTTATTTTCTCTTTTAGTCTCATATGTTAAATGTATGTTGCGGGAGCAACATGGGCCGTTGGGTCCAGCCAAAGTCACTTCATGTGTAAAGAAAACAAATGGCTGAAGCCCCACACAGGAAAGAGCTTCTGTCCTTGTGGGAGGAGAGAGGCCTGATGGTGTCAGGCTCCTCAGCAGCCTGTTCATGATTCCTGTCCTTCACCCACAGCCGAATCTAGGAGGTAAAGTAAGACAAAGAAGGACACTCAGAAGGGCAGGTACTAGGCAAACGTATGTCCATCCAGGAAAGGAGATAGGAAAATCTTGGTGTTCTGCTGATAATGAAATTCCACTTCTCTTAGTTTCATCTGTGCCTTTCTCAGTCTTTGGAAAAAAGAAGATGGTGGCTCTCATGTTGTCCAAATCCTGAGGTGCCTTGATAGGAAGAGGGAAAAGCAGCAGTGGAAAGCAGCCAGGTGGACAAGGGTTGATTGCCCTCTCAAAGTGATAATGCCCTGGCCAGGCAGGCAGTCTTCTGCTAGGCATCCCTGGGCCTCTACCAGGCAAAGCACGGTCAAGGTCAGCTTTGGGTATAGCCTGACACCAGAGTCTGACTCATACCTGCCCCTCGGCTGGCTTTTACTCCAGCTGATATTCAGAGCTTGTTCAGTGTTCCCTAAATGCAGGTGAAGAATATCCAGATTCACAACTTATGTGTAAAAGGACTCTATTTCAGCCTGAGCTTTGATGGGGTACTCTAGAAGCCACCTGATGGCTGTCTCCTGAGTTCCAGAGCCACTGGATCCTGAAACACAAGAGAAGGCCAATCTCATGACATGAAACTAAAAGGAAACAGGAAAGAACCTGCCAGTACAGATGGCCAATGGGTCAGAGACTGACAAGTCCCTACACAGAATTAAAGTTAATCGCTCTACAGGACCTGGGACCAAGTGCCACAGAGTGGGAGCTGGGGAGGGACCTCTAGTTCCACAGAACTTCAGGTCACATGTCTGGGAGCTCAGGGAGCATCCCCACTCTGAATGCGATAGCTTCTCTAGCCTTAACATCCCCACAGTTAAAATGACATTGTTGTGTGAAATGGACTCATTCCTTGAAGCCAGAGGGCACAACTGTCCCAGAACCTAAGGGAGGGGCACTTAAAACACAGGTTCCTAGGTCCTGCCTACACTGGCATCCTTTATGGGAGGAGCAGAAACCCTCACCCCCAAGACTCTGGAGCAGTGTCCACACTGCCTGGGACATCTGGGGTTCCAATAAGGCTGTAGCTAGTTGACCCTTAACTGTAATCTAGAGAGTTTTGCAAATGGCGGACAAACTGTGACTTGCTTATCCTGTACCACGGCAGGCATCACTAATGGATCATGATATTTATTTTCCTCAAAACTCTTCTCAACTCCAAGCCCCAAGCAAACACTATTAATAAATCAGAGTAGGATTTCTGGGTGAACTTGACATCCCTGCTCTTGTCTCTTTCTTTCCAGTTTGACATTCTTCATTGTGTACCATCAAAATTAATTAGTTTTCATGGGAAATTTAGCTATTCCACGATAGGGTCGTATTTTAATTAGGGTTATTAGTAATTGAATTCTTTAGGCAACAGTCTTTGTATTTCAAAATTACTAAAGACAAAGTCTGTCCTCCTAATTTAGCACTGGATAAACAAAGACACAGTTTACCACAGAATCAATTATGGCATTTGAAGAAGAGAAATAGTCAACATGTGTCTGGAAGAAGCATAGGCCAGTTACTCATGACACTCGATGATGATATTGTTTTTCGGTTCTGAGTAATGGTGTTACTTTTGTCTCCTTTGGGAGATTTCCATAACCTAATAGAGTTTCACAACAGTTGGCTCTAATTATCTTTGACTTAATTTAATTCATTTGGTTTAATTTAGATTGCTTTGCACCAGGGTATGTTATTAACCCTTATCCTTGCAAATGCACATAGCAATTATTAAGAGGCAGCTCTAACGTTCCCTTTCCAAACTGGGCTAACCATTCTTCTGGGTTGGTATTACATCATCTCCTCTGATGTTTTGATGCTCTTCCCAGAATTATTTCCAAGTTATCCACATTGTGATACATACACTATAAAAACTGTAACATCTTCTACCGGTGAACTTATTTCTGTCACTGTGAACATACAAGGTCTGGTGGGTTCCTGATCTCCACAATTTGTCAACTAGAATTTTGCCTGATAAAATCCTATTTGCATCTTCTTGATTTTTTTGTGCATTCAAAAATGGTTTCTTCCAAAACTCACAGAGAGGATCAGAGAAGATAGGAACTAGGGAGTAAAACAGAGGTAGCCTGGGCTATCAGAAAAAGCCAGGGGAAGGCTTGTGTTCTTTCAGATGCAGCAGACCACCTGGAAGAAAGTGAGATCGCCAGCTCAGTGGTGCACTGTTATCCCAGCAGCTTGGGAGTCTGAGGCAGGAGGATCGTGAGTTCAAGTTCAATCTCAGCAACTTAACGAGGCCCTGAGCAACTCAGCGAGACCCTATCTTTAAATTTAAAAAAAATAATAAATATAAAGGGCTGGTGATGTGGCTCAGTGGCTAAGCACCCTGATTTCAATCCCTGGTTACCCCTCTGCCCTGCCAAAAAATATGAGACAGGCAGAGGATTTGACAACAGGGTTTCTTGAGTCTGATGATGAACACTGCTGAATAAAGGGGTGGCCAGGACTGAGGATGCGGCTCAGCGGTAGAGCGTGTGAGAAGGCCTGGGTTCAACCCCCAGCACTGCAAAAAGGAGAAAAAAAAGAAAAAAAAATGGAGAAAGGAGTGGGGTAGAGGTCAGAGGTGCCCTGTGTAAATAGGAAGCCCAGTGGATAGGCATGGCATGGACGTTGGTACAGGACAGAACGGAGGAGCCTGGGCCATGTCCTGGAAAACTGTCCCAGGGTCAACTTCTGGTAGAGGCTGACTTACTGTGGAAGTAATAAAGCTGACACTTGAGGGCCCTTTATGCCCATGAACCTCTTTCAAGACCCTGGGAAGAGCCTCAGCAATGTGTTCACATGGTCAGATGTTCTTGTAAAATATATGCAAACAAATTTTAAGATATGCACATTTTATAGGTCAAGACCTCTGTCTCTGTCCATCCCCACTTCCCCCATCCTCTTCTCTCATGTCGACTGTGTTCGGAGTGCACACAGGAGTTTGAAGGTCTATGGGGAAGTGAAATTGGAGATATCTTTAGTGGATTTTAGTGGGTTATATTTGTGTAGGTTTAAGTTATTGCTAGCTGTCCCGGTATGGGAGTAGAGTCTAGGACACTGCTGTGTCTCCCATGCCAACTTCCCCTCTTGTGGTCTGAGAGTGCAGGTCTAGAGGTCAATGCTGCAGGATAAGGATGGTGTATCTGGATGGGTGGAGGAGAATCTAGGATTTAACGTGCTGAGACTGAAAATGGTCTGTGAAAAACACTTCCTCCTATCAGACTTGTAAGATGATAGCCAGAGGATTCTATTTTCAATTCACCTGGTCAAAATGCAAGTGTTCTTCGGTCAGGAATAGATACCATAATCCCTCATATAAAACAATGAAAGTCACACACAATCTTTCTTTATCAAAGGAAATCAATGAATGAATTGATCAGACTTACGTGTGCAGGGTACAGACCTATCCCTGAGCTGCAAACAGGGAGCATGTCTCTGTGTCTAGTGACTTCATGCACCTTAACATATTGCTTGTGTCTCCGAATGTATTAATATATCTTCTTCTAACAAAGTCTGGTGGGCCCAGAGGAAACGGTGTAGAAAATAGTCTGCACAAGTGATCCAGTGGTACAGCCACTGAGTTCCATCACTAATCATTTGTCAACCTGGGTAGCAGAACAGCAATCATTACCGTTTAAAGAATGTGTTCCAATGGCTCTTGTGTGTGCCTTTGCTTCAAATTAATTTAGTATATTTCTTCAGATTTATTGTTCATACTAAAACTCAGATGCAAAAAGGAAGAAGTACCCTCCTGGAGCCCAGACTATATACTGAGACTAGCAGAGCGTAAGACTCTCCTGCATTTCACAGCAGAAATTTTTTAAAATAAAGATAATGGAAAAGACATGGAAGAACCTGAAAAGAATTATGAAGGTCAGCATAGTTTTAAAAGAGAAAGAAATATTAAAATGAGTAAAGTAAAACTCAATTTGTACCAACAGTCCACAAGACCATTGGCCGCTTCGTTTTGATGAATTCACTGGTGTATACTATATGGCCTCTTTTATAGTATTTTGTACCACTTACTGAAAATATAATGTTTTCTGCAAAATCATCAGTCCAATAACACTTACAGAAAATCAAACATAATATAGAAGCACATTTTTTAAAGACATTTTAAAAATAGATATTCTGGAAAATTTTTTGAATGATCAGACTATTGTGTGATTCTGACTGGCCTATTCCAAGAGGGCTCCTGCAGGTTGTTTTGTAAGTTGTTTTCAATGGCACAGACCCTACTTAGGTCAGCTGCAGGTTGGCTGAATCTGTTGAGAACCTGCAAAAGTCATAAAGCACAAGAAGGCTGTTTACTTGTAGCATGCATTGATCAAATTCAAATGTCTTGAAGAACAACAAAGTGCAGTATTATTTTGATTCATCAAAGGAGTAGTGTTTAGTGGAAAATTTGCCTTTCCAATGTCACAATGAAAAGTGACTTTCTTCAAATAATAGAAGTTGCAAGAGAATCCTGGAATTAATTTCTAAATTTGATTTATTCTTAAGTAATTAGAAGTTTTTAAATAAAGCAATTTTCTTAGCCAAAACAGTTTATAAAATAGTACCCAAAATAATGGAAAAATGGACACAAAATATTTTATATAATAGAATAAATCAGATACCACTCTATTGTAAATTCTACCTCACATATGACAAATACTTACCAGTTGGCAGTGACTGTGTATTGCTCTCATAAAAGAAAACCCTGTGCATGATTTTCTGCCAATTGAAAACCATCTACCTGTGACTTTATTCAATAAAGCGAAGCAAGTGCCCATCGTCTGACCACACAGTCCTTCTGAAAGGGAATAAGAGGCTGCAGAGCTCTTTTCAGAACACAAATCATCACATTCCCTGATCCCTTCCAAGAAAAAGCTGCTCCTCTAGCTCCACAGGAACAAAAATGTTCCTGCAAATAATCCTGTGGATTTCTGCAATATTTCCACAACAGTTAATATGTTTGCTTTTCAGTTTGATCAAATCCAACAAAAATACAATGTACGCCACATTCAAATGTGCTAAGTAGTTATGTTTAAAACAAGGGAAAAGAAATAGTAGAAATTGATTTGGGATCAATAATAATCTATTTTAACGTTTAAAATCACTTCCTTTTTTTTGCATCAAGTGTGTCCAATGTGTATTTCACACCACAACACATTTCTCTCCAGCCACATTTTAGGTGCCAAATAGTCGCCTGTGGCTAGTGGTTACCATGCAGGACAGTGCAGGTATTGCAGTGTGGAATTTTTATTTTGTTTTGTTTTTGTTTCTGCTTAAATAATTGTTGTTTATTCATTTATTTATGCTTATGCAGTTCCAAGGATGGAACCCAGTGCCTCACACATGCTAAGCAAGCACTCTGCCCCTGAGCCACAACCCAGCTCCTGCAGTGTGTTTTTAACACATTTGCCACCTGGGGTTTTCCTCTGATGGAAGTAGATGCAATGCAGCATTTTGCCCACCTCACAGGTGTGCAAACCTTGTAGCCGCAGTGCCAGACAATAGTGAGCTCACCTCTCTGCAGGGTCAGATCATGCGGCTGCCATCTGGGCTGGAACCTCTCCTAGGTGGCTGGAGGAGCCACACGTGATGGAAATAGAAAAAGTGAGGTCACTCATGCCCCTGGAGGAGAGGTAGGACAGGAGCAGCATCTGGGAGGTCACCAAGGAGAGCTGGTGCCCAGCAGCTGAGTCACATTTTACTCACAAATTGCACATAACCAAGACTTGCAAAGCTATCCAGAAGACACCTGGAGGGAGCTCCTGGGGGAAAGGAGGAGATGCTGAGGAAGCAACTCACTCCATTGAATGCCATTGAATAATGGCGCTCCAGGGCCCACTTGGTGCCTTAGAGAGGTGTGACAATTCACTGAGCCTCAGAACAAGTTGCTGGCCATGGATCTTTATCCTGCGTTTGAAGGTAATTCCAGTAAAGCTCAGCTAGGTGAGCATTCAGTCACATATCACACAGTAAGAAGTGGAATCAATTTGGTGCAGGTCTGTGTGCTTCAAATCTCTGCTCTCCAGACTGGTCCATAACACCCCTTGCCCCAACACCACCAATGGAAAGCCATTCTACCTATGACTTTATTCAGTGAAGTGTAATTTTACTTGGAAATGATATTGTACTTAGGATCTCAGGAATTAAAGACACAAAAATTACTCCACACCAAAATTACCACACCCCCAGTTCTGGCATTGCCTAAAAATCTAGGGTGCTCATTCCCGTCATGCTTCTGATCAAGAGTATCCTGGGAAATAGGAATTATCCACTGCCAGCGAAAAACAAATGCTATTGTAGCTGTGTATGGGCTTTATAAAGAGTCCTCATTTACTCTGCTTTCCAGAAACACCTTCTGTCATGGGGGCAGGAACCACCTACATTGTTCAGTATTTCCAATTTCCCTTTTAACTGGTACAGTTCTTATTTCCTTCAGATATTGAATGGATGGAGTTTATGCCTGCATATTACCCTTTTTCTCTCTGGTAGATGTGCTTATTAAGTAGGAAGAGAGACCAAAAGTTCAGGAAATGAATCTCAGTCTGAATGAGTGGCCTCCAAATAATTGAAAGCTGACTCTCTCCTCCTAAGCTTTTGGTATCTTAGCATTTTCAACATTTTCATTTGAATGTTGATTTTCTTTAAGTATCACATCAATTTATCATTAAAAAAATCATCATTTCCCAACAGCCTTCATTATTATAATAGAGTTTTATTTTCCTTAGCAGGCTACCTGTGTTCTGTTTTACTCACATATTTGCACATAACCAAACAACTCACATTCTATTTTCTTCGCACATCTGATTGAAAAATTAAGTCAGGAGTCTTCAGGTGGCCATTAAGCTAGTATTGACTGGTTCATTATTATCTGCATCACCCGGAGACAGTTACAGACTCTGGGAGGTCATGCTGCTTAGCTCCAGGTCTCTAGTAAATTAGTATCACAGTCAAGAACTGGCCAGGGTCTCACCCCTCAGGTACCTTGCCTCCATTGAGCATGGCTCAATTCCCAGGGCGTGGAGGGAAGGTTAGGCTCACAGACAACTCCAGAGGAGTCCACTGCAGATAATGAGCTTCCCCTGTGCTAATGATGGTGCATGATAAACACTGTCAACATTTATTAAACATTAATAGGCACCAGGTCCCCTGCTAGGTGTTCC
Organism: Sciurus carolinensis; assembly: GCF_902686445.1. Lineage (NCBI taxonomy): Eukaryota > Metazoa > Chordata > Mammalia > Rodentia > Sciuridae > Sciurus > Sciurus carolinensis. Next base: position 17,581,688 of record NC_062216.1, read on the forward strand.
TCAATGTGCATCATCCCACGCCATCCTCACGCCACCCTGTGAGGTGACTCTAGTGTTTTCCCCAACTTTCTCCAGAGGAAATGGAGGAGAGAGAGATTAAATTCTAACTAGCAAATGTAGAACTGGGGCTGGCCACAGCTCTGTGATGACAGAGCTATAAGCACTGTGCCCTACCAATGGGAGCCACCAAGTGAACATGCTTCTTAAAATGAACATGTCATGGCATTTGCAGAGAAATGGATGGAATTGGAGAATATCATGCTGAGTGAAATAGCCAATCCCCAAAAAACCAAAGGCCAACTGTTTTCCCTGATAAGTGGATGATGATATATAATGAGGGTGGGGAGTGGGGGGTGAGAGAAGAATGGAGGAACTTTAGATTACATGGAGGGAAATGAGAGGGAGGGGGTATGAAAACTGGTGGAGTGAGACAGACATCATGACCCTATGTACATGTGTGATTACACGAATGGTATGAATCTACATCGTGCACAACCATAGAAATGAAAAGATGTACCCCATTTGTGTACAATGAATCAAAATGCAGTCTGAAAAAATAAAAAAATTAAAATAAAAACAAACACACATTGTAAGTGGCAAACATATCTATTGCTAATCATTACCTATTTTAGGCCAACCTCACCATCTTTAGAGACCTGACCCATGGTAGATTTTCCTCAGAAGATGGTTTTCACACTTGAGTGCTGCTGTTTGAGATTAAATAATCTTGAACAATCAATGTAAAGACTCTGTGTTAACAAGCCCAAGTTTAAATAGTAGCTCCATCACTTACCAGCTATGTCAACCTGGGCATCCTTAACTGTCTAAGCCCTGGTTTTTTCCACTCTTCTGTGAGGATTTTAATAATGTCTACCTCACAGGATATTCATAAAGATTGAATAAAATTATGTTTAGCTTAGCACATAGTAAAACTGCTGTATAATACTTAGCTGTTCTTTTTATTGACGGTTTTGTTGAGCACCTGTTAGGTCACACACTCTTAGTTGTATTCAGTGTTAAAATTTTTTTGTAGGGAGAGAGAGGGTAGCATTTTGTCTGTGGGAAGAAGAGTAGGTGCCGGGTCTTAGAGATGCCTTACATTCTACCATACGTTAGTTGTACATCCCAGAGACCTGTGAACCTAGATGGATGGAATCCACAGAGGGTCTTAGACCACTCCTACACTGTCCCTGTGGCCACACTCTAGCTTCTTAGGCAATGCCTATGCATATCTACATCTGCCATTTTGCTAGAGAAGATATGGCTTGATGTCACTTTTAAGAACCTAATCACGGGGAGGTTCAAGATGGCGGACTAGAGGGCGGCTGCATTTCATGTTGCTCCAGGACTCAAGATTCAAAAGAGGAGATAGTGACTTGGGACCAACTCAAAGCCGCCCGGGGAGTTTCTCCCATAGGGGAGGCGTCCCCGAAGGGGCAGTAGCCCTGGAACGCAGAGAACTTTGTGAAGTACAGTGACTCGGCGGGTCGCCCCTCCCCCGCCGGAGCGGTAAAAACGGACAGCGAAGCGGAGCGAAAAATGGCGGATTGAAGTTTCCAGGACCGCGGGCAGATTCTCTAACCTAAGGAGACTCGTCTGCGAAGGGTGAGGCTCTCAAGCCCAGGAGGGAGGTCCGGGCCCCTGGGAACGTTGCCTGCAAAGGCTGCCCCTGCCCAGGCGGCAAGACACACCTCCCCTGCTGGAGCAGTGAACTCGGAAAGCGGGGATCTTTGCAAGGGAGGTTGTGCGACACACTGCTTGGTTTTGAAGCGATCTGCCAGGGCTCCAGCGGCTGCCAGAGAAAGAGTGGGGCGGCGAGTTGTTTGGATCCAGCAACCGCCTGAGCAACGGGGAGGGGGCTGCCCAGAGGAGGTGGAGGTACGCAGTGAGTGCCTTGGTCTCCAAGCGCCCACACCTGGAGGAAGAGACGAGCGACGGGTCACTGGGGCTTGGAGCATATGTACGAGGCTCCAAGTGACTGCTCAGAGGGCGGGTCGCATAGCCAGGCGATTAGGTGCATACAAGGTCCGGTCCAGGGACCTAGGCACCTTTTCTTGAATGAACTACACAGAGACAAACTGAGGGGCGAAGTGAAGGTTCCAGGACTTCAGGCAGCGTCTCTGAGAAGGGACAACCTAAGGAGACTCGTCTACGAAGGGTGAGGCTCCCAGGCCCAGGAGGTAGGTCTGGGCCCCTGGGAAGGCTGCCCTGCCCAGGCAGTAAGACACATCTACCCTCATTGGAACAGTGAGCTCGGAAAGTGGGAGACCTTGCAGAGGAGGCCGAGCAGCACACCGCTTGGTTTTTTGGTTTTTTGGACCAATCTGCCAGGGCTCCGGGGGCTGCCAGAGAAAGAGTTGGGTGGCGAACTATTTGGATTCAGCAACTGCCTGAACAACGGGGAGGGGGCTGTCCTGAGGAGGTGGAGGTGCGCAGTGAGTGGCTTGGTCTCCAAGCGCCCACACAGAACACCTGCCTGGAGGAAGAGACGAGTGACGGGTCACTGGGGCTTGGAGCATATGTACGAGGCTCCAAGTGACTCTTCAGAGGAGGGGTCGCATAGCCAAGTGATTAGGTGCAAAGCACGGTCTGAGCCGGGGATCTAAGCACCTTTTCTTGAAAGAGCTACACAGAGACCAGCTGAGGGGTGGAGCGAAGGTTCCAGGACTGTGGGCAGCTTCTCTGAGGAGGGGCCACCAAAGGAGACTCGTCTGCGAAGGGCAGGGCTCCCAAGCCCAGGAGGTAGGTCCAGGCCCCTGGAAACGCTGCTTGGGAAGGCTGCCCTGCACAGGCGGTAGTTGTGGACTGAGGAGAACCTCTAGGAGGGGAACGGACTAGTGAGACCTCCCCACCGGGTGGGTCTTCCCCGCAGAGTGAGGTTTTCCCACAAAGACAGTAAAACCAGAGACACAGGCCCAAACAGGCACTGCCTTAGCCCGCAGTCTAGCTCCCCTTTGGATGACCATTGGTCAACAAGTAGAGGCACCTCTGCCCTCTAGCAGGGAATATACCCCACCTGAAGACCACCACCCCTAGAGAGGCAGCTACCTAGGGGAACACCGAAGTATCAACTTCCTCTAAGACTTCAGGCTACTGAAGGATAAGAGGGGATACACTAGCAATCTTCAGGGACATTATAAGTCAATAGAGGAAATCTGCAACATCTCTGCAGTCCACTGATACCTGAACAATATGAGAAAACAAGGGAAGAAAATGCCTCAAACAAATCTGGATGTTATATCAATAAAATCCAATGACGGCATGGCAGAAGAAATGTCAGAAAGGGAGTTCAGAATGTACATAATCAACATGATAAGGGAAGCAAACGATGAAATGAAAGAGCAAATGCAGGCATTGAATGAACGCACCAATAGACAGTTAAAAGAGCAAATACAGGAAGCAAAAGACCATTTCAATAAAGAGTTAGAGATATTGAAAAAAAACCAAACAGAAATCCTTGAAATGAAGGAAACAATAAACCAAATTAAGAACTCCATAGAAAGCACAACCAATAGGATAGAACACCTGGAAGACAGAACCTCAGATATTGAAGACAAAATATTTAACCTCGAAAACAAAGTCGAACAAACAGAGAAGATGGTAAGAAATCATGAACAGAATCTCCAAGAACTATGGGATATCATGAAAAGGCCAAATTTGAGAATTATTGGGATTGAGGAAGGCTTAGAGAAACAAACCAAAGGAATGAACAACCTATTCAATGAGATAATTTCAGAAAATTTCCCAAATCTGAAGAACGAAATGGAAAATCAAGTTCAAGAGGCTTACAGGACTCCAAATACACAAAATTACAACAGACCCACACCAAGGCACATTATAATGAAAATACCTAACATACAAAATAAAGACAGAATCTTAAAGGCTGTGAGAGAAAAGAACCAAATTACATTCAGGGGGAAGCCAATACGGATATCAGCAGATTTTTCAATCCAGACCCTAAAAGCTAGAAGGGCCTGGAATAACATTTTTCAAGCCCTAAAAGAAAATGGATGCCAACCAAGAATCTTATACCCAGCAAAACTTACCTTCAGATTTGACAACGAAATAAAATCCTTCCATGATAAACAAAAGCTAAAAGAATATACAAAAAGAAAGCCAGCATTACAGAACATTCTCAGCAAAATATTCCATGAAGAAGAAATGAAAAACAAAGAAGCAAATCAGCAAAGGGAGGAGATATCCTAAAGGAACTCTCAAATAAAGAGGAACCAAGTCGTGTCAAAAATAAGCAAATAAATGAATAAAATGAGTCAAATGACCGGGAATACAAATCATATCTCAATAATTACCCTGAATATTAACGGCCTGAATTCATCAATCAAAAGACATAGACTGGCAGATTGGATAAAAAAGAAAGATCCAACAATATGTTGCCTGCAAGAGACTCATCTCTTAGAAAGAGATACCCAAAGACTAAAGGTGAAAGGATGGGAAAAAACTTACCATGCACATGGACCCAGCAAAAAAGCTGGGGTATCCATCCTCATTTCAGATAAAGTGGACTTCAAGCCAAAGTTAATCAGAAGGGATAAAGAAGGACATTTCATAATGCTTAAGGGAACCATAAATCAGCAAGACATAACAATCATAAATATCTATGCCCCAAACAGTGGCTCACCCATGTATGTCAAACAAATCCTTCTCAATCTCAGAAACCAAATAGACCACAATACAATAATACTAGGTGATTTTAACACGCCTCTCTCTCCACTGGACAGATCTTCCAAACAAAAATTGAATAAAGAAACCTTAGATCTCAATAACACAATCAATAATTTAGACTTAACAGACATTTATAGAATATACCATCCAACGAAGAGTGAATACACTTTCTTCTCAGCAGCACATGGATCCTTCTCTAAAATAGACCATATATTATGCCACAAAGCTAATGTTAGCAAATACAAGAAGATAGAGACACTTCCTTGTATTTTATCAGACCATAATGGATTGAAACTAGAAATAAATGAAAGAGCAAAAAACAGAAATTACTCCAACACCTGGAGATTAAACAATATGCTATTATATGAGGAATGGATAACAGAAGATATTAGGAAGGAAATTAAAAAATTCTTAGAGGTAAACGAGAACAAAGAAACATCGTATCAAAATCTCTGGGACACTATGAAAGCCGTACTTAGAGGAAGATTTATTTCATGGAGCGCATTTAATAAAAGAAGTAAAACTCAAAAAATAAATGAACTAACACTACAGCTCAAAGCCCTAGAAAAAGAAGAACAGACCAACACCAGAAGTAGTAGAAGACAGGAAATAGTTAAACTCAGAGCTGAAATCAACGAAATTGAAACGAAAGAAACAATACAAAAAATTGACAAAATAAATAGTTGGTTCTTCGAAAAAATAAACAAAATTGATAAACCTTTAGCCACACTAACAAAGAGAAGACGAGAGAAAACCCAAATCACCAAAATTCGGAATGAACAAGGAAGTATCACAACAGACACGACTGAAATACAAAACATAATTAGAAGCTATTTTGAAAATCTATATTCCAACAAAATAGAAAATTTCGAAGATATCAACAAGTTTCTAGAGACCTATGAATTGCCTAAACTAAACGAGGAGGACATGCACAATTTAAATAGACCAATTTCAAGTAATGAAATAGAAGAAGTCATCAAAAGCCTACCAACAAAGAAAAGTCCAGGACCTGATGGTTTCTCAGCCGAGTTCTACAAAACCTTTAAAGAAGAGCTCATTCCAATACTTTTCAAAGTATTCCATGAAATAGAAGAGGAGGGAACCCTCCCAAACTCATTCTACGAAGCCAATATCACCCTGATACCTAAAGCAGACAGAGACACATCGAGGAAAGAAAATTTCAGACCAATTTCCTTAATGAACATCGACGCAAAAATTCTCAACAAAATTTTAGCAAATCGCATACAAAAATGTATTAAAAAGATAGTGCATCATGATCAAGTGGGTTTCATCCCAGGGATGCAAGGTTGGTTCAACATCAGGAAATCAATAAATGTAATTCACCATATCAACAGACTTAAAGTCAAGAACCACATGATTATTTCAATAGATGCAGAAAAAGCATTTGATAAAATACAGCACCCCTTCATGCTCAAAACACTAGAAAAAATAGGGATAGTGGGAACGTTCCTTAACATTGTAAAGGCCATCTATGCTAAGCCCATGGCTAATATTATTCTTAATGGTGAAAAACTGAAAGCATTCCCCCTAAAATCTGGAACAAGGCAGGGATGCCCTCTCTCACCACTCCTATTCAATATCGTCCTTGAAACTCTAGCCAGAGCAATTAGACAGACCAAAGAAATTAAAGGGATACGAATTGGAAAAGAAGAACTCAAACTATCCCTATTTGCTGATGATATGATTATATACTTAGAGGAACCAGGAAATTCCACCAGAAAACTCTTAGAACTCATAAGTGAATTCAGTAAAGTAGCAGGATACAAGATCAATGCTCATAAATCCAATGCATTTTTATACATAAGTGATGAATCTTCAGAAAGAGAAGTTAGGAAAACTACTCCATTCACAATAGCCTCAAAAAAAATAAAATACTTGGGAATCAATCTCACAAAAGAGGTGAAAGACCTCTACAATGAGAACTACAGAACACTAAAGAAAGAAATTAAAGAACACCTTAGAAGATGGAAAGATCTCCCATGTTCCTGGATAGGCAGAATTAATATTGTCAAAATGGCCATACTACCAAAAGTGCTATACAGATTCAATGCAATTCCAATTAAAATCCCAATGATGTACCTTGCAGAAATAGAGCAAGCAATTATGAAATTCATCTGGAAGAATAAGAAACCCAGAATTGCTAAAGCAATCCTTCGCAGGAAAAATGAAGCAGGGGGTATTGCAATACCTGAACTTCAACTTTACTACAAAGCAATAGTAACAAAAACGGCATGGTATTGGTACCAAAATAGACAGGTAGATCAATGGTACAGAATAGAAGACACGGACACAAACCCAAACAAATATAATTTCCTCATACTAGACAAAGGGGCCAAAAATATGCAATGGAGAAAAGATAGCCTCTTCAACAAATGGTGCTGGGAGAATTGGAAATCCATATGCAACAAAATGAAAATAAACCCATATCTCTCACCGTGCACAAAACTAAACTCAAAATGGATTAAGGACCTCGGAATCAGACCAGAGACCCTGCATCTTATAGAAGAAAATGTAGGTCCAGATCTTCAACATGTCGGCTTAGGACCAGACTTTCTCAACAGGACTCCCATAGCACAAGAAATAAAAGTAAGAATCAACAACTGGGATAGATTCAAACTAAAAAGCTTTCTCTCAGCAAAGGAAACTATCAGCAATGTGAAGAAAGAGCCTACAGAGTGGGAGAAAATCTTTGCCAATCATACTTCAGATAGAGCACTAATCTCCAGAATCTATAAAGAACTCAAAAAACTCAACACCAAGACTACAAATAATCCAATCGACAAATGGTCTAAGGAAATGAACAGACACTTCACAGAAGAAGACCTACAAACAATCAACAAACATATGGAAAAATGTTCAACATCTCTAGTAATAAAGAAATGCAAATCAAAACCACCCTAAGATTCCATCTCACCCCAATCAGAATGGCGATTATCAAGAACACAAGCAACAACAGGTGTTGGCGAGGATGTGGGGAAAAAGGTACACTCATACATTGCTGGTGGGGTTGCAAATTAGTGCAACCACTCTGGAAGGCAGTATGGAGATTCCTTAAAAAACTTGGAATGGAACTACCATTTGACCCAGCTATCCCACTCCTTGGCCTATACCCAAAGGACTTAAAATCAGCATACTACAGAGATACAGCCACATCAATGTTCATTGCTGCTCAATTCACCATAGCCAGATTGTGGAACCAACCTAGATGCCCTTCAGTTGATGAATGGATAAAGAAACTGTGGCATATATATACAATGGAATATTACTCAGCCATAAAGAATGATAAAATTATGGCATTTGCAAGCAAATGGACGAAATTGGAGAATATCATGCTAAGTGAGATAAGCCAATCTCAAAAAACCAAAGGAAGAATGATCTCGCTGATAAGTGGATGATGATACATAATGGGGTGTGGGAGGGGTTAGTTTTAGGGTTAGAGTGAGGGTTAGGGAGGGGGGCAAGAATGGGGGAAGGAAGGACTGTATAGAGGGAAAAGAGGGATGGGAGGGGTGGGGGGAAGGGGAAAAAAATAACAGAATGAATCAACCAACATCACCCTATGTAAACGTATGATTACACAAATGGTATGCCTTTACTCTATGTACAAACAGTGAAAGAACATGTATCCCATTTGTTCACAATAAAAAAAAAAAAAAAAAAAAAAAAGAACCTAATCACCCAGCTGGAAAGTGGACACATACCTCACCAAGCACAGTGGCCCACAGAAGATGGGGCTAAGGAAGCTTCTGGAGCTGGGCCCAACTTCAGCAACACCACATTTGAGCTGGGACTTGTAGGATATGGAAGATGGTGCCAAGGACAAAATGCAGTCAGGGCTCTCTGAGCAGAGAGAACAGCATGAGTAATGAAAAGACCAGAGTTCACGTTGGGGAACGGTCTGCGAGTCGGAGTGACTGCAGTTTAGGAGTAGGTTGGGAAGTCAACCTACAGTGGTAGGTTGCACCAGATCGACTGCAGGCTAAGGCATTTGGAGTTCGTCATATTGCTAATGGCTAGCCCCCGATAATTTTGAAACAAGGAAATAGAGGGGTGGGAGGGGTGGGGGGGTAGGGAAAAAATAACAGAATGAATCAAAATCATTACCCTATGTAAATGTATGATTACACAAATGGTATGCCTTTACTCCATGTACAGAGAAACAACATGTATCCCATTTGTTTACAATAAAAATTTTAAAAAAATTTTAATAAAATAAAATAAAACCTAAATATCAAATATAAAGCAAAATCTTTCTTAAAAAAGTAGATATTCACTTTTCCCCTTCCCAAAGTTAATCACATTAAACAGAATAAATACACAAAAAAAAAGAAAAAAAAGGAAATAAGATGATTAAATCTTCATTTCAGAGAGAGAAAAAGATCAGAGTATAGTGCCCGCTAAGAGGGCTTCTCCAATTTTATCACTCAGAATATGCTAGATTATGCTGCAATAAAACCCCAAATCACAAAAGCTTAAAATCTGTTTCTCTCTCACACTACATGTCCCATAGGGCTCAGCGGGGGTTTTGCTCCATCTGTGGCTGTACCTGGTCCCAGGGAACATAGGTCCCTGGTCAGCAAGAGAAGTGAGAACTGGTCAGTAGATTTGACTAACTACAGGAGAGCCAGGACCGTTGGTAAGACCCAGGATATTTGATGAGCCTCGCTCTCTGCCACACCAGTAGATGAATTTAACACCGCCTGAATGGAGCTGTTTTGGAGACCTTGGGAGTGTGGGGTGAGGCCTTGTGGAGCTCAGTCAGGGCAACTGGCTGTGGAGAAGGTGATGATATTTATAAAAGGTGTCCTGCACCTGCCTCTTCCCTTCATCCCATTGCTGCTACAAGGCAAGTGTCAACTCACCTCTGTTGAGATAGTTATGGATAATGACAAAGAAAGCTCCTGCAGATTCTAGGTCTGGCCAGGCGCAGTGGAACGTGCCTATAATTCCAGTGACTTGGGAGGCTGAGACAGGAGGATCACAAGTTCAAAGTCAGCCTCAGCAACTTAGGGAGATTCTGTCACAAAATTAAAAAAAAAAAAAAAAGTTTAGGGTTGAGGATGTAGCTCAGTTGTAAAGTGCCCCTGGGTTCAATTCCCAGTACAAAAAAAAAAAAAAAAAATGCAGGATTCTAGGGCTGGAATGTGGAGATTCAAAGTCACAGCCAGGTGTCAACCTCAACTTTTCAGGAATGTGGGTCCCTCTGTACCCAATTTCCTTTTTTACCTCTCTGTTCTATCTATAGACAAAATAAGCTAGATGACCTTTGGGTGAGAAAGAGAAAAGAAAAAGAGGAGACTGACAGTGGCCAAGCTGTTGTACCTGAATAATCGGTGGCAATGTGTGGTAGTGGTATTCGGAGACAGTAGGACTTTGAATTACCTTTTCCCTCTCCACATACTTCCTGTCTTCTCTTTTGTATTTGCTCATTTTAAAATTCAGTATCATTAGTTTTTATCATTTAAGGGCAATGTGTTTATTTGAAACACAAATCAGAAATTTTACTCTTTACACTGTCAACCTCTGTGACAGAGAGGTTAACACCTGAAGTTTTAATTTCCTTAATTTTTTTACCCTACACAAGTGAAGAACGAAAGATTAGCCAAGAATGCTCTCAATTTCTCTGTGAAACTAATAATAGACACAGTTAAGGAACTTTGAAGCCAGAGTGGGGCCAACTGCTCAGGTGAAGCTGGGAGGAGGGGCTCCGGGTCCTGGGTGGCACCTGGTCTTGGGGTCTATGGGGCACAGAGTCACTTCCCCCAGAATGGGGGCTGAGTGGGGACACAGCAGAACCAGAACAGGGTCACACTTACTTTCCTAGGCGTACATTTCTTCCCATACCTGCAGGGCCAGGCCAACATCTGACTTTTCCAACTATCTCCATCTGTCCATGACTTAATAATTAAAAGTTATTTTTCATTGTTAAAAGTTTTAGTATGAATATGGGCTGCGTGTCCCTCATCTGAAGTGCTTGGGACCAGAAGTGTTCCAAATTTCAGAATGTTTTGACTATTTGAAACACCTTCCTATTCATAATCAGATATCCTGGGATCGGACTCAGACCCAAGCACAAAACTCATTTATGCTTCATACACACCTTTTATACACAGACCTGTCATATGAGGTCAGGTGTGAAATTTTCCTCTGGTGATGTCATGTAGGTGCTCCCAAGTTTGAGATTTGGGAGCTTTTTGAATTTGGGGTGTTTAGATTAGGGATGTTCTATGTATAGTTTAAAAAAAAAATCCTTCATGTAGACAAAGTGGATATTGGCTGTCTAATACCTAGCACTGTGACAGTAGCTAGCAGCGGGCGCAATATTTTCTGAACAGACATAAAGATGGGCATTGAAAGGATGAGAAGTTTGGGGATTTCATGGAACTAATTTTCCTGTCTGAAACTAGCCAGGATGGCATCTTGTGGTTACATCACTGCGAACATTCTTTCCCTCTGCATCACTGGAAAGTTTACTCAAGTGTTCTGACTGTCCAGCTGTTTCTAATCAAGTTAAAGGAAAACTAAAAAACATGCTCTGGACTGAACACAGCCACCGCCCCCCACCACCACCCCGCCCTGCCACACCATTGTTCTGCCGAATCAACCTGGGCTAGGGGAATCTCCTGTCACCTGTTGGCTGTGCATGCATTTCATTTCCATAGAAGGTAACTACTTACCAGGTGATGCCCATGAAACCCATCTCCAGCCCCCTGTCCTCTGTAGGTCTGGGGAGAGGGATCAGTGCCTGGCTGGCTATTTGGTCCCATCTGGCATTTGAAACAGGCCAAATGCGATAACCAAGGCCTCAAATGACATCAGAGGCCCTGAACACCAGCCAAACCATGAGGTAGTTCAGACACCAAAGTTAGAAAAACACTTCTGTAAGGCAAACGGCTGTGTTCTCACTTTTGACTATAGATACAGCACTCCAGGTAAAGTCCGAGCAAAACGGAATCTACAAATAACAGGAAAAAAACATTCACGTCCACAGGAATCAGCAGAAAACAGTGTCACCGGTTAGAGTTTGGACTTCCAAAACAGACCAACTAGGTCCCCTTCCAGCTCCCACTTCCTGGTCGCCTCTGCACAAGTCACTTACTCTCTAAGTACCAGTTTTCCTGTCTGCATAATGAGAAAGGCTCTGACTCAGTGAGCAGGAAACTGAGGGAAGGGAGATGCCCACAGCTGGTGCAGGACAGAGCCGGGGCTCCAGCCCACCTCCATGGACTGGGAACCCAGGTTCTTAACCTCTATGCTAAGGGAACCAGGAGGCAGACATGGGGAAATATGGGTTATTTTCTGAACCGGGATAAGGAAGAACTTTTCATAAGAATAGTATAAGCAAATGAAGAAACCACATGGAAACCATAAAGGAAAATGTGTAGACTGAGCACAGAAAATTTTTAAACTTTTCACATAAATTTAAGCCCTATAACACACTGAGCAAAACATCCACAATGTTGATCAGCTAGTGTTCTAAAATCAAAAAGTCTTTAAAAAGTTTAAAAGATGAACATTCAATAAAAAAGACAAAATACATGTAGACAAAATGAAATGTACAAATGGCCAATAAATGTGTTGGAAAAAATCCTAAATAAGAAAAATCATGCAGAATAGTCCCTAGATTGAGAAAATGTCCACATTCCAAGAGTCCTTCCTTGGTTCCCTTTCCCCTCTGACTCCCAGTTCTCCCTAAGCTAGCATGTGAGACCTTTGGGAATACATCCTCTGTGACCTCCGACCTCCAGTGTCCTTTCTTGCTGCTCTCCTGCACACCCAGTACTCCAGCCCCAGCACAGGGTAGACTCATGACATTTTCAGAGTGAATGTCCCTGGTGTTGAATGTGAGCTACTCTGCCAAATTTGAACCACAGCCCTGTGAGGATCAGTGAGTCAGTTAGCTGGTGAGTGAACCTAGCTGCCTGCTAGGCGTTCCCGATCCAGTGCTGCATGGTTTCCTGTGCATTACTAAGTCATTCTCACCAAGTAATAAGAGCTGTCTTTTTATGCAGAGTGGCCACAAAAGAAAGAAAAAGGTGTAGAGGTGGAAATTAGTCAGAGCAAAGATGTCTTTTATAAGATGTCAAGAAGATATTTTGGATATAAAGGGTGCTGATCTACAGCAGCAATAGCAGATAGAACGTTCTAGTAGGCCTCAGACTTACTCATGCTGCATTGTCCCCCTCTGCATGCTCCTTCCGTCCTTTGCCTCTGTCTTTTTACCACCCCCACCCTCCACCCAGCCTCCTACTCCCCCTCCAAAGCCAAGCCAACTCCAGCAGCACTTCCTCTGAGAAGCCTGCTCTGCGCTTGAGCCCAGCGGGTCACATCATCTCTATGTGCCCCACGCTTGGATACACAAAATGCACTGTGGGGGTTAAGGGCACGACTCCAGAGCCAGGCTGCCTGGGTTCAGTTCCTGCTCTGCCACTTATCATCCTGAGCCTTTTACTTCCCCTCTCCGCATCTCAGTGTCCTCACCTCAAAATGGTGAGGGTCTCAGCACCCAGACCAGGGCAAAAGACAGCGTAGCTAATGAACGACTGGGTCAGGAAGACGGGGGCTGATCCAAAGGAAATAAAATGCCAGTACCTCCAGAGCACGTCCCCTCCTCCAACCTGTTGCCAAGGTCACCTGCCTCCAGGGAATGTTCCTCCCAGCAAGGAGTGCTCAGGATGAGTACTCCCTGCGGCTCCTCTTTTGGGGCAGATATGGAAAATAAGGAGAGGTACCCCCAGGATAGTTCGCTTCCTACATTTTGGCCACCACGTGGGCAGGATGGGGGGAGGGGCATGAGAAGAAAGAAATCGGAAATCTTTAAAAGGGAAAGACACCCCCACTCCCTCAGGCACCAGCTTTAGACCCCCTCCTCTCCAGAGTACTAACTCTCTCTCTCTCTCTCTCTCTCTCTCTCTCTCTTTCTCTCTCTCTTCTATCCTTTAAGTAAAACTTTTTACTTTTGATGGGGCATTTCTTGGCTGTTCAATCTTCAACCCCCAGGAAAAGGACCCATCCTGATTTCCAAGACTTGTACTTCCTGGAGAATCTGCTCTTGCTCTGGGAGAGAAGATCACCAGTCTACCCTAACTTCGCACACTGAATTTGACCCAAAGATTTAAACATCTATTGATGACGCCCAGTCTTTGGGATAATTGCCTATTTTTTCCAACCTTCTGGGGCTTACAGAAAGAAACCCTGGCCTTTCCTTGTGATTCGTCCTTGGTGTGAATTCCTCCAAGTCACTGTCCCTGCCCCTATTCCAGGTGATTCATCCCCAGCTCTGCCTTGGTGATGCTGCCTCTCAACTTAGCATCCCTGACCCTGAGGGCTGTGTGGGAAGCTCAAGAGCACAGACTAAAACCTTTCTCTTCCTGAGCTTGCTGCTCTACCTTCTGGGTTAGGCTCTGACATCCAGGTTGTCACAGGACACTCTGCCAGACTCCATTGGAGGCTGGAGCCCCCAGTGTTTCCAAAATCCATCACATGCAACACTCTCTGTTGACCATGTTGTTCCCACAATCCTTTGGAGTAGAAAGGGAGCCTCCTCCACTCCTTCCTGCTTACTCTGTCGCCTTAGAGGAAACTGTGGTCTGCACAGCCAACCCGGCACTTAATGTGGCTTTCTTCCCTTCACATCGTATCTCAGCAATGCATGGCTTTCAAGCAAGGCTATCTTATAATTGAAATTTTCTACTCTGAATGTCAGCCTCTGAATGCTAATGTCTCCTCTTTCTTGGCGTTCCTTCTGCAACAATTTAAATGCCCTCAAAGCAGATAAAGGAAGAAGGTTAAATACAGTAAACTCCCCCGCACACCCCCACACACAATCTGAAACATCAGCCTGATTGTTTGAGTTTGTCTCCACTTAGCATCAGAGCTCTGTGGGGTCAGGTCTCTGCCTAGATTTGAATGGTGACTCTCACTCACCCAGTGACCTCAGACAAGTTACTTAGCCTGCCTGAGCCTGTTTTTCATGTGTAAAATGCAGATGAGAATATTACCTACTGGGACTGCTTTGAGGGCTAAATGACATGGCAAGGTTTCCGAACAGTGCCTGACACTAGTAAGTACTTAGCGAATGAAATGGTCATTATCATTAGCACACACTTGTCCAAGGTAGTTTGCTCAATAAATGTTAATTGAAAGATCACACAGTGAGGCAGTCATAAAACTTGGGGTCTCCATCAGGCAGCCTGATTATCAGCATAATGTTAGGATTTTGACTGCATTTTTTTTTTTTTAAGAGACCATTTGTAAGCTGAGAACAATACTGCTTATCTATTGCAACTGTATGTCTAACCCTAATGGATAATGGAGACTAAGTCTTCCTTTTAACCAATGCCATGGATTTAAAATATTTAACTCTTCTTCCTAGAGCTACTTTTTAAAACAGTGAGCTAGGAGGAAATGAATCACGATAATAGCATACAGAGATGGAAAGACCTGGCCCTGAGAATCAAAAGATGTGTCTCGCTTATGGTCCTGGGTCATAGGAGCTATGTGACTCTGGGCCAGCTGAGTCACCTTCCTAGTCCTCCTTTCACTGCTACAGGAGGTATCTGAGTTTCTTGCAGCAAATGGTTATACTATTTCTCTGAAGAAAGGAAATATAGCATTGTGACCTAGACTTTCAATGCTGCATTTGCTAATGTGGCCTTTAGTTTGCATGCCATTTACTCCCCTTAGAAAGTGAGGTACTAAGTACTGTCCACCCCAAACCCCTGGGATTATAGGACTCTTGCTTTTATTGGGCATCTTGTACAGGGGGAAAAAAAGTAAAAAGACACAGCACCACCAACAAAAAACATTGAAGTAATCTAAATGGATTTATTTTGAGAACTCCTTATTTTGAAGTCACTGATGAATTTGAAATTCTTTGTGAATAAATCAATAGTAACAGAACTTTAAACACTCTCTGAGAAAGAATTTCCTCCTAAAAATCTTTAAACATTAAGTTCATTTCTGTTTCGCTGTTTACTCATCATGCTGAAGATGGACCTAGTGATACTTCTTCAAAATAGTCCATGTGGTCAAGATTTTAATGCTTTAAGAATCTTGGTCTAATTATTTGACTGTTATATTCAGGATATTTTATAACTATAGATGCTGATGACTACTCTTTAGTGTTATATTCATCAGAGTTTATATTGAATCTACATACTCCATTGGAGTGGATCTAAGAAAAATAATGTTTTGTAGAAAAATTCAAGAATTATCGTTAGTTCCATCTCATTCTCTCTTAACTTTCTCTTAATTACTTTGCACATGTGCTATATTTTCGATGTCTCCAACAAGACTCAAGTTGAAATTGAATACCCATTGTGAGGCATTAAGAAGTGAGATTACTTAAACTTGTTAAGAGTGGATTGGTGCCTTTTTATAAAAACAGCCCTCCCTGGCTAGCTTGCTTAGTCCACCATGTGGACCTGAACTGCCTCAGGACCCAGCAGAGTCATCAAGAAGGACCTCGCCAGATATGGTCCCTTGACCTTGGGCCTCCCAACCTGTAGAACCTTCAGTCTAATAAACCTTTGTTCTAAATTATCCCTTCTGTTAGTTATTGTAACAGAAAACAGGCTAAGATAGCATGTGTATGTTGTCCAATGACTAATCATTGGTTTATTTAACTGTTATTTAAAAATATATTAACAAATTATTCAAATACCATAGGAACATAGTTGTGGGTAAGTAAACCACCAAAATGAAAATAAACATAATGATTCAGGCTTAAGTCAATTACACTGATGAAAAGGATATTCATTTATGAACTTCACTTATGAATTTATTGCATTATTTTTCTTGCATGCAAGTTCTTCATTTCGATGAGATCAGGCACTTTCCGGGTGGTATGGCCAGAGATGCAAGTTCTTCATTTTGTCTAGTAATTTCTCACTTTTCATTGTTTACTTCTACTTCTCCAACTTCATCCCTTATTTTCTATTTTTTCTATTTTTTTGTTTTTTCCATATCATATCTACTGTTGATTGAATGTCTCCATTCAGACTTTAGAGGCAGTTAAATTTCTTTTCTGGGATCTTAATTTTAACATCATCTAATTTTTCATTCTGGTTGTCCTCTTTCTCCTCCATGATGTTGTGGCACTCCTTCCTGACACACCACACTTTTTACAGAATTTCACTGATGGCAATTATTTTCTGAACTCTATATTTAGCAAAATCATGCTTGATAGCAAACTACCAACACTGTAAACTGCCCCAGAATGCAATGCTACCTCAATGAATCTGCCAATAAACCAGGGCTCGTTTGTCCTGAGTTGAGAGCTGGTTCAGCTGAAGTATGCCTGGTTCTCTTCCAAGTGGAAAACCACGCTAGCTTTCTCCTTCCCTGGGAGAAGGCTTTTCCTTCTGAGTGATGCACAGTCCCCAGCCATTCACAACACATGGTGCTTGATCTGAGCCTGCAAGGCTACAGTTCCTTGGCATTAACACCCCTTTGTGTGTTTAAATACAAATTCAGAATCAACCTTTAGGAAGATGAATAAATACCCTCCAATAGACTTTAGTTTTTAAAACTGCTTTTAGGAAAGAAAAGAATTTAAAATTCTAAAGGACTTAATCATTAACCTGTGAGTCTAGAAGTTTCTTGGGGGAAGTAGAATCAGAGTGTAACAGCTGGAAAGGACCTAGAGATCATGGAGGGGCCCCAACATTTTAAAGATGAAGAAATGAGGTTCAGAGGCTAGGAGGACTTGGTGGGGCCTCACTGGGTAGAGATTGGAGGAGGCTGGAGTTCACATCCAGGAGGCAGGAGTCCATACCTAGGCCGTGCTCCCCTGGAGTTAGTTGGAGTTGCCAAATCAGTCTCCAAAAACCACTGCTGTAAAGTGATGTGCTATTACCTTCTGGAGACCTGGTGGCCATTCTCAAATTGGACCGAAAGAAATTGGAGGACATATTTTCTTACTGCTTAGACTTCATTAAAACATACTTATGTAAATGTTAAATTCATACCATCAAAACTCCCTGAATTCTTTCACTATGGATAAGAGTCTTTTCAGTGTATCTGTGATCTGTTTTTAGTATGTTGTGAAAAGGTATATTCAGGTTTCCCATGTTATAAATGTATCTTTTTAAACAAGAAGAAATTTGTGGGTAGAAATGTTTTAATGGAAACATTTGGTAGGAAATTCCACGTTTCCAAGGACTACTTTCAACATAGAAAAGGACAAATGTGTTGATTTTTCTTTTGGGTCTGATGTCTCTGCTTAGGTCTGACTCATAGCACAGAATATGGAAAATTCACAGGCCTGCATTTTAGCAAAGGGAATGAAATAGAACGGTTATCTAAAGAAACAAGACATCTAGGCAGGGAGCCAAGCACCTGGCCTTTAAGATACATAGCTTCATTTGGAAAAGCTTCTCCCTTCCCGTGTGTGTGGTGTGGCTTTTATAGTCACTGAGTTAGGTATACAGAAGTCTAACTGCCTACATTTTCTTTTAATTAAGCCTAAAGTCTACTCTAAACTTCCATTCTTCCTGAATAACTAGAAAAATCGAGTTAGTTCCAAGTGTACCTATCACTGTAAGGATTTTCTGGTCATTTGAGGATTGTCCCTGCCCTTTGTCCTCTGGAAAGGGCGATGCAAATTCTAGAGGCTTGTGCAGCATCAGCCAGGGCAGGGCTGTCCCCTGGAGGGAGAACATCCCACCTGGCCTTGGTGTGGCCCTCTGTGGTGCCCACAGGGGTGAATTGCTCTCCACCTCCCCCTTGGGCTGCAGGATGCCCACCTTTGTCTTTATGTGTTCCCAAATCAGACCACTAACTTTTCTCTAAGTAGGTCGTTCCCATGTTTTTGTCTTGTTTCTGCTCTTTGCAAAGGTGTCCCCCCTCCCACCAATAATCTTGACTCAAAACCTTATTTAGTCTTGGGAAAAAACTATAAGTTCTGGTCACAGCCGACCCTCCTGCCTGCACAGTTGCACTCACGCATGAAGAACCGCTGCTGCCTCTGTGGTCGAGGCTCATGTGACTGTCCAGACCCCGTAGACACTTGTCACTTGAGCCCTAACCTACTGACTCTTACATTCACCTTTTAAGTTGAACTCTTCACAAGGCAAGGCAGAAGAAATATGACTCGGTTTATAATTATTATAAATCAAAGTAACACCAAGATGGAGAATCAAGCGGCTTGTCTCCAAGTCCCCACTGACCGCTAAAATGCTGTGTGACTTAGAGTTCCTTAGCTTCTGTGCCTCCAGTCCTTACCCACATGATGGAAGTGCTCTCTGAGCACTTCCTTCCAAAAGGATTGCCTTCTCGCAAGTGGGCTCAGGTGAAAGAATTCCCTCACATCCTGCAAGTTCTGATGGTGAGAGTTTGCCTTAAGAAAAAAAAAAAATAGTCATTTGTCCACAATTAAGAAAAAAATGCTTGAAAACAATAGGTAATGTATGGGGCCGAAGAGGTTTACACTAGGGTTCAAACTGCAGAATTAAAGCATTATATTAAATTGCCTTCATTTTATTCTATATGATATATACCTGTGTTGATAACTATAGTGTGTTAGAGAGTTTGTGTGTGTTCCTGGTGTATTGCTTTCAGGCCATGTAGAAATGAGTTTTCACCTCCTCAAATATCTGATAATAGGATAAAACATTCAAGAGTGGCTGGGTACGAAGGCACACACTGTTGTCTCAGCACTTGGGAGACTGAGGCAGAGAATCACTGAAGCCCAGGAGTTTGAGACCAGCAGGGCAACATAGGGAGACCCTTTCTCAAAAAAAAAAAAAAAAAAATTCCAGAGTAATATACCCACAAATACATGTTTAAACCCCCCTCCTCCAAGAAACTCTGTGATCCCTCTGAGTCAGAAATAATTTCTGTCTGCCTTAAACCTCTTCTTATACTTTATATCTCATGTCATTCACCCCATAATTTGCATTTTGGTTATTTTTGCCTTTTTTCTGTCTACCTTTAGACTGTAAGGTACCTGAGAACAGACGACATTAAGTCTTGTTTACTAGAGAATAGCCACAGAATTTGAGTACATTAAGGATCAAAGTATGTTTTATGAATGAATAAAATGATGACGACATATCTGTCAAGTTTCGTTACAATCATTTTGTGTTTTTTTAAAAGTCATTCAGTGGACTATTACATACATATGCCTTTCTCCCCTGAACGTCGTGGGCAGCCGTGGGTGTCCTGCTCCACGTGTCTGCGGGTGGGTCTCAGGCTGCAGTAGACACCTCTCTCTCAAGCTCATGATTTCCATCATGGGAGATTATGAGAAGCTTGGTAGAAAATCCCAAAGCTTCTTTAAACTCCCAACTTTGAGGGGTCATTATTTCCCCCATTCCATTAGCCAAAGAAATTCACCCAGGCAAACCCAACTTCACTTCGAAAATACATTCTTGGTGGGTTAGGAGTAGAACAGGCTCAGAGGCAAGAAGTGATATTTGTTCAAAATAATGATAATAATACAGTCACTGCAGAGATAAAGAGGAATATGGGTAGAAAAATTAACAGATCCGCTGGAGTGATTCAGAGCATCAGCAAAGGTACCACAGAGCTAGAAGCTGCCTTCAAACAATCTGCACGGTATTTTTCCAAACTTAGAAATTTTGTACTTGGGAAATTGCACACATGTAACTCTAGATTTTAAAAAAGCATACACAGGTAGAGCAGAATACAGATCATAGCCTAACGTGTAGGGCACCCAGAGAACCAAGAGCAAGCAGCTCCTTTCCATATCAGAGGAACAGAGGTAGCAATCTTAATGGAATGAAGTTATTTAAAAAAAAAAAGTCTTTAACATCATTATTGAGGTATAATTCACACATCATAAAGTGTACAACTTGGTGGTTTTAATGCAGCCACAGAATTGTGCAATTATCACCATAATCTGATTTTAGAACAATTTCATTGTCTCAAAAAGAAACCCTACACCCATTAGCCCCCATTCCATTAACCACCCCTAACCCTAGGCAATCATCAATCTACTTTTTTCCTACAGATTGCCTATTCTGAACATTTCATAGAAGTAAAATTGTACCATATGTGGCTTTTGCAACTTCTTTCCTTCACCCAGTATATATTTTCAAGGCTCGACCATATTATAACATATATTAGCACTTCATACATTTTTATGGCTGAGTAATATTCCATTATATGGATATACCAAATTTTGCTTACCCATTCATCAGTCAATGAACATGTGGGTTTTCTCTTTTTGGTTATTCTGAATAATACTGCCATGAACATTTTCTGTGGACACATGTTTTCCTTTCCCATGTTCCATATAGGAGTGGAATTGCTGGGTCAGATGCCAACTCTATGTTTAACCTTTTGAAGAGCTGCCAAACTGTTTTCCAAAGCAGCTGTACCATATTGTGTATTCTCATTAGTAATGCATAGGGTGCCCAATTCCTCCATACCCTTGGCACCATTTGCTATGATCTGTCTTCTTGAATTTAGCCCTCTCAGAGCTAGCTCACTGTGACTTTGATTTGCATCTTTCTAATAGGTACATTGTTGAGCATCTTTTCATGGGTTTATTGGGTGTTTGTGTGGCTTCTTTGGAGACATTTCTATTCAAAGACTGCTCATTTTCAAGTAGTTTGCTTCTTACTGAGTAGAGTCCTCTATTGTCATGGATACCAGTCCCTAGTTAGATAGGGGATTTGGAAACAGTGTCTCTCACCCCTGGGTTGTTTTTCACTTTCCTGATGGTATCATGAAGTTCTTTTGCCTTGGTCCCTAACTTTACTTCTTTTAGGCCACCATCTCTACACCATTTCAACTGGGAGAAGATGCTAACATGCGGGATACTGAAAGCTATGGCTTCATATGCCTTTGTCCCCAATCTTGAATTCTCTCTTTCAGCATGAAAGGAGCATGAGAGGGGTTAAATTAACCCTGACTGTATCTGTACATCTATAAAAAGCGGTAGTTCCACTTTCAGTCTCCATCCCCCCTGGACAACGATGAACCAGCTCCTCCGGCCTTTGCCTCACTGGCTGCTCTCACTTTGATGAAGCCCTTTCTACCCCAGCTGGAGCCGTTTGCTAAATCCTTTCAGATTAACTGGAAGCATGACTGCCAGTTCTCCTCTGGGTCACATCAGCGTGAGAATTTCTTTTGTGTGTGTTAAGAAATCATTTAACTCTTCATATTTACAGATAATCTAATTAGAAGAGGTTGGCAGGCTCTGCGCATGGCCCTGACTTTAAATCGAGTGTCTCCCTTGGAGTGGATTCAGAGGCTCTCAAGAAAGTGTCATTATTTCCAGCTAATGTTCCATGACCCGCACGTTCTCAGTCTTCCGATCTAAAACCTAAAGATATGAAGTGACCTAATTGAAGATGCTAAACCCATAAATTCCCAAGCATGAATGTGCCTTTGTAAACCTGAAGTCTCTTGAGAGGCCTTTGTTTCTGACAGCCAAGAGGATTTTGGTGTGCAAAGCTGATTTTAGTTTCAGGAGTTTTTCAATTAGCAAAGTAAGGGCACATGGAGCCATTAATGGTTAGACGTTCTTAAACTCGTGGTTAAAACTGACTCGAAGCACAGAGAAATTGGGAGCAGGGTACAATTTCTTCTTTGCTGTTGGGTCTGCGGTGGACGTATTTACAAATATTCACATCACCATTCTTGCAAATTTATGCAAAGAAACAGACCTTGTGAGACGATGACTATGCTTACTGTCTTAAGTGGGCTCGTGGGAGTAGGTCCCAAGACAGATTGCCCCAGGAGGTTTATTGATGATGCTTCAGGAACCACGCCTGTAAGGGAGTGGGGATTATGGGACTGGACACAAGGGGAGTCGAACAGTTGTAGAGAGGCCTCAGCCAACTGTTCCCCCCGCACCAACACACACACCCCAAATTCAAAATCCTTAACTAACTACATGAACCTACTTCCAAGTAAGACTGTATTCTGAGGTTCCAGGTGGGCATGAATTGCAGGGGACTCTATTCAATAACCACTTTGTGCCAAGGGCTATTTCTGCTCATGTGACCAGGAATGATAGGATCTGCATTGCCAGGGAGGAAGCAAATGACCCATTTCCAAAACTCCATATTACTTTTGTTGCCTCACTACTGAATTCACCCAACCTCACAGGTTGGGTTCTCCAGCAAGCAAACCCTGAGACGGAGTTTAGCCTGCAGGATATGTCTATCTCTTGGTACGTGGGTAAAAAATTTTGTGAGTGTACACACACACACACACACACACACACACACAAACACAGAGAATTACTGACTTTTAGGCCGTGTGCATCAGGACCAGAGTCATGAATGCATCTAGAGTACATTATTTAAGGTAGCCCTCACTCTCAGGTGCCAATGCTGCATCTGTATGAGCCTGAAAGTGAGTGCTTCCTTAAATGTCATGCCCTAGGTCCCTGCCTGACTCACCCTGGCCCTGACTCTAATGAACATACATCATTAACTTTAATAATTGCTTGCCGAACTATTTTTCAACATGTTTGAACCAATTTATAGTCTTATCAGTAATATCTCAGTTATATTCCAGATATATCACATTCTTGTTAAATTTGATGTTGGACTTTCAAATTTTTGCTAATCTGATGGATGTGAACCGGTTTGTTGATTTACTTATTGGTAAATTTGAACATGTTACCCTAAGTTAAATAGCCATTAGGTTTTCCTTTTTGTGAATTGTCTTTCATCCTCTCTGCCTGTTTTCCTACTATACCGTGTCTTATTGATTTTTAAGAGTTTGTATAGTCTAAGTCCTAACCCTCCTGTGTTTTATAATTGCAAATTCTTTCTCCCAATCTGTGTTCTTTTATAGATAGTACATTTTATTATTCAAAAGTTTTACATTTTAATATATTTAAATTATCTATTGTTACCTTTGTTGTGCTTTTCTTTCTTCTCTAACGTGGTGTCATAAAAGATGTTTTTATAAATTTTCTTCTGAAATTTGAAAGTTTTGCTTTTCATATCCATCTTTATCATACATGAGATGTATTTTGTGGGTGATATAAAGTTTCCTCCATGAATAATCAATTTGCATAAAAATAATCATAAAAAAATGGAAGCGTGTTCATAAATTCTGACTTTATTAAAATTCATTCTAAAGAAAGGCAGAGAGATGTATGCAAAGTTGTACTGGAATGACAATCGTATCATCCAATTTATATGGATGAGTTGCAGACAATCTAAATAAATATCTATATAACAGTGGGAAAATGAGAGAAATGAATTTGGTTATAATTTTACAATATAATGCTATCAAGAGATAAAAATGCACATTTGAAGAAATTTGATGATATGAAAATAAGTTAATGGTAGTCTTAAGTGGAGAGACCCAGCTAAAGCAGTTTACATAGTTTAATATCATTTTGAAAAAAATACACACAAAAGCTGAAAAATTATTTATTAACCTGTCTATGGTTATCTCTGGGCTATGAAATTATGGAGAGATTATTTTCTTTTTGTCAAATGTACATTTTCTTCAATCTGGATTACATTGTAGTAACAAAAATAGGAAGTTACGTTAAAGCGATCATTCCAATGACTGGCGTTAGCAGAGCACTCTTGTGCTTAATGAGGAATGAGTCATCTTTGTTACCTGCTACTACAATTAGAAAGATTGAAAGTCCAGAATCTCAATGACAGAACTCCAGTCCGACATTCAGTCCACAGTCCTCCATACTTCTGTGTCCACATGTCCTGATTCAGGGTTCAGAAAATACAGTTACCACAACCTGAGGCCATGATGCAGAGGCCAGCTCACACCACATGATGTCTCAAGAAGGTATTGTGAGCATCCAAATTTTTTTTTCGCAGGTAGAGATTAAATCTGTAGTTCAACAACGTGAATTCACTGAGGCCAATGTAGACATTCTGGTTGTTATGAAATTGGTCCCTTCTCTGAAATGAGACAGGAAGTCTCTATCACACAGGGTGGGGTGTCCCAGGTGATTTGAAGATGCCTGATGTTGCAGTCATGTGACAGAAGACCAAAATCTTCTCCAAATCCCAATGAGCCAGGGCTTCTCAAAAGCTCAATAAATCCTGGCCTTTCATTAGAACTTTTTGAGGGATGTGGTAATTACTTTTATCACCAATAAAACATATGCAGGAAGCTTTATGAAAAAATATAATTCAAAAAATTAGCTAAAATAGAATTTTAACTTTTTCACATTTTGAAGAATTTAAAAATCATTTAAAAGTATCAAGGTGAACTTACAGGGACATTGTACCTATGAAACTAGAGTGCTAACAACTAACTCTCCAGAGAAAAACAGCCTGTGCTGTGAACACTTCCAAACTCCATCATGAGGTGGTGAGAGCAAGGTGGGGAGAGAGGCTCACAACCTGCTCCCCCATCTCACCCAGCTAGAGCATAATTCTGATGGTGCCCGATACCTAATGAATAAATATTAACGACTTAGCATTTTTGCATTGCTTGTAAAATGAATAAAGCTTAATAAACAGTGTTAAGTCCTCTTCACTTCTCTCTGCAGAACATTCTCTTGCCTTCCTTCCCAAGAAGCAACCACTGTAAGGAATCAGGAGTGGGACTGGGGATATAGCTCAGTTGGTAGAATGCTTGCCCCTCAAGCATGAGGCCCTGGGTTCAACCCCCAACACTACAAAAAAGAAAAAGAAAATAATCGGGAATGTTCTACTCCAAATCATGTTTTTGAGCCCTTCCTACATGTGTATGTATGCAAAACAAAATATACTCACTTTGCATATTTAAATATATTGTCTAATGTTCTTCCTTTCCTCTTTAATGTTGTATTTTTGAGACCTATTCCTATTGATACATACACAAGTAGTATATTAATTTTAACTACTGATTGTGCTCAGTCATATGAAAATGTCACAATTTATCCATTTTCTTATAAAGAGCATTCAAATTGTTCTAATTTTTTAACCACTATAAATGAGGTTGTAAAGACCCCATGGGTGTGAATCAATATGTAAAATTACTCTACCCAGAAGTAAAATGAATAGGATGTAAGGAGTGCTATTTTCTACATAGTAATATTGACAAATTGTTCTTCAGTGGTTGTAACAATTTATACTCCTGCCAAAAGTATATGGGTTTCTCATTTCCCATATCCCTGCCAATTATCACTATCATCAGACTTCTTAAATGTGACCAGTCCTAGGATATGAAATAGCATCTCGTTTTAACTTTCAATTCCTGGACTACTAGGAAGCATTGTGTTATTATTAGAGTAAAAAAAAAGCTAAGCTGCTGTAACGAAGAGACCTCCTCACCAGAGGAGTAAGACGGAGATTTCTTTTATTTAACAATTTTACGGTGTGTAGCTCAGACTGGTAAGGTGAGTCAGCCCCACACAGTTATTCAGGGCTCCTTCCATTTCTTACAGTGCTATCTCTTAAGTCATTAATCCTTCATGGTTGAAATCGTGTTCTCACATACCAGCTTTCAGAACTGGAGGTCAAGGAAAGGGTTGAATTACAAGTCCAGGTGATTAGTCCAGAAAGAAGTCCACCTCGGAGAGCCTTCCGGGCCTTGAGGAAGCCATGATTCTCAGACTCAGTCAACTGTCAAATCCAGTTATCTGGTTGGTTCAAGGGTCAACTTTTGAGGGTAGAAGAGGAGCCAGGACAGAAAGCCCCCATCCCTGGAGGAACAGACTGGCAGGTAGCGTGCTGGCTGAAGTGAAGCTCTGTCACAAGGAAGACTGACAGACCGCTCCTGGTGAAGACTTACTGGGGACCTGAGACTCTTACTCATGGGCATCTGGAACTCAGTTCAGCCCCTGGCATCTCATACTGCAGCCTTGGGGCAGCAAACCGGCTCCAGAACCCATGCACTCCTATGTGGGAAGCTGCAAAGGTAATGCCAGGTCCGACTTTCATTGGCTTAAATTCTTACCACTGCGAGCCAGAGTTGGCAGGTCACTTCGGGGGACGGGGCAGCTACCTCATACTGGAACAGGCTGAGAGTGACAACCAGGATAGAAGGAATCTTGCTTTTGATAGTTCAGGATGGAATTCAGGCTCGTGCCCTTGTCAAGAGCTCAACCACCTGGTAAAGGAACAGAGGTAGGAGTGAATTGTGATCATGTTTTGCAAAAGCAGATATGTCCTCAATTAGGTCACGGACCAAATAAAGCTTTATGTGACAAGGGACATATCAGGATGACAGAAAGTGCCCCTGCTTCAAAGTCAGTCCTATGTCTAACAACATGCTCTCTGATTTTGTTGCAAGGAAAAAACTCCATACAACCCCAAAGCCCATGTTCTTCTTACTACACCATCCTATCTCCTGAGGAAACATGTCCCTCACATTTTTATTTGTTTTCATAAAATTAAACATAAAATTAAATAATTAGCTGTTGAAATGAGACAAAATTCATGGAGATCTACATATTAGATTAAAATATATGTTCCTATTTTCTGAGTTGAAGACATAGACAATAACAAATTAACTAAACTAACTGCTTAGTGTGTAGATATCAGGGGGAAAAAGGACTCTGAGGGGCTTATGCCATCTTTCTGTCTTCAAATAATTATGCACAGGAGGGCAAAAGTGCTAAGGAGAGCTCATGGCCACCAGCTACAAAATGGCACAGTAAAACCAGAGACTAGTTCTCCTGTCTCCCATTGAGATTGCCTTCCCCTAAACTGAGCTTCCGGTGAGAGCAAGAGTCAGGGTGTGTGGAGATTTGGCACTTCTGTGTCCTTGGTTCTCCTTGACCGGTTATAATTTCAAATTGAATTAAAGTGAGAATAGGATTAAAAAATGGCTCCTGCAAACAGCAACTGACCCGTTAGTGAAAACTTTGGGAAAGGCAGCTAACACCAAGACCATGGCCTTGAACGAGTAGGCACCCTGAGCACCGCAGTAAGGGAGGCCAGCCTTCTTTCCCAGCCCCACCCCTACCACCTTCTACCCAGATCACAAGGAAACAGTCCCCACTCTGCTGCGCCTCTTCCACTCCAGCGAGTCTGCTCCACCCCTTCCTTCTGCTCACCTCCCAGGCCTCAGCCCAGGGCAACTCCAGTGTGCAGGATAGAATTGAAGACGGAAGTTGCTAAGGGGACCATTCTGCCTTTCTTGGGTGTTTTTTAAAATGCAGAAATAGTCATGATCATAGAAGCTCATTTTAGTGTATGTGCATGCACGTGTGTGCATACTTGTGTGAATGTGCCCTTGGCAGGGAGCCGGTCCTTCCTGATGGTTGCCTCTGATTGCCAGTCCTTCCTGACCCACTAATGAGGTTTCCTGAATGGCAGAGAAGCAGCCTCTCCCACTATGGAAAGAGTCAGATGCTTCAAAATCTCTGGTGAGCTGGACCTGGTGGCACTTTCCTATAATCCCTGGAACTCAGAAGGCTGAGGCGGGAGGATTCAGGTTCAAAGCCAGCCTCAGCATCTTAGCAAGGCCCAAAGCAACTCAGTAAGACCCTGTCTCTAAATAAAATATAAGAAGGACTGGGGATGTGGCTCGGTGGTTAAGCACCCCTGGGTTCAATCTCTGGTACCAAAAAAATAAAAAAACAAATCTCTGGTGAGACAGCCTGAACAAACATAAAATAAGCATTGACTGGATGAAGATGCAGGTACCACATCAGAAATAAGAAGAAAAGCAAATGTCACGACATCTCCTGAAAGAGGGGGAAAGGCAAAGGAGTAAGCGAAGAGACCAAAACTGGGCAGGTAGCGAGGACTCCAGTCTTGTAACAAATGTAACCACGTCAACCAGACCCTGTAAAGCAGTGAGTGATTCCAGAAGCAGTAAGGAAAACGCAAGCCCTTAACAGAGGAGAAAGAACACAACCAAAGCCAGGCACAGGGGTGTGCACCTGTGGCCCCAGCTCCTTGGGAGGCCGAGGGAGGAGGATGGCTTGAGGCCTGGAGTTGAAGTCCAGACTGGCAATATAGCAAGTCCCCACCTCAACAAAACAAAGACCCCAACCCAAACACAAAGCCTGCTCCTCCAAGCCATGAAACTCTCATGTTCCTAGTGGGCAGGGATTGGGTCTCAAACCAAGTTCACCCTGGCACAACTTATTTACAGATAAATCAGAAATCCATGATCAAGCACATAGGCCTAACTGGAATCTTACAGTATTAGTTTCACCATGCTTATAGAATTATTATTGGGGCCCGGGAGGGGAGGTACTTAACCACTGAGCCACATCCCAAACTCTATTTTATTTTTATTTTAAGACAGGGTCTTGCTAAGTTGCTCAGGGCCTCACAGAGTTGCTGAAGCTGGCTTTGAACTCATAATCCTGCCTCAGCCTCCCAAGTTGCTGGGATTACAGACATGAGACCTCATGCATGGCTAGGATTATTCTTAAATGACCTCTTTGTGTTTAAGTTACCATTAGGGAGTTGAGTAACATATGACCGGTTTTGATGGTATGGGGTTAAGAGGAGATAGAAGGAGAAGATGAGGAACCTCAAGAATTGGCTGGATTCTGCAGTGGGGTTCACACAGCAAAAGATCACAGATCGAGGCTCTCTGTATCTTGACAGAGAGAAGGGTATGTCTGAGTTAATGTCCCCTGTGGAACTTCCATTCACAGATGGAGGGCGTGGACTGAGTCAGTGCGTGAGTCAAATCCCACTCCACCCAGGAGCAAAACCACATGGGGTGTCTCAGAGCAGAGGTGTGAGTCGTGCTAGAGAAACAACCCACGCACTGCCACTCTGGGATGTCACTTCTATGGGCTTCTGCGAGTCCACAGCACGACTGTGGGAGCCATGGTTGCCTCTGCATCAGATCCAACCCTGTCCGACTGACCTTGGCGAGGTCAACATCGGCTACTTGCTTTTTGACCAGCCAGCAAGCTCAAGACTGAGTGCAGATGGCTTTGATAATGAGGCTTCAATGACAGAAATCTGGGTCCTGATTAGATTTTGTGCACCATGTGTTTGTGGACACCAGAGTGTCTTGCAGTTTTCTCAGGGTTATCAATTATATGTCAAAAATTAGAACAGCAAATGTCCTTTTAAAAAAATCCTATACTTAATGCTAATATATCTGTCTACATTGGAAATTGTGTGTGCGTGCGTGTGTGTGCATGTGTATGTGTGTATAATTGTTCATTATAGCATCTTTGCTGCAACAATATGATAGGATATAGTTTAATTTAGGTTACAGTTTATCTAAATCATAACAAAAGGATATTACAGAAATGTTGACAAGAAAAAAGTATACTCCTATATTACAGCTATTATTTTTAAAGCATGCCTAAGATATGCTATATGAAAGAAACCTATGAGGAATAAAAGACTACATAGTAAGTAAGATCCCATTTATGTAAAAACTGATAGCCATGAATACAAATTTATATTAAGACTTAGGCAATCTCTGGAAAAATGGGGAAAATAGCTACAACTGGGTTAGATTCAGGAGAGGGACCAATGGATGGATGGAGGTGTAGAGGTCTAGGGTAAATTAGTTTGCTAAAATTAGATTCTATTTTGTAAAAGTGTCTTATAAAATATGGTGAACACTAAATAAAGACAAAATAAATGCATTCAATATTCAGAGGCCAAGCCATCCACATTTGGTCACTGGCTGCTGAAAATACACTTTGAAAATGTTTTCAAGTTTCCATAAATAAGGACTCAAGTGCCCCAGAGCAACTTCACTGTTACTGTTTTTATACTGCCATGTTTTCTCCTTAGCACCCTTTTCAAGAAATTTTGGGGTATTCTCTTCCTAGATGTTTCCTTTCTCAATTCAGACAGTCATTGATCTAATAATAAAAGGAAGCTATTAGAGACTCTGTGTGCCAGATATTACTCATGCTTGATAAATTGCACGCCTAAGGGAATATGAGAAAAGCACATCCACAAAAATAGAATTTAATTCACATTGATTAAAACAATATGTGCCAAATGGCTGTCTTTATGGGAGAGGAGTAATAGCAACAAGTATCAAGAAATCTAACAGCTGAACATAGGAGATTATGACCTTCATAGGTTTCAATTCTCCCTAGAAATGCTCATGATTATTTATTTTGCATCAGGCAGTGTGTTGAGGATGAGTAGCAGGATGGTGTGGTAAAGGAACAGTAAGTTAATAATCATGGTGACAGGAGCATGCTCCTGTAATCCCAGCTACTCGGGAGTTAAAGGCAGGAGGATCACAAGTTCAAGGCCAGCCTGGGCAACTTAGCAAGACCCTATGTCAAAATAAAAAATTTTTAAAGTGTTGCAGGTATAAATCAGTGGTGGAGCACCCCTGGGTACTGCAAATAAATAAACATAACAAAAATGATAATAATGATAAAAATTACGATGCAATGCAATACGCAGTAGAAGGAAGCCAAGAGGAAAGAATACTTAAATAAAGAAGAAAAGTCCTTAAAACAAGCATGTGCAAAATTGCATTTAGATGTGGAAGAATGGGGGATCCTGGGAAAGGCAAGAACACTGCTGGGTGTGGAGGGCAAACCTCAGGCACATCTGCAGTCGGATGTCTCATAAGCATCTCACACTCACAACACTCGAGCTGCGCATCTTACTCCTCTGCCCAGCCCATCAGTCCTCCCATGGTCTTCCGCCTCAGATCATGCCAACTGATCCTTCCTGGTTCAGGTCAAATGCCCAGGAACCACTGTTGACTTCCGTCTACACCCCAGATCTACATCAGCAAATCCTTTGGTTCCACTGAAAGAACCTAGAACCTAAGACATCTCACTGCCTCTGGTGCTTCCACCCTGGTCCAGGTCACGATCCCTTCTTACAGGATTGCCACCCTTCCATCTATTTTCCACATAGTAAACAGAGGGGTTGATGATGATACTGTAAGACAGACGACAAAGCTCTCCATAGCTCAAACCCCTAGGGAGCCGCATCCACTCTGCTGGCCAGGCCCTGAGTGACCTGGCACTTCTCCCTCATCCTGCATCCCCCTCCACACACACTTGGGGCCTCTTGTCCCTCTTCTGCACCCATACTGGCCTCACTTTTCTCCAGCCTCCATCAGACATGCTTGCTTCAGTTTTTTATTCAGCAATCCTTCTCAGATAAGTCTTCCTAACCCTCATCCATATGGTAATCTCCCCTCCCTTCTATACCCTCTTCCTCTTATTTTTCTCACATCACATGTCACTATCAAACGCATTCTAAGCCCTACATATTTATCTTGTCACCTATTATCTACCACCTCTAATCCATCTCCAAAATATAAGCTCCAGATAGGGATTATGGTTGATTTGTTCATTGCTGTGCCTCCAGAACCTACAAAAGCACTCAGAAGGATTTTAAATGTTCAAGAACTATTTGTGGTATTTGTGAATGAGTGACAGGAGTCTGTGGAGTCTGTAATGATGAAAGTTGAGGTTAAAGGGATACATGAAGGCTCAGCTCCTGAAGGTGCCGTAGTAAGAACTTTCTATCTCATCAAACAATAGAAAACCATGAGGACAGGGGTAAAGGTAGGAAAAGTAGAGTTAACAAAGAAAAACCATTGCAATGGTATTTGACTATGAGGATAGGAAAAAGAATGACAGATTCCAAAGACACTTTAGAGTATTCATGAAACATAGTAGCTAAATTAATAAGAAAGGAGAAGCAGAAGGAAGACCCAACAGCAACTTGAGTTTCTAGACTAGGTGTTTGGGCAAAAGTTAGAATGTGTTACCTCAGAGGAAGCTAGTGAAAGCCCATAGCGATGTTGCCCAAGGAGGAAATGCCAAGGGTCAGTGTCAGCTTCCGGACTTTATCATTTGTCTCATGCTGTGAGCCCATTTTTAAATCCTGGGTGAGTGATTTCTTGCAGCAGATGGTAGACAGGCTAGCTGTGTTCCATCATTGGGTTCCTTAAAGGCTCTGCTTGCAGGATGCTCAAACATCTTGAAGAAAATGGAGCATCCAGTCCATCTTTCATGTGTGTACCTGACACCCCACATCTTGAGATCGACTCCATTTTTTGCTTTCTGATGGGACGGGTGATATTTTAGTAATGTTGTCTTGGGTTCACTGATGAGGCTCCACTTAAGAAATTTAAAATTCACTACAAGTGTTGAGCATTTTAATAGGGATTGAAATTGAAGGCTAGAAATATGGGGAGATAAAAAAAATAAGCAATTCATACTCAGATTGGAGGCACTTGCAACTTATTAGAAAAGATTACATTTTATGATAGAGTGCTTCAAGATCACAGGGGAATTTAATGAATAAAAGAACAATTCATGTACTGCTAAGCAAAAGAGGAGTAAGTGAAGGCTTGCATAATACTAGCTAACGTTGTATAGCATGTTAGAATAAGGATCACAATTCTTCATGCTGGATTTGGTCTATAAAGTCATCTTAGGACATATGCTTTGAGCATGGATATACTTTATTTGAATACTAACACATACGAATATTCTCAGCTTCTGCAAAAAATTCCTTCCTTCCTATTTATCCTGAGCTGTGTGATCCTCTCAGTCTAGCTTTCATTTCCTAACTTCTAATGAAAACATGAGTCTCAGGATCCACCTTCCTCCTTTATTAGAAGGAAAATTCTGGCATGAGGAAAACAAGTAACGGCCTTGACGATCAATGGCAGCCATCTCCTGGTCCCCATGGCAGGTCTCAGACCTGATGACTGTGTTCCTACAAGTGTCAGTCCAGTCCCGCCAAGAGGAGCCAGAAATCCAGGTTTTTATATGAAATATCCCTTGTAAAAAGGTCCTAAGCCAGTGTAAAATGCTAAAGCACCACATGGACCAACAACATACACAAAATTTAAACACATCTGCTGGCTTGAATGAAGTGGGGACCGTGCTATGGAGTTGATAAAAAGCTCCCAGGTCCTCCTCTCGATTGACTTCACAGCAACCCAAGGACAGACTTGGTGATCATTTTTCTTTTCTGACATGATAGTGACCTCAGAGAGGATGAAAGTTTTACCCAAACTCCATAAACCAAAGACTTCTCAAATCTAAGCTCAGACTCCAAATTTTTTTATTTTTTTCAGACTCCAAAGTTTGATCTGGAATTTGAATTCAGATCTGTTGGTCCCAACACCCATACACCATTCCTATTCTAGTGTCCACACTGGAAGCTTGTTTGCCATTAGACAGCATCATGATCCCCCACGATTACTATGCAATGATTACACTCTAAAAATGGTATTGTATGGAGAAAGAGGAAGAGGAGGAGAAGGGAGTATAGGCAATGTTGCCTAGGCTTTTCTGTAATTGAAATCAAAGAGAAACTTATTTCATTAAGTAAATTTCAAGGACTCTTAATAAAAACTATTCTTCATTAGTAATTGTTATGGTTGAATTGAGTCTTACCTCAGGGCTGAGGGAGGGGGCTCTGTTGGAATCCTAGCATCCAGCATGTGACCTTATTGAAATAGGGTGGTTGCAGATGCACCTAAAGGTGATGTCATACTGGTTTATGGTGGTCCCCTAATCCGTATGGCTGGTGTCCTTGTAAGAAGAAACCTATGACCTTACCTAAAGGTACAGGTAGAGAACACTGTGTGACCAAGGAACCTCAAGGATCAAAGCCACCACCAGGAGTTAGAAAGAGGCAAGGAAAGACCCTTTGAAGACCAGAGTCTTAAAGGGAGTCTGGCCCTCTGACACCCTGATCTCAGACTTCCGGCCTTCGGAACTGCGAGAGAATACATTTCTGTTGTTTTAAGTCATTTAGTCTATGGTACTCTGTTACAGTGGGCATGATCATGGAAATGCAGATTCAAACAACAAAGATATTAGCATTTTATATCCATAAAATTTATATCCATCCAACTTCATTATTAGCAAAAAAAACACTTGTACACGTTTATTAATTGGGGTAGGATTTCTAAACAAAATTACGTAACTGATTAACTATAAATAAGAAGAAGGATTAAAGGATGACTCAGGCATGTGGCTTAAATGCTTTCATTCCATCATCAATTCAATAATTGAGCACCTACTATGTGCTAGGCACTATTCTAAGGTATTATGGGCATAGTGTTGAACAAGGGGAGACATTTTAGTGAGATGGCCTAGGAGTGGTGGGAGGAAGGAACAGACAATCAGTTGACCAAGCAGAGAATAAATTGGTAAGTGACAACAGCTAGGCAAAGCATTAAAGTAGACCGATGTGAGAGAGGACTGGAAGACCTTTGGGTTGGGTTAGGGAGGCCTGTCTGAGGAGAGGACATTTAAACTGAGTTCTGAAATACAATAAGATGATAATAGGAGAAAGAGCATTAAAGGAAGAGGAATTGAATGGGTAAATTCTCCAAGGCAGAAATGAGCTTGGTGAGTTGAGATACGGACAGAGTTGCCAGATTTAGTGAATAAAAATGCAAGGCACTCAGTTCATTTGAATTTCAGATAAACAACATTGTTTTTTTTGTTTTAGAATGTCTTCTGCAATATTTGGGATATACTATACTAACAGAAAAGGTTGTTTATCTGAAATTCAAGTTTAACTGGGCATATGTTGAGAATTCAAAAGAATCAACAAAAACTGTAAAAACTATTAGGCAGTTATATCAAGATTGCAAAATACGAGGTCAATATGCAAAAGTCAGTTGCATTTTCTACATACTAGCAATGAAAACTTGGATTTTGAAATGAAAAATACATTACGTTGATACAAGCATCAAAAAGGAAATGTGTAATTGTGGGTAAATCTAATAAGATGTATAAAGTCTACATACAGAAAATCTTTCTGAAGAAAGAAATCAAAGATCTCAATTAATGGAAAGCTATTCCATGTTCCTGTACAATAAGATTCAATATTGTTATGAGTCATTTCTTCCCAACATAGTCTATAGATGCAATGCAATCCCAATTGAAATCCCAGCAAGTTATTTTGTGAATATTAACAAACTTATTCTAAAGTTTATATGGAGAGGTAAGAGGCCTAGCATAATCAACCAAGAGGAAAATGGGCACTACTCAAGACTGAAAAGCTACAGTAATCAAGACTGTGTGGTTTTGGCAAAAGACTAGACAAACAGATCTGTAGAACAGAAAACCCCAGAAATAGACCCATATAAATAGAGTCGACTGATCTTTGACAAAGGAGCAAAGGCGATTCCATGGAGAGAATGTCATCTTTTCAGCAAATGGTACTGAAATAAGTGGGCATCCACATATGAAAACAAACATGTAAACTCAGACCTACCCTCTCCACAAAAATCAACTTCGATTGCATCATCAACCTAAATATAAACCACAAAAGTATAAAACTTCTGTAAAATAACACATGAGAAAAGCATTTGGTGATTAAAATTAAAAACTTATGCTCTGCAAAGATACTGTTAAGAGAATGAAAAGACAAACCACCAATTTGGAGGAAATGTTTGCAAAACATATATCAGATAAGGAATTTGTATCCAAAATGTACAAAGAATTCTTAAGCTTCAACAATAAAAAAAAAGTTAAAAGTGGTTAAAAAATCTGAATAAAGGCTCATTAAAGATTAGGTATGGATGGCAAATAAGCATATGAAAAGATGCTCAGTGTCATATATCATCAGGAAATTGCTAATTAAAACAAATGTACACGTGTTAGAATAGTTGAAGTCCAAAACACTGACAACACCAAATGCTGGAAAGAACTTGGAGTAACAAGAACACTCACTCATTGGTGAAATACAAAGGGTACAGCCACTTTGAAGACATCTTGATGGTTTCTTACAAAACTACAGATGGTCTTACCACATGATCTAGCAGTCATGCTCCTTGCTATTTACTCAAATGAACTGAAATTTATGTCCACACAAAAACCTGTACACAAATGTTCACAGCAGCTTTATTCTTAATTGCCAAAGCATGGGAGCAAAAATAGTCTTCAATCGGTGATGGATAAACTGTGGTATATCCATACGTGGAATATTATTTAGCAGCAAAAAGAAATGTGCTCTCAAGCAGGTCACAGAAACATGGAGGAACCTTAAATGCCTCTTGGTAAGTAAAAGAAGCCAATCTAGAAAGGCTGTATACTATGATTTCAACTAACAACATTCTGGATGAGGCAAAATTATAGAGAGAGTATAATGATCAGGGGTTGCCAGGGGTCAATGGGGAGTGGGAGAAAAGTTGAATCAAGGGAACACTGAGGATTTTTTGGGTTATTCTGTATGATATTCTATTCTGTATGATATTATAATCTCCAAAGCAAGTAAATAAATAGCCAATAAGCACATGTCATTATACATTTGTCAAAACTCCAAACTATACAACATAAAGAGTGAATCCTAATGCAAACTGTGAACTTTAATTAATAATAACATATCAGTACTGATTCATCAGTGAGATGCTAAGAATAGGGGAAATTATGTGGGTTAGGAAGGGTGTATGGAAGCTCTCTACACTTTCTGCTTAGTTTTTCTGTAAACCACAACTTTTTCTAAGAGTCAACTTATTTTTAAAATACTTTGTTTTATATTTGTGTACATATCAGTGGGAGTTTATGTGATATCTTTTTTTTTTTTTTTTTTTTTTTTTTGCGGTACTGGGGATTGAACCCAGGGCCTTAGTGCTTACGAGGCAAGCACTCAACCAACTGAGCTATCTCCCCAGCCCAGTGTATGTGATATCGGGACACATGCATGTGGTGAACCAGTCACACTTGACCTTCCCTTTTCCTGCCCTCTGGCCCTGCTCCTACCTCTAGTAATCACTATTCTACATCCGACAACTTTTTTTTTTAGCTGCCACCTAAGAGAGAGAACGTGCGGTACTTGTCTTTCTGTGTCTGGTTTATTTCACTTAACATAATGTCCTCTAGTTCTGTCCATTTTGCTGGAAATAACAGCATTTCACAAATGCCAGCAAAGATATGCAGAAAAAGGGACTCTCACATGCTGTGGGTGGGAATATAAATTAGTACAACCCTTATGGAGAAGAGAATGGAGTTTCCTTGAAAAACTAAAAATAGGCCTACCATATGATCTAGCTATATTTCTGGATATATATCCAAAGGGGATAAAATCAGCATATTGAAGGGATACCTGCATGCACATGTTTATTATAGCACTATTCACAGCTGAAATACGGAAATACGGAATCAGTCTATGTGCCAATCAATGGATGGATGGATAAGAAAATGTGGTATACGCATATAATGGAATGTGATTCAGCCACAGAGTCTATTAATTTGAACAACTTTTAACTGGGTCTCCTGTATTTTATTTGGCAACCTAGGAGCAGAAGAAGGTCACTGTAACTGTGCATGATAGGTGAATAGAAAGGAATAGGATGAACTAAAAGAGGTGGATAGGAGTCCCCTTGCAGAGAACTTCATAAGGCAGGAAGTTTTGCTGCATTCTGTGTCCTGGGAAGCCTTTTCGAAGAGTACTATCTCTTGAATTCTCTCCAGCTACTATGTGGAGAGTGGATGATTCCTGCATACTGAAGCCGAGAGACATTTAAAAGGTATTGATCAGCGCAAACTAGAGCTATTATGGACTTGGTTGGTGACAGAGGAAATAGAGAGCAGTAGTCAAATCTCTAAAGTGAGGGCAAAAACAGAGTTGTATTGGTATTGGGACTGGAGGAAGAATAAAAGAGAGGAATCAAATATAGCCGTCCAAGTTCTGTGCAAGCAATTGGGTGTCTGGTAACACCATTTACTAACTAGAAAAGACCAGGTATAAAAAGTTGAGTTCTTTATGTTGTCATTATGTTTGAGATGTCTATCAAACGCTCACGTGATGATGTCACTCTTGGGGAGCTAGGAAGTGATGTTAGTAACTTATATTGCAAATGATGGCAAAGGAGTGGTTTGCATGGGAAAGGTTATAAATTCTGGGCTTTCCACATGTTGAATTTGAGATGCTTGTGAGAAAACTGAATGGATGCATTGAATAGGGAGCTGAATGTCTCAGTCTAAAATTGAGAAGAGGAAAGTCTGACTGGAGATGGCAAGACTTTCTGGAAGCCACTGGTATAACAGATAGAGTTGGAACTACAGGGCTGGAGAGAATCATCCATTGAGGCCCACATACATGTCACCATTTCTACTTGGTAACACCAAGATGACTTGGAGAGGGATAAGTATTCTCTAAGCTATTTCTCACCCTAGCCTATAACCCAGGTCTTCTCTGCTTTGAAGCCCATATTTTTTATTTGTTCTAATGAGTTGTAGATGATCGTAGAATGCATTTGTACGTTTTGATATTTCATGCATAAATGGAGTGTAATCTCTCATTTTTCTGATAGTACATATTGTAGGATCACATCGGTTATGTACATGAGGTAATAATGTCTGTTTCACTCTACTATCCTTTCTACCCCCATAACTCTTCCCCTCCCTTCACACCCCTCTACCTAATATAAAGTAACTCTATTCTTCCCTAGCCCCCCGCAACCACTTATTACAAATTACCATCTACACATCAGAGAAAACATTCAGCCTTTGGTTTTTTGGGTTTGGTTTATTTCACTTAGCATGATATTCTCTAACTCCATCCATTTACCAGCAAATGCCATAATTTCATTCTTCTGTATGGCTGAGTAATATTCCATCATATATATATACACCACATTTTCTTTATCCATTCATCTGTTGAAGGGCACCTAGGTTGGTTCCATAGTTTAGTTATTGTGAGTTGAGCTGCTATAAACATTGATGTGGCTGCATCACTTGCAGTAGGCTGATTTTAAGTCCTTTGGGTATAGACCGAGGAGTGGGATAACTGGGTCAAATGGTGAATCCATTCCAAGTTTTCTGAGGAATCTCCATATTGCTTTCCATAATGGTTGCACAATTTTGCATTCCCACCAGCAATATATGAATGTACCTTTTCCCCCACAACCCCACCAACATTTATTGTTGCTTGCATTCTTGATAAAGCAGAAGAAATTAAATCAAGAATCAATAAATGGGAGGGATTCAAACTAAAAAGCTTCTTCTCAGTAAAAGAAACAATCAATAATGTGAAGAGAGAGCCTACAGATTGAGAGAAAATCTTTACCACATGCAACTCAGATAAAATATTAGTCTCTAGGACATAGAAAGAACTCAAAAAACTTAATACCCAAAAAGCAAATAACCAATCAATAAATGGGCTTAGGAACTGAACAGACACTTCACAGAAGATATACAATTGATCAAATATATGAAAAAATGTTCAACATCTCTAGCAATTAGAGAAATGAAAATCAAAACTAAGATTTCATCTCATTCCGATTTGAATCTGCATAATTAAAAAAAATTCCTCTCCATTGGGCACCCCAATTTATTCTGGTGGGTGCAGAGCCTATGACCCTTCAGAAACTCCTTCAAATTTTCTCCTTCCTCTCATCTCTCTCCCCACTACTAACTCTTTACCAAGTCCAAGGAGCAGTAAGGGATCTTCTCCACACGGTCAATACCTCTTCGAGCCAGCTCATCAGCGAAGTGAGATTTAAAAGTTGCTTTATTTCTGACAACTCTCCTAGCCAGAGCCAATGTGGGTCTGTGTCCCTCAGTCCAAGTGGATGGAGAATGGAACAAGCTGGCCCCATCCAAAAATACACTTGTCCCACATGGATCTCTCCTTCCTGTTCTGTGCCTGTCTCCACTTCCATCTGTTTCAACAGCAATTTGTTTCATTTATCGGTGCACTGGTGGAATTGCATTTTTGAGAACCTTCTCATCGTTCTTGAGATATTTTCTCTTTTTGTTTCTGAGAGGGAAATTCTAAAGGGAAAGATTCTCCAGGAATAGAATAGTAGGGAGGTGAAATCTGGTTTTGTGAAATCACTCATGCTTTTATGAAAATATCGATCTGGGCAATTCAGATTTATGCAGAGCTATTTGTTTTCTAATTCCTTTCCCTCCCCAGCTTTCTTTTTTTTTTAAATACCCAAATTTTAAAATTAAAAAACAAAAAAAAATTTAAATTACTTTTAAATCAAGCATAACACGAATATAGCAAGGTATCAAGTTAAACACGTATAAACTGTGTAATGCATACTTTAAAAAAAAAACTTTTTTCTTTCCAGAATACTAGAAATAAAACACGTTGCAGAAAATGTAGCTAATTATGTTGTTTAATCTCTTTAGACCAGCCTTCCCAATATCACCATGGTGGTGGAGATGATCACACAACATTGTGATATACAGGAAACCCTCAGCACGTGAAGAATGTTCTAGAATCATGCAGCGCTGGTGACTGCATAACACTGTGAATATACTTCCAAAGAGGGAGTTTTCAGGGACACTTCTTTACTCTTAAAAATTATTGAGGATCCCTAGGAGCTTTTGCCTTTTGCTTCAGTGAGCGCTAGCCAACTAGATAAGATATATTGTACATTAGACATAGATGTGATCCTAAATCAAATCTGCAAAAGTTGCAAAACACAAGAAAACATAAGCACACATTCTATTTACTGTTAAAACAACGGTACTGTGGAAAAGTCTACTGTGCCACGGAGAAAATGGAGATTCAAAATGCACAGGATGTCATAGAGTTCTTAAGAAAGTCATTTTGACCTCTTGGACCCCTGGAAGAGTCCCGGGGCCTCCAGCACCTCCTAAGAGAAGGCACTTTGAAGGTCCCTTTTTCAGACCCAGTTTCTACTTCTACAGAGTACAGTGTTAGAGTAGGTCATCTTTACTATTCTTTCCTTACTCTGATGCTCTGTGATCTCTGGCTTCATTTTCTGTCCCTTTAAGCTTACAAAACACTTTTCTACACTCAGGGACTCATTTTCTCTTGCAATCCCGTGGGATGGTAGAGTAGATTGTTTCCTGCGGAGCATCAGGAACAGGGGTGAGTAAGATTGGCATTTACGGATCAACCCTAACCTGACAGCAATCACTAGGA
This sequence comes from Sciurus carolinensis, assembly GCF_902686445.1. Classification (NCBI taxonomy): domain Eukaryota; kingdom Metazoa; phylum Chordata; class Mammalia; order Rodentia; family Sciuridae; genus Sciurus; species Sciurus carolinensis. Next base: position 17,623,087 of record NC_062216.1, read on the forward strand.
TGGCTATGATAAAAAAAAATAAAAGATAAAATGTAAGACTGTGAAGGGTTGGAGTTGTGGCTCAGTGATGGAGTACTTGCCTAGCACATGTGAGGCACTGGGTTCGAGTCTCAGCACCACATAAAAAACTAAATAAATAAAAGAGAGTTATAAAAAAAACAAGTGAGGCTGTGTGGAAATTGAAACCCTCCTATTACGTTTCTGCAAAGTTTGTAAAACAGTAACACTATGGAAAACAACTTGGCATCTGCTCAAAAAGTTAACATAGAGTCATCATGTGATTCAGCAGTTCCATTCCTAGGTATAGATCCAACAGAACTGAAGGCATGTTTACTTGAAAACATGTACCCAAATGTTCATAGTGGCATTAATTCAAAATAGCCAAAAAGCGGAAACAACCCAAGTGTCCATTAATTGATGAATAGCAAATCCAAATTTGGTATATCTGTACAAGGGAATATTATTGGGCCACGTAAAGGAATAATGGGTTGATTTAATCAATAACATGGATGACACATGAAAACACTATGCTAGTTTAAAAAAATAGGCACAAAAGATTACATGTGAGGGGCTGGGTTGTAGCCTTTTAAGATTCCTTTTATATGAAACGTAATAGGAAAAATCCACATAAGCAAAGCAGATCGGTGATTGGCAGGGGATGGGGAAAGAAGAGAATGGCAAGTGACTCCTGACAGTGTGGGGCTCTTTTTAGCGCCATGGAAATGATGGGATTATATAGTGGAGATGATTGCACGACACTGAATATACTGAAAATGCTAAATACATGAAATACATTCTGGAATTACATGGTGATGATGATTATACAACATTGTGACTAGTACATTGTGGAAAACGACCTTCAATAGTGAATTTTAGGTTATATAGAGGAATCATATCCCATTTAAACATTGCAGAAAGCAAAAACATCCTCCAGAAATCATCATGTGGCGCTTTACAGATAACTTTGTGATCTAGAAAATAAACTCACAGAAGGAATGCATGGGGCATTTTTTCTGGTCAGATCGAGTCTCTCAGAGAAGCAGAACTGGGCTGAGTTCTTGGTCACTGCACTTGCCGGCAATGGCTGACATGCTCAGAATCTGAAGATGTAGCCGTTCAAGCTGAGTGAACACAGTGTTGTAGGGGTGGATGGAAACCAGAGAGAAGGTGTAAACAGGGCAGTTAAGGGGTATCTGAGTGAGGGCAGGACTTTTCCACAGGTTCCTGTGAAACTCAGGCAGAAATGAAACGAGCTAATAAAAAGAAGGAAACAAATTCAAACCAAAAATACCACCTCATCCAAAGAGCACGTGGGTCTCGTGCATCATGGACAGATTATCTGCTCATGCTCGGGGTCATCTCTGGTCTCTGTGGTTATCTCTGTGGTTATCAGGGTTATCTCTGGTCATCTGTGGAGCCTTAGGAGAGGTGATCCAGTTAAACCAGCCCCCGTTTGAGTCCATCCCCAGAAGAACAGAACGGCAGGAGGTTGAGTTTAATGGTATAAAGATGGTTTTTGAAAAAAAAAAAAACTGAGCCAACTGAAAGCTCATTACTTAGAAACACATGCGACAGTATGCGATGGTGTAAGGCTTTGGAGGAAACGTGTGAAGCCCCTCCCAGATCTGCGGCGTAGTGAAGCCATTGAGCCAGGGAGGCAGAGGCAGGCTGAGACTCCAAGGGGAGGTGCGACAAACCTGTCATAACACAGAGAAGCCTTCGAAAAAGAATATGAAGACGGGCTGTTCTCAGCACACCCAGCAACAGATGCAGCCTACCGCAAGTGAAGCAGCAGCTTCAGGCACCAGCTACTTTGGGGGACCTGAAATGGCAGAGGGCCCCTGATCACAAGGTAGCTTTTTCCAGATGTTCAAGTCCTGGCTCAGGTGACCCCCTTCAGAAGAAAAGACAAATGGGATCCCAAAGAAACGGTTCTATAGAGATTCTGTGTGGGGAACCAAGGTTTGGAAGGTCTCTTGGCCTTGGGCATCATGTGGACTAACCATACCCAAGTTCTAACTCGGTTTAAACTAGAGCATAAGACTCAAAAGCAAGCAAGTAGTAATCTGACAGATGTTTGAATGTAATCACCGCATATTGCAAGCGATATGCAGAATTACATATTTAACCCACTCCCAGGGAAAGAGAAATGGATTTTTTTTTTTTTTTTTTAAGAAAGAGACAAGAGAAGTATGCATTATTTTTCATTAGTTTTCTCCTGGTCTGTCATCATGCAAAATGAAATTTAGGTCCAAAGGGCAGTACACAGTAACAAATATGCAAGATCCATCTGGTGTGGTACATGAATAGTTACTAAGGAAAGATTTCCAAGAAAGCAACGATCAAAGCTCTCCACAGAGCCAGATATTTAGAAGTGTTGTTAAAGAAACAGTGCTGGATTTTTTTTCCCCCCTAACTTCCTGGTTAAGGTAATTCAGTTCTAATTATATTTTTAGTTGTCAGTTTCCACCCAAATCCTTGAAATCTTTCATGAAGATGAATTGAAATCATTCTTAATATGAAATTTAAGAACAATCCAACTGTCAATAGATGAGAATGTTGCAGTTTCTGAAAATAACAGGAATACATCATCTCACAATGCTCTCTTCTCAGAGTTGGTGAGATTCCTTTTCTCTTTATAGTTATACTAAAAAGATTCTACGTGTCCTTTTCTGTCTCCAGGGGTTTAGAGCATGTAAATCTAATTACTATAATTTCACGCAGGCTTGCAAAGCCTGACCCACGTCTTGGCGCTTGTTATCCCTGGGTGTCTCAAACGCACCTGGCAGGCAGTCAGTCCTGAGTTACCTGCCAGATAGAGCAGGATTGTGGAATGAGGAACGAAAACACAGAAGGCAAAAGCCACTTGGGGGCGTGTGGCTGAAACAGCCACCGAAGAGGTGAAGAGCTGGTTCCTTGCCCCACTCCCCTGGGGTCCTGGCTGGCCCACCATGGCTTAGCTGACACTCATGAGATCGGCTGTGCCCCAAAATTCTAAATGCAGGTAAACAACTCTTCCTGAATGTAACCTATTTCAAATAGGTGACATTTTTATATTGTGACACCAACTCATAAACATAGCGATGTGTCCACAGCATCAGGTCTGACCATGGTGCTCAGTAGGATGAAGAAAGACTGAAAATCACATCACGTCAGTTCCGGTCAGGTTTTGCTTCCAAGTAAATTCTGAAAGAGCTTTTGGTGTTTTTTGAGCTATTCTTGGAATTATGGATAAAGGATTGTAAGCCCGTAGTTATATTTAAGAGACAACGTCCTCCTCTTCCTGCGCAGAGGAAAATCCCTTCCTGAGCAGACAGTGGAAATCCCTCTCCAGGGTGTTCACCCTGTGCCCCCTGGCCCTTCACAATAGAGTCTGGGCAAGAGATCTCAGTGCCAGAAGGGAGCCACTACCTGTCAGTGTCCCCTGTGAGAGGTGGCGTTGATGTTCTGGTACACAGATCCATGTTAGGAACCCCCGAGGAAGGGATGCTGTAACATCCGGTGGATTTGGTGAATCACCGTAAGCATGTGAGCAGCCAAATAATTATCCTGGGGAATCTTTCCCTTGTAATTCACCTTGACCTAAATTATATGTATCATCTGTCTAAGTAGTCCTGGGTAATCCGATGATTTAAAAAAATTATATCCTAGTGAATTCAAGGGGATGAGTTATCTCTGTCCTTTATTATCCTTCTGTCTTTTCCTTTCTCTCCCCTGTGGGTCCCTCCACCCCAGATCCAAGTTAAATGACATTGAAAACATGAGTGAACTCCAAAAAACCTTCTTTGGGGTCTGCAGATCACTGACACCTTGTCAACACATACAGCAAATATTGTCCAAGTACAGGAAGATCATCTATTTGGCCATGAATCAGTCTTTGAGTTGGAACCGGCAGAGCTGCTGCTTAGGAAGTGAAACCCACTTTCTTGGTCCCCAATGTCCCTCACAAAGGGACAACGTAGGCCAGTTCTCAGGATGACTAGGGCTGTGTTGGAAAGGACTTACTCTGGCTGCGGGAACCCCCACCATCCAATAGAAATACAAGGAGAGACACATTTGTATTTAAAATTTCCTACTAGTCACATCTAAAACCAAATAAAAGGAAACAGGTGGAATTATTTTAATAGTATATTTTATTTAAGCCAATATGCCCAAATCATTCCTATGAAGAGTACCTATAGGTTCTCAATATAAAAATTAATAAATATTTTACATTTTTTTTTTATAAAAGAGCTTTGAAATCCAGTGTTACTCTAAGCTTAGAGAACGTCTCCATTTGCATCGACACTTTTCAAGTGCTTAAAACCTGCACGGAGTTATTGGCGACTGCACTGGACACAGTCCTAGGACTGTGGACGTTTATAAACAGAGCCAGCACCCACCCCTTAGCGATTCCTCTGGAAAAAAAAAACAAAAACGGCTCTTACTTTCACTTTCCTTTTGTGACTGAAGTAAAGAACGTCAGTGAGTAAAAATAACTCAATTTCTGGTACTTCCAGTGAACCACCGAAGCCCACCGGTGAGAACCGTGTATCATTCGCTGGCTACGTAGACGTCACGATTTGAATCCATAGTGAGGGAAGCTGGGCGATCAGAAAGCTTTTCCCCCATATTTCATCCTGAAAAGACGTTCGCAGGACCCCAGACACTCTGTGACTTTAACTCTGACCTTCCACAGTAGCAACTTAAATTGTCCTAAGTAAGGAACGGTGTGCAAATATAGAGGACAGTGAATATTCCAACAGCTCAAACCCGTTGAGGTGTTTGGGCTTCTTCCCCACTGGAATCAGAGAATTTAGACTTTATAACATTGTTCTGCAGTGATCAACTGCATCTAGAAAATGAGAATAACAATAACAGGGAGCATTTATTGTAGACATTGTTTTCAGTATAAGACCCATACTGATTTAAGAATCTTAACAGTGATCATAGGAAGACAACTTTCCCACTCTAAGACTCTGAGACTGAAAGGTGTAGTAACTTCCCCAAGATCACACAATTAAGAAGAAATGAATCAGAATTCATGCCCATGTTAATAACCACTATACCCATAAGCTTTACAAATGAGGTAAAAATCAAATAAGATAAAACCAGATTACTTTAAGTGGAAATCATAGTATATATGCTATTAATATTTAAAAATAACACAGTGAAAATGATATTTGTAAAAAGAAATCCAATTTTGTTTTACATTTAAATTACTTGTAATTTGTCTCATGTTATACTGAGATGGGTAAAATTTCAATGTATTTGTTTATTTTGCCCAAACCTCACCCATCAGTGAGGTTTTCCCTTATCATCTAAAGTAAAAAAGTAATAAATTTGCTTATTCTTTGGTAACAGCAATCTTCTTGACATGTTACATAGTATTCATTTTCTTATATATTTGTGTTACCTCTTTCCTCCTTCCATTATATGTAAGCTCCATGAAGACAAGACTTGTTTTCCTTCTTTGTTCACCACTAAACCCCCAGTACTTGGAGAACAATGTTTGAATTTTTCTATTGTTCTATTTTAATAATAAAGTTTGCTAAATATATACTATTTATTGGTAAACACTAATAATAATTAATACTATTAAATTAATTTCTAAAAATATTTGATAGTATTAATAGTGCTAATAATTAATGTTATTAATAAAAATTATTTATTGTTAGTAAATTATACTTTTAAATTTACTAATAATTACTAATTGAATAAACTTTTAGTATCTATTCATTCCTATGTGCTGAAATAATACACACAGCAATTATTACACACATAGGCTTTGGAACAAGATATACTTGGATTAGGGTCATGATCTCCATTTACTATTTGTAAAATAAATAATAATAAATACATTGACCTAGGAAGGTAAATAGCACATGACTTTCTAAAACTGGAACAGAGACTGGCACAGGGTATGGACCAGAAATGTAGCTGGTGTTATTTTTGTTCATTTTTATTACTTATCCTTTTGTTAAATAAAAAGTATCAAACGCTTTGTTAGTTGCCAAGGAAGTTAAAAGTGAGAAGTTAAAATTTGCATCTCTTTTGAGATAAGTCAGTCTTTAATCACTGCAGGACTATATGAAATACAGGAAATCTTCAAGGACTCTCCCACCACCAACAGCCTCCATCGCCCACCGCCGCTGCCAATCATAAAGTGAGCAAGAAGCAGAGCCAGAGGCTGGGAGCAGTAAGCAAATGGGAAATGCAGTGTTTCCCTGAGAGCAAAGGCCAAAATTATGCTGCAAGGAGCTTCAGCCTCAGGCCAGCACCAGGTGTATGAGCTAAAGAGACGCAGGTTCTCTCTGAAGAAATCTGCAGGATTCCCATGGATTAAGATCAAGCAAATATGAGTTCACAATCAAAGATCACTAAACACACATAAATCACCGAGAGAAAATGAAGTAAACATATTTAGACCAAGAATTTCAGATTTCAAAATCATTAGAGGACATAAAATAATTAAATAGAAAGCATTTATAGAAATGTAGGACGGGATCATTCACCTCACCAAGAAATAAAATGACAAGTGGATTTGCAAAGAGACTAATAGAACTTTTCTGAGTGAAAAATGTGATCAATGAAGTGAAAACTCAGTGGAGAGGTTGAATAGTGGATTGGTGACAACTGAAGAGAGAATGTGAGGCTAGACTTAGGAAATATGGGCAAAGATGAGGGATGTGGAGGACCCAGTGACAACGGCCCACCATGTGCACGAGGCGAGTGCCAACAGGACAGAATGGAAAGAATAGAGGAGAGGGGATCTCTGAATAGAAAATGGGTTTCTGATGAGAGACGTGTATGTACAGGAAATTGGCCAGACTGGATAAATAGGAAGAAAACTACACTTACATACATAACAGAGACTCTGCAAAACATTGTGAGCAAAGAGAAGATCCTAAAAGCAGCCAAAGAAAAGAGGCGGGTCAATCACAGAGATATGACAATTATACAGAGAAGACTTCTTGACACAAAAAAGCAGCCAAAAATTGTGAAACAATATCACCAACAGCTAAATGAAAACCCAGAAAAACTGTTTCAAGAATGAAAGTGAAGTAACCGCGGTTTTAGATCATCAGAGGCGGGGAATGTTGCCTCCAGCAGGTCCCCACAGGGAACTTCTTAAGGGATCCACCCCAAGGCAAGGAGTGATTCCAGAGGGTCACCTGAGGTGCAAGAAGGAATGCAAGCAGGTAAATTAGAAAGTCCTGGGCCCAGCTGTGGAAGAAAGCATTCCGAGGTTCTTGGGCTTTGGGGAGAAGACTTAAGATCTTGATTACAATTGGTTCTTATTTCTGCAAATTTCAAGGAAACCCATAGAAAAACCAGTAGTAGAATATTTAGCTTCCAAGTCAGAAGGTTAAAAAATAAAAATAAAAATTTTGTTAGTTTTTTAAAGGCAAGGAAGAAGGCAAAAGAAACACAGGAAATATAGGACAAATGAAAATAATAAAGTGGTAGAAACAAGTCTAAATATATCAAGAAGCACAATAAGTATAAATGGTATTTACAAGTTAAAAGCAAAGTAAAAAAAAAAGAGGGAGATGATCATATAGAGAAAAAAATTCCTATATATGCTATTTATGGGGGACACAGCATAAAAACACTAAAAAGTTGAATTTTTTTAAAAAGAACAGAAAAATAGCAATTTAAAAACACAAGTATATTAAATAACTGAATAAAAAAGCAAAAAGTAAAAAAAAAAGCAAAAAGTTTCAAACTTCTTATCATAATTAACTAAATTTTCATAAATTCCTTAATCTTCATCCCAAACTTCCACTGTTTATTTTTGTATTTGTGCTACACATTTAAACTTAATCCTTTTATTTTAAATTTATGGTTTAATCATCTTCTGGTATGATGTAATTTGCATATTGCTTGATTGTTCAATATTTGACCTTTTTATAATTCAATTTCCTGCACAACCATTAGAGCAGTGAATTTTATAGGTTTGTCATCAATTGTGTGAAGTAAACATTTATCTTGTCTTCAACTCTTTTTTTTCTTTTCTTTTTTTGTTTTTGTTTTTGTTTTATTTTGGTTTGGTTTTTTTTTTTTTAGTACCAGCCTTGAACCCAGGGATGCTTAACCAATAAGCCACATCCCCAACCCTTTTTATATTTTATTTAGAGACAGGGTCTCCGTAAATTGTTAGAGCCTCACTAAGTTGCTGAGGTTGGTTTTGAACCCATAATCCTCCTGCCTTAGCCTCCTCAGCTGCTGGGATTACAGATATACCCCACTGCACCTGGCTTTTTTTTCTTTCTTTCTTATTTATTTGTTTGTTTGTTTACTGTACCTGGGGATCAAACCCAGAGACTTGTGCACACTAAGCACAGGATCCACCCCTGAGCTGCACCCACACCTTGCCTTAAACTCTTTTATTTTTTTTATTATTTATTTATTTTTAAATTTTTTACAGACTGCATTTTGATTCATTGTACACAGATGGGGTACATCATTTCATTTCTATGGTTGTGCACAATGTTGATCCATACCATTCGTGTAATCATATATGTACATAGGGTCATGATGTCTGTCCCATTCCACCATTTTTCATACCCCTCTCCCTTTCATTTCCCTTTACATAATCCAAAGTTCCTCCCTTCTTCTCTCACTCCCCACACCCCCCACCCCCATTATATATCATTCTCCACTTATCAGAGAAAACATTTGGCCTTTGGTTTTTTGGGGATTGGCTTATTTTACTTAGCAAGATATTCTCCAATTCTATCCATTTATTTGCAAATGCCATAATGTTATTCTTCTTTATGGCTGAACAATATTCCATTGTGTATATATACCACAGTTTCTTTATCCATTCATCTGTTGAAGGGCACCTAGGTTAGTTCCACAATCTAGCTTATTATGAACTGAGCTGCTTTAAACACTGACGTGGCTGCATTACTGTAATATGCTGATTTTAAGTCCTTTGGGTATAAAATGAGGAGTAGGATAACTGGGTCAAAAGGTGGGTCCATTCCAAGTTTTCTGAGGATTCTCCACACTGCTTTCCAGAGTGGCTGCACCAATTTGCAACTCCACCAGCAATGTAAAAGTGTGCCTTTTTCCCCACATCCACACTAACATCTATTATTGTTTGTGTTCTTGATAAAAGTCATTCTAATTGAGGTAAGATGAAATCTTAGAGTTGTTTGCATTTCTCTAATTACTAGAGATGTTGAACACTTTTTCATGTATTTATTAATCGCCTGTATGTCTTTTTCTGTAAAGTGTCTGTCCAGTTCCTTGGTCTATTTATTGATTGGGTTCTTTGTATTTTTGGTGTAAAGTTTTGTAAGTTCTTTATAAATTTTGGAGATAAGTGCTCTATCTGAAGTGCGTGTTCTTTTATTTTTTGACTGCTGCATTACAATGATACATAATAGTGGGCTTCTAGATCCATATTTGTATGTACACAGAGCATCATTTGCTCAGCTTCTGACCCCAGCACCTTCCCTCTCCCTCCCCACCTCCCTCCCCCGTTCACTTGCTCCGCTTTACTGATCTCCCTTCTATTATGATTATCTGACTTAGTACATCATCATATATACATAAGCAGGATTTATTGTGGTATATTTGCACACGGACACAGCATCGTTTGGTAGATTTCCTTCCCCATTACTTCCTAATCATTGAACTTCAGCATCCATTCCGTATCAGAACACTTCTAATTTAGGAAGGGCTCACCTTCCTTGAAGGCATGTGCTCAGATTATGCAGATAAGGGACCTATTGCAGCCTGGTTTGCTTGTTGGTGAAGCTTCTCCTCTCAGGGAACCTTCTGGGAGAACCTGGTCTTGCTGAGAACTCTCACTCTTTTCTTCCTTCTTGTTGAGGTAGAAGGAAGCTGCTGCTCAGTTGGTCAGGGCTTAGAGGGGGTCCAGCATCTTTGGACAAAGACTTGAGGTGAGGGAAGACTGTATTCAAGGAGCTCAGAAACCCCAGGAGACACCAAGAAGGATGAAACCTGTGACTGACAGAACTCACTGCGAGTCCCTGCTGGATCATACCCCACACCCCTGCAATCCAGGAGTCGGCGAAGGCCCTAGATCCCTGCTCCATCTCTCTCTTTCTCTACTTCCCCTTCTTTGTTTCCAAAGAAATGGCAGCCAACTGATAGGAATTCAGGCCCACTGCCTACGTGCTGGGGCTGTAAAGTTGGCATCAATGCTTACTCATCTGGCTGTCTTCTGGGTCAAGAGGGCACAGTGACAGTACAGATTACAAATCAAAGGCGTGTAAACATGGAAGTAGGAGGCAAAAAAAAAAAAAAAAAATCAAGTAAACAAGCCACAAGGTCAATTCTAATGAGCAGAGAATTGTCTTGTAACTAAGATTCTCCAAAGCTGTGAGAAACTTAATAAAATTTGATAATGCTTCAGTGACTTGGCTTCAGAGCACAGCTAAATAATAAATATATAGTTAGCATGATACATACAAATCACTTGGGTACATAATTGTGGATTTATGCAAACTAATGAACCAGTGAATTCCTCCCTCATCTCTGAGTGCAAACCCTTGTTTTCCTCCTTGGGAGTTGAACAAAAGTCAGTGTGTCAGAGATTCATCTATTTCTGCCCATTGGATCACTACGCAGAAATTAAATGAGGTGCCTAATGAGAATTTAAATATCAACATTCTGTTGAACTCCGGGATGAAGCTCTAAAATGTTTAGTTTGCATTACGTTTCAACAAATGTGTGTCATTCTCAGTTTGTTTGATTTTTGAATTGTGGAAGTTTTGCATAAATCTAAATTCTACTAAGGGCCCTGTGCCAATATGTTTTTCATATTGTTTTTTCAGAAAGATTAGTATCAATCTGTTCAATCCAACCTTTAAAAATCCTTATTATATGCCCTAGAAAACAGTAGTCTCTTCAATCTCAAACATTCAGCCATTAAATTATCTTTTGAGTGGGTCCTAAAATATTCAGTGGTTTTATCTGGCAGGCTAAGTAACACCAACATTATCACGATATGTGGAAACTAAAACAAAAGGGTAAGGCTGTGCTGTCCATCATTTGGTCGGTATGCATCAGTCACTCCAGGCCTTCACTCTCTGCAGCCTGGCAAATGGCACATATCTGAGATTGGTAGGTCAGACCCAGAGCTGTGGTGTCACCTGAGCAGCCAAGCACATCTAAGAAGGTGGTCCTGGGCCCTCCCTCCCCAGCTGGTTATAACAGAAGCAAGGCAAGCATGTGATATGATATTAAATATTAGCATATGCAAAACAGCCTGCATGCAAGAGCTTTATGTAGCAGCTTACCTTAAAACTGGCTCCTTAGGTAATGAATGGTACCTGCCGCCCTCGGGAATATCACCACTGTCCACCCAATATAGTCTAAGTCCTCCTCACCTAGATTTAGGTCACCGTAACACTTCCCTTGTTTTCTTGCCTCATCCTCTCTAATCTGCTGGCAGCAGCCAAATCAATCTTCCTTTAATAAGGCTATTGTCGTGCCATACCTGACTAAGCCACCCAGGATGGCAGGCAACCGCCTGTTAAATCAGGGTCAAGCTTCTCAATCTAGCCATATAATCAAGTTTTCCTTTCTCCCTTCTTTTCTTCCTTCATCTTTCCCTCCCTCCTTTCTTTTCTTCCTTCTTTTTAATTTTTTATTGAATCGTGTACACATACAGAAAAATGTGTCTACCATAAATATGCAGCAGATCAATGAATTTGTATGACCCAAACTCACTCAGGTAACACCCAGATCTAGAGAGAGAGATCACTACCACTCCAGGAATTCTTGCTCCCTCTAGGCGCTTACCCACCGACCCTAAAGGAAACCCTGACCTGATTTCTAAGAGCAGAGGCTGGCACAGGGTTAGCTTTTACTAAGCTTCTCCTCCATGCGAGACTCAGGGCGAGGAAGATTCTGCCTTGGGGACAGAGGATGCCTCGGACCCTCCAAACCCGGCAGTCTGTGGCAGTAAGTCGGACCTGAGTCCCTAGAGGAAAAGCATCTGAGCATCCTTAGATGTCTGTGTAATCAGAATCCACTCAGGAATGGCTAGCTGGAGGTGTCAGGGTGGCAGTGGACCAGGGCTGAGTCGGGGAGACTGGTAGTCGGAAGTGTTTGAGGGCGGTGATGAAACCAAGCTAATGTCCATGCAGCTTCCCTGCCCTCCTGGTTTCCCCAGCTTAGTCATCTCCACCGCTTCCCACTCAGTTGCACCTTGACAATGAAGTCACAAGAGACACCCTGTGGCTGTGGCATGCAACCTGCAGAGTCCCAGCTACCACCCAGGACCTTTGGCATCCAGGTGGGGAGGGCCTCCAGCACCTCTCGGTCCTAAAAAGTATTCTTGTGCTCGGGGGGGCAGAAACAAATTATTTTTTTGTCTGTGGTTCTTTTTAACAGTAATTAAACCAAGGTTACTAGTTGGTGCATTATTATAAAATTGAGGTTTTTCTTAAACATTTCTGTTGTAAAAGAATATAAAAATAGTCAGTTAATTCTTGAAGAAAAGTCAGAACACATTATTCATAAGCCCAATGCAACTCTACAAATACCGTACTTTAATTTTTGCCTATTATCTCCCAGGTGGTGCCCACATTCGCTCCAATTTTTACAGTTGTTCTTGTACTATTTATATCAGGAGGGTATTTTTAAATGGGCTTTTGTTTATGCAAGCACTTTGCAAAAGGATGATTTTCATGCAAAAGCATAGACTCTCACCTGTCTTTCCTGCTCTGTGTCGCCATGGTGGCATGCTGGGATTCTGTTCACTTGTAGGAGGGAGCTGCAGAGCTGAGCTGACACAAATGTCAAAGATGCAGGGCCACCAGGAACCTGGCGCCTTGCTCCCTGTCACTTCCAGTGTAAGTTAACAGGGAAATCACCTTAACCTCACTATACTTCAGAATCCCCAGGACGAAAGTACAGGGGGTAGTACTTATCCTACACATAGGATGTTCCAGTAACTCAGTAACCTATTTAGAGCGTCTACCACTATGCGCACAAGGCTCCCTGCTGGGGACAGAGGAAATCAGCAGAGCCAGCAACTCCTGCTACAGAAGTCTCTGTTAGAGACTGTGCAATGGCCTGGTATAGGTGGGTGATGTCCCCACTCAAGAGGGGAACAAAGTTAGGCCTCAGGTTCCACTATTTCTCTCATCCTAGAACTTTTCAAAGTTGGAACCTCTGGGTCCTGCGGATGGTCTGAGGCATCTGAACTCTGAGCTAAGATCCTCCCCTCATCCATTTCCCGTGGGCTTCTCAGCTCCCTCCTGAGCTTCCACTCACACCCCTTCAGCCTTCCTTCACCATAGCATTATTTTCTGCTTCTTTCCTAAGCAGAGGGTCAGTGGTCCATTCAATGAAAGCACCAACCCTAAGCAACCCAAAATGCCTTTACCCTTCCTAAATGGGAAGTGTGGAGGCCTTAATAATACCAGCACCGCCCTTCAACATATGTCCCCCTCCCTCGAGATTGCACAGAAGAAAGGTTTTCTGCTAAAGAGCAGAAAAAATGTTATAAAATATTCCATTTCAGATCTTATATCCTGTATCACATCATTTCAGAAGCAGAATCCGTTGTCCCGATTGGAAGGCTCTTATAGGATTTCACAGGAAGAGTGGCCTTTGTGTGTCAGGCATTCAGAACAGGTGGGACCAAACCAAGAATGAAGAAGTCTTCTCGCAAGGCGGGGTCACTGGGAGGCCCCAGTTCAGAAGTGGAAAAATCTGGATTGTGGTGGAAGACTTCAGGCACACAGGTGCAGCAGAACGTTCATGCTGGGTGTCAGAGGGAGAGCTCTGTCCTGGGGACAGTGTAAGACCGGGGTCCCCGACCACCATAGTCGCTCCTCCTCTCAGAGGCAACAGGCCCAGTCCTGTCGTGCTCACCTCCCGCTGCCCCATGCCACTGAGATTCCTGCATCCCTGTCACCCAGGGTCACCTGGGAGCTCACATCCACATTTTCCTGTAGACTATGATTTGAACAATCCCCTCCTAAAACTTCTCCACATCATAAGCTCTCTTTGCTTTGTGTGACCTCCTCTTCACCTCCGTCCTCCGAGGGGGTGGTTCCCTGAAGACACTGCGCCCTCAGCCATCACAGGCAGGTTTTCCCTGCATGCTGCGTGTAGCCAGGGGCCCAGAGGGAAGGTGGACATCATGGCCTCCCTGGGTCACCTCCAGACCAAGGTTCTTCTTTTCTTGCAAAGTCTTCGCTCTCTGAGGGGCTTGTGACTTGGCTCCATCCTCTTCCCTGTTACGTCATCTCCCCATTCCTCTTCCTCGTTTGCTGAAGACGAGAGTTCCCAGTTCTGTCTTCCTCTCTGTCCCAACTTCAATCATCTCTCTCTGCAACTTCAATATTCCTAGAAAATGCCATTCGATTCCTGGTGACCTCAGGGTCTTGTCCTCAAATGATCTTCTCTTTCTGTCTACCCCAGTCACCCACTCCAGTAGTTGTGTCCTGGACCATCGCGCTCCCTCTGAAACCCCGAAGGCCAACATCAAGCTCGTGAACCATCTCCCGTCTTTCTCATTTACCTGTTCAGGTATCTCTATCATCTCCTTCGGTCTCATCCTGACCTCTGCTTCACTGAGCTGCCCACTTTCTCACCATCCATCAATATCTTCACAAATGCCTGCCTTCTTGCCCAAGTTCAAGTCCATATTCCACCATCCCAATCATTTTTTAAGGGCCATAAGTTCTTTACCTTCCATGCCTTCATGGATGAGTTTGACCTTCTAGTTATACATGAGCGTAGAACAGCAGAATATTGTTTTAATTCTTTCATTGCAAATTCACGGTTTCAAAGCTCTCAACTGCCTGTCTGTGCTATTTTGCTTGTAAGCTTAATTTCCAACTCTCATGAAGATCAATCTCTTCCTCTACCAGGTCAGTCTTGACATACACTGACACTCTAGAGTCTCCCACCCCACCGATTCACGCTACCACCCTGCAAAGCGGACCTTCCCCAGAGGATTGTCTCTGCAGCTCTTTCTTGTTCCTCAGTCACTCCTCAACCAAATCCAAACTGTCTTCTGACAAAATTATTTTGTTCATTTCATTGAACTCCAGGTTTTCAAATCCAATGATCAGTTTTCTGATTAGTGACTGTGGTAGGCTGAATAATGCCCCCCCCAGGATGTTCATGTCATATTCTTATGACTTGTGAATATGTTACCTTTCCTGCCCCACTTTGCAAATAGATTCAGTTCAGGGGTGTGACACAAGCTGTTCCCTCTTTCTAGAGGACCCTGTCCTTGCAGCCACCTCGATGCCTTTTTAAGGAAGTTCTCTGATCCCGAGTAAAGTGGTGTGTCCCTGTTAGTCTCTTTTACTGTACCTGTTGCTTTCTTTCAAGGGATTCATATGAAAATATAAATGCCTATTTTTATACATAAATATAATCTACTGTTATGTACAACTAATTGGAATTTTTTAAATTAATTAAAAAATTGGCAAGGGAAAAAAGAAAAAGAAAGTAATTATTTGCTTTTTAATTATGTTGTTGTCTCCCTTGCTCACTGAATTGAAAATTCCACAAGACTTGAGAAGATAATGCTCTTACTTACCAACCAGACCCAGCACTTAGTACAGTTCAAGGCCTATAATACGTGCTCAATAAATATTTGCTGAGTGTTTGTTATTTTCAAGGAAAATAGATAGAGGCATTCCAGTGACCAACCATTATTAGAAAGTGAGAGACCAGATTGTGGGGAATACTGAATGTCATATTGAGGAGTTCAGACTTTATAGGAAATGGGGAAACATAAAATATTTTGAGCAAAAATCCTGAAATGACTTGGATCTGTTTTATGGGCAAACATCCCCAGCAGCAGTATTAAGGGATGAACTGGTTTAGAAAGAAATTGGAGGCGAGTTTGTCGGGGGATAAAATGATCCAGCAGATGCATGCATTCTTTGAGAAGAAAAAAGAGGACAATACAGACAAATGGTTGTACTAAGTTATATACAGTAATTTTTTTATTTGTTAAGAAATAGCAACTGTTGATTTAATCAGACAGTTCAGCCATGGGCTTTTCATGTTCAAATTATCATGATTTTTAAATGAATGTTCCAGACTATTTCAGAATATATTTACACCCACAAGCTAGAAAACATTTATAGTTTATGGTTCGGGGGCTAATAAGGTCTGAAAATATCTTTCCACAGTAATTAGAAAAAGCCTCCCAAATCCAGCCAGCTATTTTTAAACGCAAACAGCCTCTTGCTCCTCCCAAATCAGATTGCTTTAAACAGGGTGAACCAGCCATTTGTGCACCCGCTCTGAAGCCTAAGACCCAGCTCCTTTAACTGATCTGGATTGAAATAATGCCCGGAAAAAGTGATTAAAGTAGCCAGGAGTTTCAAAAACTTCAAAAATAGCCATAGAGATTGGAGAGATGGGTTTAAAAACAAACAAAAACCAATTCCACCCAAAGTACCGGGGAAAAAGGAAGAGGCCAAAAATCAGCTCCCGAAGAACCAGGAGAAATGAGCCACGGAGAAAGAATCGCATGGCCCGCAGGGCGCACAGGGTTTAAATGGATATTTAATTCAGATGTTGTCCTGTAATCCAAAACTTCTCAGTGACGCCAACACACTGGATGTGGTAGTGATAAAAGGGCATGGTGACGGGCCGGGGTGGTGACTCTGTGGCAGAGCGCTTGCCTAGCATGTGTGAGGCACTGGGTTCGAGTCTCAGCACCACATGTAAATAAGTAAAGGTCCATCAACAATTAAAAAAACATTTAAAAAAGAAAGAAAGAAAGGACACGGTGATGTGAACAGGGTCCTCCTCAGTCACCCATTTCACAGGCCGTGCAGGTGCTGGTCTCCTGACTTCACCTTCTGCGGTCCCCTGAGCATTGTGGAAACCCAGAGAAACTGTGGAGGAAAAGAAAGTAGAAGTACTGTGAAAGGCAGCTGAGTAACTTTGTTTTAATTATTAGGACAGAAAGTGTTTAACTAATCCCTGGGTAGTTTGAGGGCTACAGGTTTTATCTTGAGGAAACAGTGAATGGAAGTTATCAAAATAAGTCTCGTGAAAGGAACTTCACAGAGGCCAGCCTCCAGCTTGGACTGCATCCCTTCCCTTAAGTTCATCCAAAGGAGGGGAGGATACAGTGGCTTTGGAGAGGTGTCTTTGGTGAGCATAGGGGAGATCAGAACATGCTGGTAAGGTCCTGGTGACATTTATAAGTCTATATAGGTAGTGATCCTATGATGGGACCCCAAGCTGACAGCATTCCCCAGTGTGTGGAGAGAGAAATGGAAATCTCTGAGCAGAGGAGTGCAAAAGAGAGCAGGGTTCATGAAAAGGTCCTGTGATCTTGAAACATGGTGGACTGAACTCCCTTCTTGAAGACTCATGGTATGTAGTTAGCATATTAAAGGCTCTGGAAAGTCCTGCAGTAAAGAAACTGGCTGAACTCTGACTCACCATTTCCAACACTTATTGACTAAAGAAACTTTCAAAGTTACACGTTTTTGTTTTTTTAATTCACCGAATGCAGTAGGTCAAACACTGTTCTGGATATAACATCCAAACTCCTAAAAGACATATGCACCGTCCAAGTCCCCATCACTACCTCCCTTATGTTGCCATGACTGAGCCAAACCACCCAGGGCTCTGTTCTGCTCTGCCCACCCCTGTCTCCCCAAGTCTGCGAGCCCCAGCCTGCCCTGCAGAGAGCAGGTCTCACGGTTTCTTTGTAACGCTCTCTGGTCTCCTCCCTAACCTCCTAATTCCTACTTATCCTTTAAGAGTCAGGTTAGTCAGAACCACCGGGAGGACATGTCTGTCAAAGATATTTCGTAACCTTGAGTGAAGCCATCTGTTGAGAAAAATAACCCACATGGACGCAGCAATGTCCGCCCTACAAACCGCTTTCTTCCATTGTGCCTCCTTTAGTCTTTGCTTCAGTGCTACGGAGCAGACGTTATTAGCTCCTCGTTTTATAGGTGAGAAAAGGAGGATCGGAAAGCCCAAGTGACTTGCCTAAAATCACTCCATCAGGAAAGGGCAGAGGCCGGGAGTTCCCTCTCCGAGGCCCAGGCCTGCCCACGCCAGGGGTGCGTGACTCATCAGAATAGAAGACTCACAGCATTTGAGGAGCTGCTTTTAAGACAAATAAGCTAATTCCTTCCCCCTCCCATCTCTTTCTGGAACACTGTCCCTGCCAGCCTCTCACACAGGCCTCTGCCACCTGAACAGCACACCTAGGGTGGAGGAGAATCATCTGCATCCCGAGCACACTGTCTCCGCAGCCACCGCTCTTCCCAATTTTCTGCTTGGTTGGATTTTTTGAAGAGTGTTACTGGTTTCTTGCCAAATGCTAAATGCAAAACAAACAAAAAGCAAACACAGTCACCCGTGTGCATACTTACTAGGATTTCTGTTTTAGACCTAAATATTTGTAATAATGAGAAGCTAGAAAGGATAAACCTGTTTTCTTCTAATGTTTAAAATAATTTTTGTACTTCAAAATTTAAAAAGACTAAAGAAAAACTATCCAGCTATCATTGTAAACACTGAGTTCAATAAACCAGTGCTGCTACAGAACTTTTAGCTTCCCACCTTCTAGACTTTTGTTCAGTTCACCCAGGATGTTGGGTGCTGCTAAAATTTGTCCCTGGGCTGTTATGGCCCATCCTGTCCTCTTGCCATCACTACCCCACCTCCCAGAGCTGTGGGACCAGGGCAGTCCAGAAGGGAGCAACCTGAGAGAACACTTGCACCAAGACAGAAGGGGAATTGTGGACTTTCTCCTCCCAGAATGTGTCAGTCACCTCTCAGAAACTGTAATAAATAGCAGAAGGGATCAACTTATAAAGAGGAAAGGTTTGTCTGACCCACAGTTTTAGAGGTTTCAGTGCATGATTGATTAGCCTCATTTTGTTTTGGCCTTATAGCAGTACATCATAGCAAGACAGCAAAACCTCCCACCTCACGGTCAGGAAGTGAGAGAGAGGAAGAAGAGGGGGCTGGAATTCCACCACCCTCTCAAAGTCACATCCCCACTGCCCAGAAGATCTCCCACTAACACCACTCAAAGTTTCCACCACCTCCCTGTAGTGCCTTGGACTGGGTACCAAGCCTTTAACACATGCGTCCTTGGGAAACCTTTCAGATCCAAACTACAATCCCAGCTGCTCCAAAGCCTTCAACAGTACCCTTACATTTGTTTGCAAAAACCTCCATGATCTGGGTGGAACCCCGGCAGCCTCAGTACCCACCGCCAACCCGGCACGCTCTGCATGCTCTGTGTCACTGGAACCACACACCTGGCCCTGGACGTGATATGTAATTTCCCATTTCTGTGTCTTTCTTCCACTTTCCTCAGCTTTCGGCCTGTTGCCATGCCCACCTGCCAGACTCTCCTGGAGGGCACTTCCGCGTCCAGGTTTCCCCATCAGCCCCACAACAATGAATCTCCTGCTTCGTACCTTCATCAGCAATTGTCACATTCTGTCTTGCCTTAAAGCTGTATGTCTCCCAATGATTATAAGCATATTAAAGGCAAGAACCTGTCCGTCTATTTACCATTTTGTTCTTTTAACAAATTCTGATTGAGTACCTACTGTATGCTGAAGTCTGTGCTAGGGACTAGGTATGGAAGAGAGAATCGCCGGGTGCTTGCCATGTCAGGAGGGGGAATTATCTCAAAGGATTAAGTCAGCAATTAAGTGAAGGGTGCCATCGATGTGATGCTCCTCAGCACTTGGACCTCAGCATGCCCTAAGCCACTGACTGAGCCACTGTGCCTCCATTCAGACTTTTGCATGGGACCAGCACCCACTGGGCTCCAAGCTGCTCTGGACACTCACCGACAGCCTGGCAGTGCCTGGCACACAGAGGGTGTTCAGCAACACTTGTTCAAATAGTGGACTTGGGTCACTTGGTGACAATGACAAGTGTCCTGCTGATGTCAGACACGCCATCGTTCCATTGATTGGTTTTATCTTCAGTGAGAGAGCAGTACTCAAATTCTCCTCCTTTGTCCTCATGTGACAATTGTGCAGCCTCTCTCGGGGTGGAGGCAGACACTTTCATACCTCACATATGGCGGCTGGATTTTCACATCCGAGGGGTGAGGTCAGAACTGCAGTCCAGCCGAGGGTTCTCCTTTCCACACCCCAGCCTGCCCATCTCCAGCCGGTGGCATGGGTGGTACACATTAGGAAGTGTAGCAGGGGCTGGTGATGGAGCTCAGGGGTGGAGCACATAACTAGCCTGTGTGAGGGCCTGGGTTCAATCCCCAGCACCAAAAATAAAAGTCCAACAGAACCCCAGAAATCTACAACCAATGTAAAGTATTCATTCTGGACACATGAGATAATATCAGGCCTTTATTAGAGTCTAGATTTCTCCTTTCTTTTCACTCAAGGGACTACAACATGCCTTTCTTGGGTCAGAAATTGTGTTTAATACTGAACTGGTTCTTGGCTTGTTGATCATTTGGCCTTTGCAGAAATTAGGAAATATGGCTAAAGAGTTAAATGCCTGAGAGTTGCAAAGGATCATTGTTTTAATGTCAAAGAATCCCCACCAAGCCACCCTGGAAGGAAAGTGCTACTACAGGGTGAAAACGGGGTGCTCAGTACTTGTGTTTAGTATTTGTTCTAATGAAAGTCTGATAGAACCTTCTTCTACTTCTACTCGAACCCTGCTTCACTAGGAGAGTTGGTATATTAGACATGTACCGTTCTGGTCATGCTGTTGAATTTACCGTATTCTGATAGTGCTCCAGTGAAATTTGTTATTGGGTAGACATAAAAAAGTTACCAATATGCAGTTCTGATCAGAGTGTATACTTCTGGGAGAAGAGTTTCTACATCAAAATATTTTGGATGGTTTTTGAGATTCAGTCTGAGTTAGAAAAAAGACATTTTCTAAAGCTTTTTGAAAGTTTTCTCCTGCCTATCTTTTCTCTTTCCCTCTTTCCTATGTTCCTCATAGGGAATAATATCTGGCACCAAGATAAATGTTCCTGGCAGAAAGTACTAGAAAGGGGAAGATTAATGAGACTGGCTGGTGACGTTCTTCAACATAGAGTTAGCGGATTTGGACAGCATGCAGAGGGCGGTCAGCACTCGGTTAGGGAGAAAGGAGAGAGGGATCCAGAATGGATAGGGTGCTGGCTTTGCAGTGGGTCTGGGTGGCACACCTTGCCACAGGTGGGATCACATGGGAGGAGAAAAGCTGAAAAAGACAGGGAATACTCAGGCAAACCACTGGCAGTGGAGTTGGTATTTATCCTGGTGACAATGTTAACCACGGAGAATATTCCTGACTGTGTTGGGGTCTCAGAAGACTGAGGTAGCAGCAGTGATAGAATCAGTTGGCTGGAAATATATGAAAAAAAATGTTCTAATATCAAGCAGTTAGAGAAATGCAAATTAAAACCACCCCAAGATTTCATCTCACTCCAGTCAGAATGGCAATTATCAAGAATGCAAGTAGCAATATATTGGCAAGGAAGTGGGGAGAAAGGTACACTCATACATTGCTGGTGGAGTTGCCAATTGGTGCGACCACTCTAGAAAGCACTGGAGATTCCTCAGAAAACTTGGAATGGAACCACCATTTGACCCAATTTTCCCATTCCTTGGTTTATACCCAGAGGACTTAAAATCAGCATACTGCAGGGATGCAGCCACATCAATGTTTATAGCAGCTCAATTCACAATAGCTAAACTATGGAATCAACCTAGGTGCCCTTCAACAGATGTATGGATAAAGAAAATGTGGTGTATATATATATGATGGAATATTACTCAGCCATACAGAAGAATGAAATTATGGCATTTGCTGGTAAATGGATGGAATTGGAGACTCTCATGATAAGTGAAATGAACCAATTCCAAAATCCCCAAGGAGAATGTTCTCTCTGATATGCGGATGCTAACTCATAATGGGGGGGGTGGAGAGAAGAACAGAAGTTCGTTGGATAAGACAGTGAATGAATGAAGTAAAGGGAAGGGGGATGGGAATAGGAAAGGCAGTGGAATGAATCGAATATAACTTTCCTCTGTTCATATATGGATACACAACCAGTGTAAGTCCACATCATGGACAACCACAAGAATGGGAAGTTATTCTCCATGTGTGTAGAATATGTCAATATACACTCTGCTGTCACAGATAATTAAAAAGCACAAATTAATAATAAAAATTTAAAAAAAAAAAAAAAAAAAAAAGAATCGGTGGGCTGGGGAAAGCAGTGGAGGATTCCAGAGTTACCGGAGGGTAGGGACCCGCACGGCCCTGAGAGGCATCCAGCGGGAGCAGCAGACGCATCAGAGCCCAGCTTAGAAGTGGGATAAAAGGGGCCTGAGTGCTGACTGTGCCTCTTGTGAGTGGCCCTGGGCGGCTGCTTCATCTCCGGGGCCTCCATTTCTTCATCCCTGTGGACATTTAGTAAGGACTAAATGGAATGGCAAATGGGAAGGGCTGGGCTCAGGGGAGCACTGGAGACCGTCGCAGCCATTACCAGTTCCACAGGAAGGGGCGTGGTCTCCTCCCGCTACTCACAACAAGCGCTCTTAGAAGTCGTTCCCAATCATCTCATCGAGTTTTATGAAGGCTGCTTCCAGGAAACTCACAACAAAGGTGGAGATGACATCACTGGGGGACAATCTCGGGGCCATTAGAGGTTGGTGAAGGAAGCTGAGCTTGAATGGCTCAGCAGAAACCACACAGCTCACTCCAGATGCTCAGGTCCATCTCCGCAGCCCACCCCACCCGCCCGCCTGGGGAAGAGGAGCTGGCTCCTGCCTGGCTGTGAGGACCCGGGCCTCTAGCTTCCTTATCATGAAGGGCTGCCGAGGCCTGGACGGGAGGAAGGCCGTCTGTGCATGACACAGAGCAGAGCACTTACGTTCCCCACGGCCTGAGGCTCTTGACTATTCCAGAACTTTTTCCATTTACTTCAAAAGCAGTCTGCCTGTGTGATCGGATGCCAGGGTGGGTACATATCAGCTTAAAATACAAAAAGTCACTCAGAACGTGCCAATGTCTGCACGGGGCGTGGGTAGGGGCGGTCAAGGAGATAGAAACAGCGTGGAAATTGCAGACTCTCACTAGAATGTTTCCCAAGTTTTCCCATCTGGTTCTGCAGTAAGCAGTAATCGCAAGGGGACCTTCTGACATGGTGTCATCGCCTATGTAATGAGCTGGGGTGAGGCACAAATGGTTCCAAGGAGTCAGTTTGGAAAAAGTATGAGGTGGAAGAGTTGAGGGGACTGGAGAGGATGAGAAAGCCTTCTTTTTGTTAACCTCCACCTGTAACAGATCCGCTGGCTCCTAAACACACTATGTGGGAAGCAGCATGGGCTCATGGGAAGAATGGACTTCGGAGCCTGAAAGGCCCAGGGCTGCATCGCTTCATTTCTCTACCACCTGGGGCAGAGAATTTACCTTCGGCAGACTTCAGTGTCCATGTATTGAAGACAGAGATACTAATATTTACCTGGTTCTGGGGATCAGAAGCAATTTATGTAAAATGTTGAGATCTTCATCCCCAAGGTGATGCCATTAGGAGGTGGGCCCTTTGGGGGTGATTTGGTCATAGATCGGGCACCCTCATGAATGTACAAGAAGAGGCTCAATAGAGACACTCGCTCCTTCTCCACACGAGGTTGGAGTGAGGAGACAGCTCTTGCGAGTCTGCTGGCACCTCAGACTTCCTGGCCTCTGGAAGTGTGAGGGGTAGATGCTGGTTGTGGATGAGTTGCCCAATCCATGGTATTTTGTTGTAGCAGCACGAATGGACTGAGACTAGCTGTGATCTTCATCACCCTCACCTTACATCACTATGGCACACATTTCCTTAGTGCAGGAAAGCATACTAACCCCTGAAGGTGCTACTGACCAGTGCATAGAATAGCCTGGAACATCTGAAGCCTGTTTGCTAAGGTACAAGTTGGGATGCTCAGTGCTTATGCTGGGCATCGCTGGCTCTCCCAGCTCCTGTCTCTCAGTCGACTTGCCCTGGATGAGCCTCCTCCTCCTTCGCCCTTCAGCCTCCCCAGCTGCTCAGGTTTCACCACCTAGTTCTCCCCTAACCCCAGGGTCCAGTCCCACCTCTGCCTTGGTTCTCATTTGTATTTCTTGACTCAGACTGCAGTTTATTCTCCAAACACAATCCTCCTAGCAGGAGAGGTGGAGTTACCACCACCTTTTCTTCCTATCAGGCGGTGAACGCCCAACAGGTCACAACCAGTGACCCCAGAGGGCTCCCAATATAACTGCCAGGGACAGACAGCCGTGGACTCTGACTTCTGAGAGAATGAATGGCTTAAAACTCTGAACAGAATATTTTCAGGAATCCTTGGGATTTCCTGACACTTGTTCTCTGCAACCACCAGGTTTAGGGGAGAATTCATTTTCAACAAGCAACACATCTTGATAAGACACCTTCTTTTTTCCTTTTCTTTTTTGCAGTACTGGGGATTGAACACAGGGGTGCTGTACCACTGAGCTCCATCTCTTTGCTGTTGTTATTTTGAGGCAGATAAGTTGCAGAGGCTGGTCCCAGACTTGCAAATCTCCTGCCTCAGCCCCCCAAATTGCTGGGATTAGACTTGTGCCACCATGACTGGAAAAATACTATGTTTTGTACAGTCTTGAATCAAGGAAGCTCTTGAAAACATTAGGGAAACGACCCTAGAGAAGGTAAAGCTCCTGGGCACCCAGCTTTAGTGACAGGAAGGTGAGACAGGCCGGGCATCCATTTGTATTAGGTGCCCCAGTTGTAGGCAGGAGTGCAAAGGGCCAGCCCTGGAGGAAGCCCCATGTACTTCCCTCTCCGCGTGGCCTTAAGGAAGCTACTCCGGCTTCCCTGTTCTTCATGCATTCCCGAAAGGAGGATAAGGCTGCCCCCAAGTATGAGTGCAAGATGTGTGTGCATATGCTCCTCTAGAGTGCCCGTTCCCTCTCCACCTGGTTAAGAGTCTAGAACATTCTTTGTCACTCTAGAAGTGATAAGAAGAAATCGTTAGCAAAACAGAGTAGAGTACAGTTTAAATTATCTGTTGTTTACATTCACTTTTTATGAGTCTTGAGGTAGGGGTGGAAACAGAGAAAGTCAACTCAATCCTTTTAGAGCAAGAAAACCTGAGTAGTCTGAGAAATCAGGCAATGATTTAGTTTAAAATTATCAGTAATAATATTACTACAACAACACTTATCACCATTTTTTGAAATACTTTTTTATTCGTAGATGGACACAGTACCTTTATTTTATTTATTTATTTATATGTGGTGCTGAGGATAGAACCCAGTGCCTCTCATGTGCTAGGCAAGTGCTCCACCACTTAGCCCCAGCCCCACTTATTACAATTTAAGGACCTAATTATTTATATGTGTGGGGGGGATAGCTCTGCTATCCAGGTTATCACATTTGGCCTGCAAAACAATTCTGTAAGGCAGAAATTTATTTTGTTGTTTTACAAGTCTACTGAGGTTCAGAGACTTGCTGTGAGTCACAGTTAATAGATGGTTACTCTAGAATTCAAGCCCATGTCTCCTGAATCCTAAATCCAGGGCTGATGCTCCCAAATCCCAATTAATTCTGCAATTCTTAGACACTTACCCATCAGACAGGAAGCATGAAAACATGCATATGATTACCCATCACATGTGAATAAATATAAATATGTATGTATGTACAACTCCAGTTGCTGCATTGGATGAACCAGTTTGCTCAAGATCTCAAAAATGTATAGGTATACATTCAAAGAGTAGCTAATATTTATTGAGAACCTATTATGTTTCAGGCACTGTGCTACATAACCCTTTTCATGTACCTCCTCACAACAATTCTGTGAAATAGATACTGAAGAGACATAGCGGCACATACCTATAATCCCAGTGGCTCCAGAGGCTGAGGCAAGAGGATCACAAGTTCAAGGTCAACCTCAGCAACTTAGTGAGGTGCTCAGCAACATAGAGAGATCCTGTCTCAAAAAATAAAACGGACTGAGGATATGGTTCGGTGGTTAAGCACCCATGGATTCAATCCCCAGTACAAAAAGAGAGAGAGAGAGAGAGAGAGAGAGAGAGAGAGAGAGAGAGAGAGAGAGAGAGAGAGAGATTATTATGTAATCATAGAGAAAATAATCATCAGAAAGGTTAAGTAATTTTCCTAAGGTCACACAGTCCTCACTGGAAGCTGGATTCAGAGAAATGTCTGTCTGGCACCAAAGCGCATGCTTCTAGTTATTGCTATTTACATCGCAGCCATAACCCATGTTTCTCAGGTACCTACCCCTGTTTCTCGTAGTGAACCTCAAGCCCCTAATATGCACCCTAATATTTAAGGGTATCTCGAGCAGATGTCTTACGTGTGTGCTCCACGTCAGCCCTCCCGTCAGCTTTCTAAGGTCATTCACTGTTTCTTTACACTTCCAGTTGACACAACTGAGAAATAAAATACTTGGCAATAATCTCCACTGTGATAGGCTCACAAGTAAAAAGAAGGAAAGAGGAGAGAAGGGTCCTGGTCACACCTCCACCAGCACCCTCGTGCCTTTGGTGATTCATTTCATCCGGAAGGTGGAGGCTGGCCCTTCCAGATGGAAATCAATGAGGGATTTGAGAGGAAGCTTCTGGTTCAATAGCTCTTTAGGGCCCTCTCCTCCTTGGAGCCCTTGTAGTAAGAAGGCTTGGAGGATTTCACGTCCCTGGGCCGCCCATGTCCCGGGCCACACTGTGCTGGGTGAGCTATGGCGCATAAAGCAGCTGCCTTCACAGGCACCTCAGAAGCTAAGGCCCAATGCTGGCTCCTGCTTTCGGGAATCAGGTTCTGTTTGAAGACGTAGCTCCTCCATTACTGACAGTTCATTCATCAACAAACTAGTGTTTGTTGAGTGACGAGAATGTTCAAGCGAGTTCTTTTAGAGGAGAGTGTGAAAATTACTTTATAAAGACAAGATATCACCCATGTAGGATTTTAATGAAAATTAGCCTAACCACCTCAACAGAGTTATATGTGAATGTTATTTTGTCTTACCAACATTTCTCTTTATTAGTGCTTGCTATAAAAGGGTTACAGTGACCTTGCTTAGCCTGTAAGAGCAGAGCCTCCTTTACCGTGGATGGGAAAACTGTGTAAAGATGTTTAAAGGTGCCGGGCATGTAATCCCAGCAACTGGGAGGCTGAGGCAGGAGGTTCATGAGTTCAAAGCCAGCCTCGGCAAAAGTGATGCACTAAGCAGCTCAGTGAGACCCTGTCTCTAAATAAAATACAAAATAGGGCTGGGGATGTGGCTCAGTGGTTGAGGGCCCTAGAGTTCAATCCCCAGTACTCCACCCAAAAAAAAAAAGATTTTTAAAGGAAAACCAACACAGGACCCCCACCAGCCATCTGAGAATCTCCAAAGAGACTCTGCAGGGGCAGAGGGCTCATGACCCCATATTGCTCTGTGAAGCTGCCCACGTGCAGGACGGAGAGGAGGAAACAGCTCAGGCTCCACACGGTGCCGGATGCAGAGCAGGAACTTTCTGCTCACTTTGCCTCAGAGGATGATTTCCCAGGTCTCTTTTAGCCAAGGTGTTTCAAATCGATAGAGGCAAGAACTTTCTCACCCCCACCATCTTCTCCTCCAGGACGAGCCCAGTGCAACTCAACAGCATCCTTTTCCACCAGGAGAGATATTCAACCTGTGGAAACAGATGACGGTGAATCACTCAACTGACTTTGCAGGTGAGTTTTTTCTTCCTTTTGTCTTGCTTTTCTCCTACTACACGTTTCAATTACCTGTCAAACTATGCTAGAAAGAAATAATCCCCATTTTTTTTTTTTAAAAAAAGGACTGCTACTATTCTCACAAGTTAAAAAGGCTAAAATATTTTTTTAAAAAACCTCCAGCCTAATTTGTTACATGTATATATTTCTTCTCTCTCTCTCTCTCTCTCTCTCTCTCTCTCTCTCTCTCTCTCTCTCTCTCTCTTTCTCTCTCTCTCTCTCCTTTTTCTTGTCTCTTTCCCAGCTTCATTTAGTTTTTGGTCTTACCAAGTGTCTTAGTCTGTTTCATACTGCTATAACAAAATACTACAGACTGAGTAATTTATGAAGAAAGGAAATTTATTTCTCACAGTTCTGGAAGCCAGGAGGTGCAAGATCTGGGCAGGAAGAAGGGGGACTGCCTTCTCACATGCTGGATGGCAGAAGGGCAAGCAACTGAAGGATACGTGAAGCCTCTTTTATAAGCACTTTAAACCCATTCACGAGGGAAGGAGCCCTCATGACCTAATCACCTCTTGAAGCCCCCCTCCTTTTAATACCTTCACTTGGGCACGGGTTACAGCAGGTATTTTGATGGGGCTGTGTGCTCCTCCTGGAGATTTCCTAGGTAACCAGCCTTCAAAATGGAGCTCCATGCAGACATTCACGTTGTTTACAACTGTCTGTGACCTTCTTTACCATAGAGGTCTGAAAGGTATTAAGTGAAAACAATACAGACAAAGTAGATTTAAAGTATACTTCAGGGTCTACTGGAGGCTTCATCAGTAAACCACATAGTGTCTCACAGGTCAGACACCAAATAATGGGTTAGACAATTAGATGAAAGAGTGATTTCATTTCAAATATGAAGAAACTTGCTGTTAAGCAAAGGAATTCATTTAGACACTCAGAGGTGCCCCCATTCCCAGCCCTCCCTCCTGGGTCGGTCTCCATCCATCTGCGTTTCTGTGACTCCATGAAGTAAGCGCAGGCTCCACTCCACGGCCAACACCATGGCCTGGCCCCGCTCCTTGAAGTCTCCCCCTGGGTGCTGAAGGTGTGTGTTGGCTTCCTCAGGCTCTCCGTGGAACCATGAGGCTGAGTCACGTCTGCCCGCAGCTGCTGCTGTTTGCATCCCTGGGCACTGAGCTCTGAAACTCGACCCTGGCAAGGACCAGCCCTATCCCCTTGGAGGAAATGGCTGAGCGGCCTCAGCAACAGCAGATGAAAGCTTCCTTCCTCTTCATCCAGCTGCAGGCCCCCCCTGCCCCTGCTCTCCCCGCCCAGTCTCCAGCCACTGCAGCCTCAACAGCAGCCCCAGGGGGCCTGGAGGAGGGACACAGCTTCCCAAGTCCCAGGACAAGCTTCTTGGCAGGCTGGGACCTCAGGCACACACAGGGCTTAGCTGCTTCTCCTCCAAGCCTGCTGCCTGAGGAAGGCCTTGGGACAGAGGAGCCAGCCGCTTTCAGTTGCTGTTCCCTGAAGGAGAAGAAGGAGGGAAAGCCAAAACCCCAGGATCTGGACACCAGATGGGGTCGTATTTGCAGATGCCCACATTGTAGGCATTGCCTGGCCCCTGCCTCGAGGAACCCCGGCTGCCTACGGCCCCTGTCATGCAGGCTTGCTAGCCCAGCTCCTGTCATGAATGATGGAAGCAGCAGTCCCCCCGTGGCCTGGAAGCACTGGCCAGTCACTTCTGCACCCCAGGACCTGTGGGGCATGGATGCCCCGGCCAGGACTGCCTTGGGATGCTCAACTCCACAGGCCACCCCCGCCCACGCCGTCGACAGGGGTGAAAGGGCTGTGCTGAGGAGAGGAGCTGCCATCTGTCAGGGGCTCCCGCCCAGCTGTGGCAGAGAGACTGGCACCGCGGTCCTGGCAACAAGGGCACAACTCCACAGATACTGCCCGACTCTTCAGATCAGCACCAGCTACCCCGCCCCGCCTGCCGCTCCACCTCTCAAGGTAGGAATGTGTGCGCGCCGAGAGCCCCCAGACTCTAGCCGCCCCCACGGCAGAGGAGATGGAGACAGAGACAGACGTGCCCTCTGGGGCTGCCAGTTCGGACCCTGGTCTCCCTCTGCTGTGGATGCCCTGCACATCGACAGCAGAGGTGCCCACCAGCCGCAGCCTCCCCAGCCTGGTCTGAGCTCTCTCCGGGGCTCTGCCACCTTTCTAGCCACTGGTAACAGTTCATTTGGAAGGAGACAATGAATTAGTTTCCCAAGATTTCTGCCAAAGAAGTGAGGAGAAAAGTTGGGTAAGGAAGTGCATAGTTATAGGGGAAGAAGAGGGGAAGGGCAAGGACGACATGTTGGGGACCCTGTGACGAGCCAGCCATCATGTTGGGTGCTTCTCATAATTCCTTAATCCTCATCACTGCAACTGCAGTCTCAGACGAGAGAATGGAGATGTGGTCAGGTAAAAATCCTTTCCCTCCTTCCAAAAGGGAAAGGGCAAAAGCAAATGCTGCTTCTAAGATAGACATCAGGGACAGTGAGGGAGGCTTCAGTGAGCTGTGGAGGTTTCCAGAACTAGAGCGCAGCCTGGACACTTGACGTAGGGAGCCCACCTCTCCTCCCAGCCTCGCCCACCACCAGGTGCATGTGCCTCCCTAGACATGAGCCTCCAATGCCCATCGGGAAGGAAAAGGTCGCTCCATACGGTCTCCAGGGTCTACTCCAGCTCTCCTGGGCTCTGCCCCTGATCGTGGTCACACCTGCTTTTCGTTGGCATATTAGTCTGTGCATCTCTGACCCACCCTCCCCTTCATGAGGTGCCGAAGCCCACCCTCTCCACCCAGTTCAGGTGCACTACTCTCAAAATGGGTGTGCACAGTTTCCAGCTGTCTGTCTTCCGTCTCCCAGCAGCATGGACACGTTGCTAGGCTTTGTGTGTGAGTGTGTGTGTTGGGGTTGATGGATGAGAGAGGGACTCTCGGTGGTGCCTGTGTAAGGCTGGCATGGAGGGGACTCTCAGGTGAGTCGGGGAATATTGTTTGAAACTCACACCATAAAGGAGCTTCCCGTGGGCTTGCGGGGATGCCGCTTCATCCAGACCTGGTGTCTCTCTGACAAGCTCATGTTTACCATCGCTCCTTCCCTTTACTCTCAACAGAGGGCCTGCGCAGCCACAGTTAAGATCGGGGAGAAAGAGAGAGTCCAAATTCTCTCCAGAGGCGAACTCTTGGAAGAAGCGATGCTATCCCACTTCCTTGAGAAATAGCTTACATTCCATCCTGGTTCTCGTATCTCTCATTTCCTACAGGGATTTAGGAGGAATGACATACTCGTGCGTCAGAGTCCAGTCTCTGGATGTGGGGGGTCACACAGTAGCTGTTTGTGTATTTTTAATACTGTTTGATGGCTTGAAAACTTTATGCACCCCCACTGCCCTCCTGCCTTCGGGGTGCACGACAAAGACTCACAGCTGTTGCATTCACTAGGGAGTTGGCGCAGGAGCGTGGATCTGGGCAGCCTTATTTACCCCCCTGTGTAAACGGGCCCCCAGATAGTGAATCCACCTACACTAAGGGTTGCAGAATTCCCGTTGACCAAGCTTGAAGCCCTGAATCCAAGTCCGAGCTTCGAGCAAGCCACTGGGGCTCTCCAAGTCTCAGTTTCCCTTCTTGAAAGCGCTGATGATGCGCCTGTTCCTCGGTTGCCATGGAGATTTGTGTACTGCAGTGCTGGGGCAGTGAAAGGGACCAGTAGTGGTTCTGCCTTGCAGAACAGAAGAGGAGAAGCAAGACCTGTGGGGCACCAGCCACGGAGCCAGCGTGAGCGTAGTGATTCCAGGGCCTGGTGAAGGAGTAGGCTCCTTGACCTTGCTGAGCAGATGTGACTCCCTCTGCCATGGGGACAGGAGTTGTGAGATTAGCTGCCTCAGTTCCACAAGTCCTCTAAATGCCTTACAACTGTTATGAACCCAGTGACCTAGCCCCACGTTGAATGTCAGGAAAGTGAACAAAGATGGTTCTTCCATCTGCCCAGCCCTGGACAGATTAAGATGCCCCCGACACCTGATGCGAAAAATTATGACAACTGCTCAATACTTCATGTTTTGGAATTTAGCTATGAGCATCAAAATGCTAGCTAAAATACTTTCTGTTGTCAAATATGAATGGTGAGACCCTTCAAGAAAAACATGATCACTTATATTTAATAAAGTGAAATGTTGGCTGGGTACAGTGGCACACACCTACCTGTAATCCCAGCTACTAAGGAGGCTGAGGCAGGAGGATCACAAGTTCAGGGCCAACCTGGGCAATTTAATAAGACTGTTCTCAAATTTAAAAAGTAAGGACTAAGGATGTAGCTTAGTGGTAGAGGACTCCTGGGTCCAATCCTTAGTACAAAAAGAAAAAAGTGAAATGTTGGTTACAAGTTGGTTGGTTGGTTGTTGGTTAAAAGTAAATTTTATTCCTATAGGGAAAAAGGGGTGAGGTCCTTGTGTCAACCTTCTCAACAGAAAAGTTCAGATGTTAGGAATAAGTTTTCTTTTTTGCAGTACTCCAAATGGTCAATTAAATCTCTCAGTATTAAAACTCCATGGTCTCCAGAGTGAAAATTTCTGACTTATATCCTTCCAAGTATCCTAAGGTCTGAGCACAGTGAATCAGATCACTTGGTTTTTAGTTTATATGATGAGCAGGCATTAGTAAAAATGTGTATAGCGCTCTACAGCCTAAAGGGCTTCCATGGCTATTTCTTCTTATCAAAACTTCAAAACTGTAATACGCATTGTTAGCATCTGCTCTTCACTGACGAGGAGACGGATGGGCAGCAACTCTGGGATTCAAGAGTAGAAAGCAGCAGCTCAGGGGGACCCTCAAATTGTCCGCTCGGAGCCCTTGGCCTTTCTCTCACTGCCTTTGACGCTGATGCAATCTCCTTGGAAGGTAACCGCCATTCCTGGGGGGCTGGGGAGGGTGGGAGAAGCCCACACAGGAACAGCAGGTCGAGGGATCAGCTTGAACAAACACAACTGACTTTCCAGAAGCAGTGAAGTCTGGTTTGAAGGATGCGGAGTTTCAGCTCAGGGGGTGCCCTCTGAGGGAGCTAACATTCCCGCCATTGGTCGGTCAGTGTGAACAGAAAACGTTCCACAGTCTGGGGCCAGAGCTGCTCCAAGGATCTCTTGGACCCCATGTCCTGCTGCCCCTCTGTGGGAGCCCATGGAACTGTCAACATTTGGCTAGAGTTTGGGGGTTAAAGATAAGAAATTAAGGCTAACAGACACAACTCAAAACAAACAATAAAACCTCTGTAATCATTCTGGGAAATTTCCACACACACACACACAAAAAAACTAGGTCTTCATATCTTACATATTTTACATCTTAAAATAGCAGTGACTTTTGATCTATAACTTGCATTAGAAAGTTAGTAGTGCATTTTTTTTTTATTTTCTTCAAAATGCCACTTTTACAAACCTCACAGAATTTTCATCCATGATGTTAAATTTCCCAGAATTTTACCTCTTTATTTGGTTCTTCCTTCTTCCCTTCCCCTTTCATAACCAATCAACTTCTCGAGCTTTCCCTGCAAGTTTCTGGAAGTGTTCATGGTTTAGAAATTAGGAAACCAAGCAAGGCAGACAAGGAGTCCTTGGAGGTACGTGAGAGAGAAACGAGGATTATTCATTAATCTAATAAATGGAAATACAGTGTAGGTCTGTTTCCTTATAAGCAGACCCTGTCCAGCAGACTAGAGAAAATGGTTTTAACTCTCTATGTCTTGGATTGTTAGTCCTTAAAATGAAAACAATATAAAATATAAATATTTTTATATTTTATAAATATAAATATAAATCTGTAAAGTACATAAATTTTTGGTAAAAAGTTTTTTAAATATTTTCTTAGTTGTAAATGGACACAATATCTTTTTATGTGTTTATTTTTATGTGTTGCTGAGGATTGAACCCAGTGCCTCATGCATATGAGGCAAGTGCTCTGCCACTGAGCTACAGCCCCAGAAAGTTTTTATTTAGAGTAAAGGTCATGGGGGCTGGAATCCAAGAGATAAAAAAGGAACTCTGTTTCTGTCAACTAACAAGCTGTGTGGCCTCTGCTGACTCCTTGAACAAAGCTAGCTGGTCTCCCATGTTCTCTGAGGTCTTCCTAGTTCGGACATCCGATGGTAACTATGAATGTATGAATCCAGAAAAGGAATAGGACGGTTTAATGAAATAAAAGGATTAAAGTAAATTCATTTCATCTCCCTCTGCTTGTCTCTTAAGATTTATTATTTCGTCAGATGACCTCACTGCAGAACAGAACAGTTACACACAAGGTGTGCGTTTCTTTCTTAGCGAGCACCTGAACTTCAGTAGGGAGTTAGGAATTTTGGGATATGACAGACTTCATGTCCCGCTTGGAGCAGGAACACCGATGTCCATACAGAATTTTAGGACTAGTATCGCAAGCTGCCTGCTCTCTGATCAATAGTACCTTTTTGGACCAGATTCTAGTGTGAATGAAATTCCTTTCTGTGAGTTGAACACTGACCTTTGGTCTACTTAATCTCCAGGAAGTGGTCCTTCTCCGCCTCTGGGGTAAATACTTCTTCACCCAGGCCTGTTCCACTTTTCTAGTCTGTCATAAGTTTAGAAACTATTCTACTCATAAAATGATATGCTAGATAATTCTGTATTTTAATCCTTTCTTGGTGATTCAGAATTTTCAAAAAGAAATTGGAACAGAGAGAAAAACGCGCACAAATGCTTATGTGTGATTTTAACAGTGATCCAGATAAATGTGCAGTGAAGCATCCCTTTGAAACGATTCTGGTATTTAGAAGACAGTATTGATTGGATTGCAAGGCTTATCTTTACTCCATTTTACGCTGTGTTGGTTTTGACACAGATGTCTTGATTTATTACTTGAATAAATACAGCCTGAGATAGCAGAATGAGTTTCAGTTCTCCCGTCTGGTGATTTGCCTTAGAGTTTCCATGACAACGCTGTGTGCTCCTCTCTCCATACCCTTATTTCCACAGTCACACACAGAAGTCCCGTGGATCACCATATTGGTGCTGCTCCCAAGGAATCACAAACGTCTCAGCACTTCAGTCTCCTTATAGGAAGAGAGCAGAGAGTGCATGGAAAAGCTTATAGACATGTGTCCCTGTAGTGCAGAAGAGCACCTGCATTAGGACTGAGACACAGGGCTCTGACCCTCCTCGGGACTCAAGGCAGCTGAGGGAGAGTAAGTCCCTTCATTCTGGGCCTTAATTCCATATCTGTCCCATGAAAAGATTAGACTACCTGGTTCTTCCCTTCCAAGTCCATTGATTCCAAGTCAGTTCTTGCCAATCCTTTTGTGGCTGTATTTATGAAAAGGCAACCAAAGCTACAGCTTTTGGTGGCAAATCTCCAGAAGTCCATGGTACGGAGAAGCCTCTGTGTTGAGAAACTCCCTTATGGGTAAAATTAGATGTCTCTCCAGCATCCGAAGGAGAAACAGGAGCTAAATACATTTTTAAAACATAGTATGCCAATATGGACCCAATTTTCTAACCTCAAGTGTTAAATTAGGTTTGGTCTGAGAGTTTGGGGCACAAAGGCTCAAGGTGAATTTTTAATGGGGAGTTATTATAAGAATAACACTTGTAGGGTCTTGCAGAGCCCCAAAACAGAGACGCAGATAACTAGAACCAGGGACTCTAATGCGTCAGGTCTCTTTCCTTCATCTCTCCTCATGCTGCCCTCTGCTCTTCTCTTCGATATTCTCCACTCCCTACTCCTAGGATGTAGAACAGTCCAGGGAAGACCAGAATTCCATAGGCCTGATGCATTGGGAAGAGGCTCCTTGGTCCAGATGGGTTGGGACCCACCCAGCCCGTCTCCCACAGTGAGGGTGGGGTGGGTGCAGCTCACATTGCACTATCAGATGTGCTGAGGTCCTGAAGGTGATTATGCCATGTAGGTTTGGTGAAGGGACAATTCTCAAAGTTGATGGGAAGTGGAGAGGAGAGGAGCAAGAATGGGCAGCCAACCCAATAAATGCCCCAGAACTCTTTCAGAGAGTTAACTAAAAATCATTACTTTGTATAAACGTCCCATCTGAGCCCTCTTAGATTTTAGGGAAACTAGAATGTATGTCCTTTGAGAAGGTATTTATGAGGATTGGCATCCCTGAACAACCACTGAGCTACATTCCCAGCCCTTTAAAAAATTGTTTTTTAATTTTGAAATAGGGTTTTGCTAAATTGCCAAGGTGGGTCTCAAACTTGCAATCCTCCTGTCTCAGTCTCCCTGATGGCTGTGATTACAGACATGTGCCAACTTTTCTCTTTCAAAGACTGCTTTTCTTGTAGATTTTCAGTCACTCTAATAGCATGCTACTAGATTTACACCCACATGAGTTCTCAAGTGAAGGCGAGCATGTAGCCAGCAGATCTCCATCACAGGCTCTGCGTGAGGTCTTCCCCTCTCTACATCAGATCACTGGGACTCCTGACCCAGGTTCCCAAAGTCAGAGCAAACAAGCACAACAGCGAAGGCGAGCCCCGTTCCTTCCTGGGCTACACTGATTCCTTGAACTGAACCACAGCTTGAACAACAGGCATTCAAGAGGAAGAATGATGGCCAGGGACAGTGGCCATTGCTGGATGACCACAGAGTGCCTTCTCAGGAAGTTCACCCTCCTTCAGTTTGAAACCATCGCAGTTGTGACTCTTTCTTGGCTGCCCTCTGAGTTGTGCATATTTCCTGTGATTATATTTAGCCAATTTTAATTTTTTGGAATTTAACTTTCAATTTTCAGGATGTGTGATTTTAGATTAACCTCTCAATTACCAGGCCCAGGATATTATGAGGTTTAAAAGTTCCAGGGCATTATCCAGGCACTTACAGTCTTTTATCTTTTGAAAATCCCCTGCAAGGAGTTGGTTACTGCTTGTTGACTTCTCAACCTGATTGGATGGCAGAGTGACAATTGATGTGTCAGCTCATTTCTCTCATGTCATTAGCAGAGTGGACTCAGGAGAGTTTTTTAAAATCTATATACTCTATCTTCCATAAAGGCTTTCCAGTGCTCTACAGCAATAGCACAAATATAAATAAAAATAAAGTAAAAGATAATAATAAGAGAAAATATGTAAGAGCGAAGATCAAGATAAGACCAGATTAAGATCAGAGAAAGAACCCACCCATAAAGTCCTACAGAGCTGATGATACGAAAATCAAACTTGGCTTTGAACTTTTGAGCTCTCCAGCTGAAAAGTGGTACATAGTTAACTACATAGTTCTGACTATGGAAAGAGGAGAAAAAGACAGGAAGGGAAGAAGAAAGAAGGAGGGAGGGGGGAGGGCATTCTTGTAAAATAGCAACAGAAAATTCTCTTAGAATGCTGAATTTCGCTTGCCCTTTAAAGTAAAAATTTTTAAAAATAACATTTTGGATATAAACTTTTCATACCTACAAGTACTATTTACTATTTTTCTGTTTCGTTAGACAGTATATGTATGGCACCATTTGATAAAGTACAATCACTATAACAGCACACATTGCTTCCTGGTACCTTTAGATCTGCCTGATTATTATTTTCTTCTATAGGCAATGCCTCCCCCTCCCCCACGCATACTCTGCTCTCTGAGCTGTTTCCGATTTTTCAAGTCCTTTTCCAGTTTGCTCCATGTTGGCCCATCCCTTTATGCTGTTATTAGTAGTATGCTTATTCTAACATATTTCTCTCAGTCTAGCATGGGCCAGGAAACTACACAACAGATTTGTTTAAATTTTAAAGAAAGTGTGTCATATAGAGAAGTAGAAGTCTCCATGTGAGGGGTTGAATGGAGTGACTCAGAGATAACGCCATGAATTTTAATATGAGTTCTTTTTTTTATGATTTAGTTCGGAAATGATGCTTTTTCTCTCTAGGTCAATAGAGATGTTCTGAATTAGTAAACTTGTAGAACAAATGTTATAGCTTGAACATTCCTTAAAGACCCATGGGTGGTACACAGTTAACTACATAGTTTTAACTTTGGAAAGAGGAGAAAAAGACAGGAAGGAAAGAAGAAAGGAGAAGGAAGGAGGGAGGGCATTCTTTTAATATGGTAACAGAAAATTCTCTTAGAATACTGAATTTCTAAATACTTGGTCCCCAGTTTGTTACTGTTGGGAGGTGATGGAGCCTTTAAGAGGTGAGGCCTAGTGGAAGGTCTTTAGGTCACTGGGTGTGTGCCCTGGAGGGGACAGTGGGCTCCCAGCCCCTCCCTCTCCTCTTCATTTGCTTCCCAGCCATGAGGAAAGTGATTTCGCTCTGACGCATTCTTCTGCCATGATGTACTGCCTCCCCACCAGAGGCCTAAAAGCCATGCATCTACTCCATCATGAACTGGCACCTCCAAAACTGTGAGCCAAATGAACCTTTTCTCTTTCTAAGTTGATTCTCTCAGGTGCTTTGTTATAGCAACATAAAGCTGACTTGGAAAGTGCGTACTTTCTGAATTTATTCATGTAATAAATATTTATTGATCAGCAACTATAGGATAGACAGTATTTACTCTAGGCATTGGGGTCACAGCAGTGAGTAGGACAAACAGGGTCTTTACTCATATTTTCTAGTATACTCATATTTTCTAGTAGGAGTAGAGAATGATAAATAAATAAGATGTGACTATAATGCCTTCCGATTGTGACTAGTGCTTGGGAGAACATAAGAAAGAAGGCAGTGACGGGGAAGTGGCATAGAATGGGTAGTTCCATTTGTGTGATGAGAGAAGGCCTCCTGGAGAAGGTGGTATCTGCACTGAGACTTGCAGAAAAGGAAGGGGCCATCCCTGGGAAGATCAGTCCCCACACTTCACGATGGTGGAGTCTTGCACTGGGCAGTCATCCAGACCAGTGACTCTCGAGCAAGGCGTGGAAGCCCTGTTGGAGCATCAATTCAAAGAGGAATAGAACTCCAACCTACCTTTGTGGTCATAAATTTAGTGGTGCTTTTACGAAAATGTCTTCCTCTGTGCTTAAAGCTAATGTTTAGGGAGTTCTTGCGTGGGCCTGTGGCCAAAGAATTACAGTCATATTTCCCTTTGGCTGAGCCTGTTGACCCAGTTTTATAAATCTACATTGTGAATAATCTCTGGAAATAATGTCCCCCCAACAGCTGGAACTGTTCTCCTAGAGAATCAGTTTTACTCCGTGTTTTAAACAACCTGCAAAACAAAGAAATATTTGCAACTTAAATAAATCATTCCTACTTTTCATGCCATTTTAGAAAGTGAATGGAAAATTTTGTACCTTTCTCCTCCTTGATCTTTTATAGTAAGTGAACTTTTCCCTATAATCCTCTGCAAACTGTTCTTCCCGTGTCTTCTCATACTGTTTTGTGAACTCTGATGGCGGTTAGGCTTCTGTTCCTTCATTGTGCTGTCTTCTGGTTGGTAGCCTCGGAAGCACCTCCGGGGGATTAGAAGCTGTGTATTAAAAGAAGATGCAGGTGCTGGTGCCTACCTATAATCCCAGAGACTCTGGAGGCTGAGGCAAGAGGATCAAAAGTTCAAGGCCAGTCTGGGCATCTTAGCAAGATCCTGTCTCAAAATGAAATTTAAAAAGGACTGGGGGTGTAGCTCAGTGGTAGAGCACCTCTGGGTTCAATCCCCATACTAAAACAACAACAACAACAAAGCGAATACAGGAATTATGTTATGACTGCCTCTAAGTTACTTTATGCTTTATGAAATTAACGTATTAATGTTTCCATAGATCTTTTTTAAAAACATAAAACAGAGATAGAAAAGACTCTTTTGTGACACCCCAAACAATATGTCAGTTCACAACTGTAACAATCACAGGTTGACTTTTCTGCCTCTTTCTCTCACAAGCCAGTTGATGATTAAGACCTCATCAGCCTGTCTTAATCATGAAGACTGGATAAAGAACTTATGTTAATTTCCCTCCCTTTGCAGGTCTACCTGGCCTTTACTACAGGTGGAACAGTATATGCCTTATGGTAAAAATAAATTAATTAGTAGTAATAATAATAATAATAATAATTTCTAATAATTTCTTTCCCTGTTTTCTAGAAACTTCAGGTTGAGGGCAGATAAACGTATCAAAGAGACATTTTAAAAACACATATACACCAGAAAAAAACACGTACAGAATGCAACATAAAGGTTTTATAGTTGGCGTGAGACTCATTGGCGGTTACAGTGGGTGACGGTAGGACAGGAAAGTCATACAAGTTGCCTTCTGAACTTCATAACTTGAAGGGGAAATTTACCATCTTATTCTAGATTCTCCGTAGGGGTGGACTTCAGGAACATCTGAGTGAGGGAAGGAAAAGCTAAGTGAACTGAAAGACTGTAATGAGCCCTTGGGATGGAAAGCATCTCTTGAGTTCATGCATGAATTTCATAGTTCATTTTGAAGGATTGTAACAATGATGTGTTTTATATATACATAGAGTAAATTTGTTTTCCAGCCTGAAAATGAAATTTTCTGGCTTGTAAATTTATAGCTTTTACCCAAAGTTATAATAAATTAAAAATAGTAAACTAGATGTATGGAAAATAATCAGATGTCATGAAAAGAAGTATATATGTCAGCATAAAAAATATGCATCACTTAATACAGCATTGGAAGATTTGACATCAGGACCAGAAAATGACATGAATTTCCATGTCGACACATGGAAATGTGGTAGAATCCCACTGGATGTGAAGCATCCCACTGAATCTGAAGCTTCTGCCTCATCCTGGAAGATTTCCTTTCCCAGGTGGCAGGCAGTGATGGCAACAGTGAAGGCTAGTCTGCGAGACGTTGCTAAGAGACGGCAGAAACACAGGGATGGGTTCTATAAATTTGGTCCAAGTCAGTGAGTCTGATGCTGTTTCCTGAAGAGCTTGCAGGATGCAGAGGTGGAGTCGGGTTGAGTCTGGGAGGCCTCTTTAAATGACACTCTGGGCAAGGTTACAATCTGGCTGTAAAACACATGAACAATTCTGATTGGGACAGCAAATCGAGGCAGGTGATCCAGTTGGGAGTAGACACTGTGACTCCTGAACAGAAATGAGGTTTAGAAATTTGTGACACTTCAAACAATATGACAGGACATCTATAACAATCACAGGTTGGCTTTTCTGACTCTTTCTCTCACAAGCCAGCTGATGATTAAGACCTCATTAGCCTGTCTTAATCATGAAGACTGGACAAAGAACTTATGTTAATTTCCCTCCCTTTGCAGATCTACCTGGCCTTTACTGCAGGTGCAACAGTATATGCCTTATGGTAAAAATAAATTAATTAGTAGTAATAATAATAATAGTAATAATTTCTAATTTTTTTGAGAGCAGGAGAAAAACAAAAAACAAAAATAAGCCATTCATGAACCATAGCATAGGGGATATTTTTTTAAAAAACCCATCTACATACTCAGAGAAAGAGCCATTTCATTATTTTTAATCACATTAAAATCTAGCTCCAAATCCTCATCCCACAGTACTAACAAGAACTTTAGTCTCAGATATTCTCAGGGTTCCCTGTCCACTAACATTGGGCAAAGGTCTGGAAATTTCTCTGGAGCAACAGCCTCCAGGAGTTCTTGCTTCGACTGCTTCCTGCAGCATGTGGTCAGCACAGCAGTGTTGGGGTGCACAGACTCTGTGTAAGTCCTGGCTTTGCCCCTTCAAGTCATGGACATGGGCAAATTACTTCGTTCTTCTCAACCTCAGTATTCAATCTGTAAAATAGGAGTGATCGAGGGAGTTATACTATGTGGAGTTCTTGGCAGCAGCCTGACACAGAGTAGGCAGACTCTGGGGAGCCTTCCCCTTTGATTGGCAGTCCTCCACACACCCTAATCATTGCTAACCTGCCTCTCGTCCTGGACTTTCAGGCTCAGCAGTTCTGCTTCCATGATGTGATTGGGTTTGAGCAGCGGGGAACTCAGGGCCTGGGTCCTCTCTCTTCTCTGTATGTCTGCAGAGAAATCACTTCTTCTTAAACCCCACCCCCATTTTGAAATATAAGGACAAAGGTTTATTATTTTCTTCATTTAATCCTAAATTATATGTTATATGTACCTAATATCTTAATTTTCTGTGAATTCAACATTCACTCCAACTCAGAACTGAAGGAGTCTTGAGAAGAAAGATCTTAGCTTCAAAATATTCAGGAAAACTAAAGAACTCTAGAATTAGAGAAACACAGTCATGAGGACCAGAACCTCGTGGCAAGATTAAGAAGTGGGAGACAGGAACAGTAAGCCCATCCAGCTGTTGCCAACATGTGGGAGTCATTTCTAAACACACTCTTGCCTTGGTTTCTGCCATTCCCCTGCTTAGAACTTCTCTTCTGGGGCGCTGCCTCTGAGCAGCCCCTGACTCACCCTGGTTCTCTATCTTGTTCCAGGCCAATGCCTCCCTCCCTGCGGGCTTCTACCTCTTCCCTTCCGTCCAGAATATTTTCTATATTCTCTTCAGCGTCTATGACACTAGGGAATGCCTTGCTGGACCCTCTGCTCGGACCATTCCCAAGGGCTCAGGCAGGTCAGGCCTTGGTTTCAAGGAAAAGGAACTGAAAAACTCAGGAGAAAATCCACTAGATCACGATAGTCAATTATCCTGCCACTCAAGAATGATTGAAAGGAGTTTTTAACATAGAAATAAAATATGAAGCCAAGTCTGTCTAGCCTAAGTAAAGAAAAAAGTTCAAGAAAATTTGGATTTTAGGAAAACATACTAATAAAATAATTTTGATAGTCCTGGATTCAACTTTGCTTGGTGGTGAATTTTTTTTTCTTTTTTTGAGATGCTGGGGATTGAACCCAAGGGCCTTGTGCTTGCAAGGCAAGCACTCTGCCAACTGAGCTGTATCTCCAGCCTTGGTGGTAACTTTTAAGGAGGGCTTTGAATCAACAGGGTCAAAAATGGGATACACAAGACAATCTATTGGACGCAGAAAGAAAATGGTAGTACTTCTATTTATATTTTTATTTTATTTGTTCTAATTAGTTGTACATGATAGTAGATTGCATTTATGCATTTTGATAGATCATACGTAAATGGAGTCTAAACTCTCATTTTTCTAATTATACATATTTTTAGATCTCATCTCTCTAATTTTATTTTTGTGTTTTGAAATATACACAAGACTGAGTGTGTAGCTTAGCAGATCGATGTGTGCTTAGCACATGCAAGGTCTCCATAGCACCAAAAAAAAAAAAAAAAAATTTATAAGTTTTTTTTAAATGAAATATACAGGACATATTAAAATGATAGTATTAATGTAGAGTCATAAATGAATAGGTATATTTTGAGGATAGATACTCCAGTGATTTTGCTGATGGGATAAAGGACAGGGAGCTTAATTAAACATTGCTAGGCTTACCACACTAAAAATTAATGCTCTTTCTTTTTTGCAAGTGTAGTGTGGAAATCAGGGCCTCACACATGCTAGGCCAGAGCTCTGTCATTGAGCTGCATCCCCAGCCCTCTGAGACTCAGTCTTTGTGCCCCCTGCTTGCCCCAAGCATCCTTTCCATAGGATTTAAGTAAAGTACATAGCATGATTCCTGCACAGAGTAGTCTGCACTAAATTATAGGTATTATCATGATGATGGCCCTATGTCCAACAGAGTCTCAAGAATTTATGTTCAAGTCTTATCTCCTTTACCAGAAGTGGGATCCACGTCTGCACAGATATGCACATATAGGTGC
The DNA here is from genome assembly GCF_902686445.1 of Sciurus carolinensis. NCBI lineage: Eukaryota > Metazoa > Chordata > Mammalia > Rodentia > Sciuridae > Sciurus > Sciurus carolinensis. Next base: position 17,666,445 of record NC_062216.1, read on the forward strand.
ATAGTTTGCTGAATTTTGCATGAGCCCAGCTTCTGCCCAAGCACTTTCGTTGAGCCTACTTGGCTGGTTACTTGACTGGGCTCCTCTTCCAATCCACTGTTCCTTTTCCTTTCCCTGCCCCCTTTGGAAGAATGATGTCTTTCTTGTTCTTAAGTTATTTCAAGTGAGCTAAGCCCTTGTGGAAACCTCTTTACTTGGCTTTTATAAGCCAGAGATCCCACAACATGTATAAGATTTATCGTTCATATTAAATTGAAAAGCTCTCCTGTGTAATTCTTTGAAACTACAGATGAAAATGAGTGGCATTTACTAGAACTGCTATAAAAATTTAATGACATTTGAATTCAAGCTGCTGAAAGTAAATAATTAGGACACTGGGTGGCTATTCTTCCACTGAGTTTAGACAGTTTAAGACAATGTGTCCTACGTTAGCTCGACACTAATTCAGAGTATGTGAACAGTCCCCATTAGAACTGTGGGTGTGATGGAGGTGTACACATTTCTATAGAATTATGAAGCATAAAAAGGATTTGGGGGAAGAGAGTCCAGGAACAGTGACAAGGAGTGGCAGGGACTTGCTGCCAATCAACCCTTGAGAGGAAGCAGAAGTGCCCAGCAGAGAGCAATGGACACAGCAACCCTGACTCCAGACAGTCTGTACACTGCCACACCAAGGCACTTCACTGGTCTACCCTGTCCACTCTGTCCCACTGCTACCTGCTAGGAAGAGTGAAGATTAAAGTAAAAACTAAAGACAAACTGAAACTGACCTTTAAAAAAAAAAAAAAAAAAAAAAAAAGCATCCCTTGTTTCAATTCCACTATTATACTAAATATCTCAGTGGGTTGCCACTCTTCTCCAGAGTTCTAGGGGTTCTGGCAGGTGTCCCCCTTCTGCAGGCTGCAGAGGAGTCAACATCAGGACCCTGGGAAGTCATCCCTGTATTCCTAGTTCATGGGTGTGAGCCATCAATTAATGAACTGGACTGAACTTTTTGACATGTGGAAAATCATTACCTTCCATGACATTATCATTAGGCATTTCCCGTGTGTCTGTTAGAGGGATTTTCCTTCAGACCAGGTTCTCCATATTGGAAAACTTAAGGGAGATATCTACCATTGGCAGAAAAGAATACATAGACAGATGCCAGGAACATTTCTCCCACTGGCCAGAGAAATGTCTAGAGGGTTAGGTTTGAAAGGCCAACAGTCACCCAGTTGGCTTGAATGGTAGGAAATGAAAGGAAATGAGTCATAGGAGGCAACTGCTGTTGGTCTCTCAAGAACAACTCCTGCCTGCTTCACCTGTCCCTGCTATCTCACTTCAGTTCCTCAGACAACAGCTCACATTCAGCCCTGAGAGACACCCCGTGCTGATGACTTGAGAGTTCCTGCAGAAGACTCTGCACCTGGACCACCAAATCCTGGATCCCCCTTCAAGTCCCATCTGCCCTTCACGTGGGAGTTCCCATCCTCTCAGGAGCTACATGAGAAATGCTCTGGAAAGTCATGATTCAGAATTTTGAGTTCAAAGAATGCAGTCGGAGGTCAAGGGCTTCCCTGGTGCTCTTACTATGAGATGGCATTTGGAAAATGCTGTGGTTCTTGATGCAATGAAGTCTTGAAGTTTCCTTATCTCTTAAATGAAGCTTTGAATGAAAAGATGATGCTTGGTTTCTTCCATCTCTCAAATTCTGTGAACCTGAGCTGGAATAATTGGTATGAGCATTTCATAAAGCAAGGGAGGTTATGGAAACCTCAAATACCATTATGGTGCTGGTGGTAGTAATGAGGATGATGAGGATGATGTTTCCTTGGAATTTTCTCACAAGCTGTTACAGCACAAAACTGATTTATTTCAGTATTAATTAAAAACATCACTTTTTAAAGATGGTAATTGAATGTCTATCCAAAGAACACATCCATCTTAGAGCTTTAACAGTGAACTTTCACTCCTTTAACAAATAATCGTTTTTAGGCTTTATGCTGGACACCAGGATTATAAATGATAAAAAAAGACAAACCTGTCCTTGAGAAGTTTATAATCTAGCTGCAAAGACAGTTATTGAATAGGTAACTAAAAGTATGATGTGTGTCACAAAGAAAGTCAAGCGTTATGGAAATGCATAATGAAGCACTCAGCTGGTGTGAATGGTTAAGAAAAGCTTTCTGCAGGGAGAAACCATCCAGGTAGTAATAAGAGCAGACATTAATTGAACAGTTATTGTGGATGGCTGTATTATGTACATTTTTAAATTTAATCCTCACCAGACCACATCACCAGAACCTGATGGCAAACACTATAAAGTAGAGTTGTTTCTACTTTGTAGATGAAAGAAATCCGGGCAGATGAGGCGAAATAACATACTCAGGGGTCAGAGAGTATGAATTTGGAGAGAACACCTAGATCTGAGTGCAAGCAAAGCCACCCCAGCAACTCGTTGGCTCTTGGTTAGAAGGGAAGCTGAATGAATCTGGAGGCAAAGATTTTCATCAGTATCTTCTCCTCCTTAAAAGAGTACTGTGAAAAAAAAATTAAAAAGCTGTTAATTTAGAAGAAGGGAAGACTGAATGGTTTTTATACAGCCAACAGTATAAGCATCTGCTAAATTTTTCCTCAAAGAAACTTTTCTCAGTACTGAAATGGATCATGGAATCTAAGTTTCTAATAAGCCTTGAGTAATAAAACTCTATAATGTTTTTAATGAAAATCTATCTGGAACCTATCAAGTGGGAACTGTTAAAAAGTGACATTTCAACAAACTTAGCTTAAAGATCAAAGAGGTTTTTATTAGCAATTCATGAGTTGGGCAGCATCCCATCCCAAGATTTAGAAAGATGCTGAGCTGAGAAACTGGACCTTCCAGGGAGAGAAAGGCAAAGAAAGCAACAACAAAGGATAAAAGCAGATTAGTTGTTACAAAGGTACTTTCTTTATAAGGTTGAAATGGAGGGGACTTCCTTATTAGTAAGCTGGGTCCTTTTCTCTTGGTTGCTGTGTATCTCCAGGTTTTTGGAAAACTGGCCCATTTTAAAGTTCAGTTGAATTATGTAGCCCCTAACAGGAGTGACTCCATTCTGGTTTGGCCCTTTGGGACCTAGAGCAGGAGCTCATTACAACACAGTGGCCTCCTATAAATTTTATTTAACACAATGACAGTAGAAATGATGGTCATAAAGGTCAAAGCTAGCAAGTTCTTTTTCTCAAATTTTGTAATTACACATTCAAGGAAAATGTCAGAATAATGAGGCAATACCATCATGTGTTAGAAGGCAAGAATTTTATTCATTTCATTTTAAGCATAGGTCCAAAAGTTGGCTGTTTCTTACTAGGAAGTTTCTCAGAACATTCAGGAAATGCAGAGCAGCATTTAGAATGTTTCAGTATTATTAGAACATTTCCACCTTAACTTCAAAATAAACCCTTTATTCATGTCCATGTCTAATATTACTCTGTTCAGGTACATACCAGAAGCATCTTTAAGAATTGCATGCTATTAAAGCTTAATTAACTAGACTTAAGCTACCCAGAGTTCTCAACTCACTTAAATTTCTTTTTGTATTACACCCAAGCCTAGGGGAAAATTCAAGGTTATAAAAAATTAAAAAAAAAAAAAAAAACAAAAAAACAAAACACCTTTAATTCATACTTCAAGAGTAACTATACATTCTGACTCTATACCCCAGGCCAGGATTCTGTGCCCTCCAGTTCTACCATACTACTGTATCCTCAGAGGAAGAGGAATCCAGATGGACCTAGGAAATGGTTCCTACCACACTCATGATATGTCTCCAGGAAAGTGATTTAATTTCTTGAGTACTTAGTTCATGCCCCTGCACAATGGGGTAACGGTACTTGACTTGCTATAATGTGGAGATAATCACTTGTGGTTGTGTAAGCAAAGCAGAGGCCAGTTTATGTTAGATGCTCAGGAAACTACATCATTTAAAATCAAGATTTTGCCTGAGCCTTATTGCAACTCAAATAATTTTAAAAGATTATTACAATAATAGTAAAATATAATATATAAATAATGTAAATAAATATAAAATATAATATATGAATATATAAATGATATAAAATATAACAATAAAAGATTATTTCTTGCATTTTTTATTCTGTACCAACTCAGACAAAATATTGTCTTAATATTTTTAAAAGTAATTTTTTTTTACTTGTTTAACTTTATTGGTTATTTATTTATTTATGTTTGGTACCAGGGATTGAACCTGAGAATGCTTAACCACTAAGCCACATCCCTAGTTCTCGCTAAATTGCTTAGAGCCTGGCTAAGTTGCTGAGGCTGGCTTTGAACCTTTGATCCTCCTGCCTCAGCCTCCTGATCCACTGGGGTTACAAACATGTGCCACTGCACCTGGCTTCAAAAATTATTCTTAACTGACAGTTAAAATATTTTCAGGTTAACTCTGGATAAGCTACTATAAAAAAAAAATCCCAATTTGGAAAATATTCTGGTTAATAAAAACAATATATATTTTGATATAATGTAATATTTTCCAGAAATGTGGATTTCACATAATAACATAGCTTCTATTATTTTTATTTAATCTATTTTATCTATCTATTTTGTAGTCTATTAATACTTACCTTCTGCTTAGAGAAAATGATACTAGTTTTCCATTTATTATAAATAATTCTAAAGATTCCTTTTGGGGCTGGGGAGATAGTTCAGTCGGTAGAGTGCCTGCCTTGTAAGCATGAGGCCCTGGGTTTGATCCCCAGCACCACCAAAAAAAAAGATTCCTTTAAATTCTTTAAGTAAAAAATTAATAATTGAACAGATGTTTATTCATATATGAAAAAAATCAAAATGATGGTATTTGATGAAGTTGGGAAATCACAGGTATATTATTGGTCTGAACTATTGACTTAGGCAAGTTACTTTACTTTAAAAAATTTTTTTTTAGTTGTAGATGGACGCAACACCTTTATTTTATTTATTTATTTTTATGTGGTGCTAAGGATCGAACCCAGTGCCTCACATGTGCTAGGCAAGCGCTTCCCCACTGAGTTACAACTCCAGCCCCAAATTACTTTACTTTTCTAAGCTTCAGTTTCTCATCTACAAAATAGGTTTGGACCTGCTGATCACCCCTTCAACGAAAAGCTTTCGGAGGGGCTAGACCACACTTCACCCATCTTTGTGTCCCACCTGCCAAACAGTGAGAGGAATACCGTGTGTTCCAGCATGTGAATGTAAGAGTGCAGGACCTCAGTCTCCCATCCGTGGACCCCTCTAAGTACATATTGTTAACTGGCGTTTTTCTTTTCAGTTGCTTGCTAGCAGGAAGACATTGCATATCCACAGGCTTGGGTGCACCTAGCAGGCTAGTTAGGCAGCTAGGTAATCAAATACAATTGGATGTAGCAAATTTTACCCATGATGGGGAAGAGATATTTGTCAGGAAGTTTGGGTAGGAGGTAGGACATGCTCCTGAGGGAGGAGGGGCTAAAATAAGGAGGGGGTGGTAAAAGAAGAAGAAGATTCTAGCTGAGTTAGTCACATGTATAAAATCTGGTAAGTAATTTTTTTAAATTGTATAACAAGTTCACCAGCAAATAAGCAACTCCTGGGTGCAATCGAGTATTTGCAGTCTAACATACTTATGGGATGAGTCATTTGTTAATAATCGTGTGTTTTGTCTTGTTGCCAATCATTAAATTATTAACCATGTCCTTTTTTAATTTCGCCAAATACTCTCTAACTATAAGGATCTTGACCAATTCGATTACTTGTCTCCTTTGCTTTGTAAGTGTGGTATGGCTATGTGGGTTTATTTTGAAGGAACTGTCAACTATGATTTCACAGTCCTCTTTTTAAGTAATTCCATGTGGTTGCAGTGTAATGGGAAGGGGTGAGTGTGAATGAGGCGTGATCAGACGCCACTGTTGGAGGCCGCTACCTGGCCGATCCCTTGGAGCGTGCCAAGGCTGTGAAGGAAAGCTTGGCTCATGAATGTGCCCCACTGTGTTTTGTGACTGGTTGAAAGGAGCCAATGAAAGGGCCACTCAGAGTCAGTGTAAGTCAGGAGCCTTCAACAAGGGAGCTGTTGTTACCTTGCCAAAGGAGATATCAAGATATCCAGGGACGGGGCAGCTTCCAAGCCACTCGCCACTTCTAAACCTCATGCCCTGGTGTAACAGCTTGCCTCCTTAGATCATCTTCATTTCCTGCTTGCCTTCAGTTAGCGTTATAAATCATAAAGAATCATAAAGAGGAATTCTGTCCTATCAATGAAAAATAGGCACACCAGAGAAAGAATCATTCACTGGCTTCACCACAGGAGTATATGTCACACAATCAGATCTGGTGACTCAGATTAATATGTTGGTGTCAAGCTAAACAGCAGAGTCCTGTGACTACAGATCATAGGAAATATCTATACATTGATAAATAGGTATTGATAGCAAAACCTCTATAGAGATAATCTTAAAGCTGCTTTTGGAAACTCAAAAATTCAGTTTTAATTTTTTTCTTCTTAGTTTTCTTCAGGTGAAACCACATCCTCTCAAATTTCAAAACTTCAAAATGTATCCACTTTCTTTGACTGATGTTATTCATGTGTAAGGAAGAAGACAAACCCTGTCTCAACAAAAGCCTAGGTTTTTCAGAAGCTAGGACCCTTCAACCATGACAATACAACACAAATCAGGAAGATCAGGGTCATTTAGGACTGACCTTAGGACCAAAGCACTCATGTCAAGCACAGATTTGAAGGCAGGACAGGCAGGCTTGCTAATCCACTGGTTCTTGGGTTGTGCCCCATTGCTTAGGATGCAGCCCTGGTCACAGAGCAAAGCCAGGAGTTCCCATGGTTACAGGAGATGGAACAACCAGGCACCATGGTCATGAGGCTGGCCAGTGAGACCCAGCATCCTGGGGAAATGAACATGATCCAAGAGAAAGACCTTGAACTTTCTGTGAATCGTTGTTTCTTTCCTATCTCCCTCCTCTGGTTATCAACATAATTCATTCCCTAACATTTCTTTTGGTGGGAATGATTAAAAGTCTCAACTCAGTGCTCTGAAGACAAATTTTTTTTTTCTTTTACGTAATTGGCGAACTCGGCAGTTCACATCACAGATCCTGGCACTGCAAAGCAGGCTCAGTCACAGCTGGGTGCTGGTTGGGTGGAGAGACTCGCCCATGACTTTGGCCTTGGTCATTCTGTATTTCATGCTTGCAATAGTTTGGATTGGAATGTGTCCCAAAGTCCTGTGTGTTAGACTTGTTACCAGCCTGTGGCTCTAGAGGAAAGTGGTGGTACCTTCAGGAGGTGGGCCCCTGTGGAAGGAAGTTAGGTCATTAGGAGCGTGCCCTTGAAGGGGATGGCCCCTTCCTGTCTCTCTCTCTGGCTTCCAGGAGGTGAGCAGCTGCATTGCTTACTGCGCCACCACAGAACCAAAGCAACAAGGCCAAGAGATTATGGGCGAATCCTCTGAAACCATGGGCCAAGATAAACATTTCCTCCTTTAAGTGGAAATACCTGTTTATCTCAGGTATTTTGTCATAGTGAGAGAGAAAACTGACTAGAACAGTGGTCTACTCTAAAATGGAGATTTCAGTACAGGTGATGTCTAGAATTTTTATGGGCAGCATTTAGCTTCAGCACAACTAACCAGCCTAAAAGATCACTTGGAGCTAGTCAAACTTTACTGTGGTGCTTGCCAGGAGAATGTGCTATGTAACCTGTAGGCTGAGGCTGGCAACTGTCTGGCAGATTGGGCACAAGGGCCAACTGGTTTTTGTTACCCAAGTGAGGTTAGTTGAGGGATGAAAGGCAATACCATAATATGTAAATTTGTATAACCACCACTATATTCAGGAAACAGAACAGTTGCATCACCTCCAAAACTTACTAATGTTATTCCTGTAGAGTTAGGCCGTCTCCCACCCCTCTGCCCCCGATCCTATGCTAGTTTTCCATCACTCTGGCATAAATACCTGAAAAACAACAACTCTTAAAGGAGGAGGGATTTATTTTGGCTCACAGTTTCAGAGGTGTCAGTACACGGTTGGATGGTTCCATTGCTTTGGGCCTGAGATGAGGCAGAACATCTTGGCAGAAGGGCATGTCAGAAGAAAGCTGCTCAGCAAACAATGGCCAACAAGTGGGTAACAAAGGTAGAGAACAAGATATAGTCCCCAAGGGCACGCTGTCAAGGATCTACTCCCTTCAACTAGGTTTATCTCCTACTGCTTCTCTCACCTCCTGACAGTCCATTTAACTATGGATCCATTAGTGGATTAATCCACTGATAAGGTACCAATCCCAAGCTCTTTCCCATCCCTGCACTGGGGACCAAGTCTTCAGCATATGAGCTTTTGGGAGGTATTCTAGATCCAAACTGTAACAACCACCCATTGTGGAAACCATTGCTCAGTTCCTCAGATATTAGTTTTGTTCCCTGAAGAATGAAAATGGAATCATAAAATGCATAGCCTTTTAAGACTTGATTTTTTTTCACCCAGAAAAATCTCAATGGTTTTTAATTCACCCAAGTTACTGCATACATCAATAATCTGTTCCTTTTTCTTGCTGAATATTCCATTTATGGATGTACCATAGTTTGTTCATCCATTCACTCTTTGAAAGACATTTGGGTTGTTCCCAAGTACAGGTTTTTATGTGAACATGTTTCTAGGAAAAATACTCTGGAAGGGATTTCTGGGTCATATGGCAAGTGTATATTTAACTTTCTAAGAAACTGCCAAAATGTTTTCTAGATTGCTTCTGCCGTCTCACACTGACACCAGTACTGCTTGAGAGCTGATTACTCCACATTCTTGCAAGTATTTGGTGTTTTCACTATTATTTCTTTTTGCCACACTAATACATCTATAGTGAGATTCATCATGACTTTAGTTTGCAGTTCTCTGGGGACCATCCTCATAACCTCATCAGCGAGAGAATTATTCAAATCATCTGCCATTTTTTCTTGTTCAGTCATTAAATGTATTGCTTTTTCTTTTCACTGAGTTTTGAGTATCCTATACCTAATCAGTATGTAAGTCCTCTGTCTGATATATGACTGGCAGATGGTTGGTCCCAGTCTGTACTTATCTCTTCATTCTCTTAGCCGCGTGTCTCACAGAACAAAAGGGTTTTTTGATGAAGTCGGATTTATCACTTTTTTCTTCTGCAGTCATGCTATACAATATCATGTCTAAACTGTTTACCTAACTTGTTCATGATGATTTTCACTTGCTTTCTTCTAAAAGTTTCATAGTCATAGATCTTAAAGTCTGCGAGCTGTTTTCAGTTAATTTTGCATAAAGGTGAGGTGTATGTTAGGTTGTATGTGTGTGTAAAGATGACCTCCCTCTTATTCCAGCATCAGATGTCAAAAGACCGAACATTCACCACTGAATTTCTTCTGCAATGTCAGGAGCAGCCATGATGATGTGAATGAACTTCTGAGTTCCATTCTGTCCCCTTGCCCATGTGCTTGACTTCACCTGTAACACAGTCTTATTACTGCAACTTAAATTCTAAAAATTGGGTACTGTAATTTCTCTTATTTTATTCTTCTTCAAAACTGTCTTAGCTAGTCTAGTTCCTTTGCCATTTTATACGAATTTTAGAATTGCTCCTATCTATCTCTTTTCAAAGTCTTGGTTCAACTTAAATTGATATCACATCAAGTCTAGATATCATTTTTATTAGAATGGTGTCATTACTATGTTGAGTCTTTCAGTTAATGAACACAGTGTCTCTCTCCTTTATTTGGTCTCCTTTGAATGCTTTTAAATAAATACCTTTAGGTTTTAGCATACAGCTCCTTAACATTTGTTTAGACTTACCCCTGGATAGTTAAATTTTTTTTTTTTTTTTTTTTTTTTTTTGGCGGTACCGGGGATCGAACCCAGGGCCTTGTCCTTGCAAGGCAAGCACTCTACCAACTGAGCTATCTCCCCAGCCCTTGGATAGTTAAATTTTTGGAGCTATTGCCAATGGTATTGATTCTTTTCTTTTATGATTGTGGTAAAATATATAACATAAACTTTATCATTTTAAAACATAAATTTTGGTAGCATCAAGTAGCACAGTGTTGTGAGAAACAACAAAAGCAGATGTCAATAATCAGGTGACATAGATCCTAGAATTCCCTAACAAAGACTTTCAGACACTTATTATAGTAATGCTTAAATAAAGAATAGAAACACTCCCAGTAATCCTAGCAAGTTGGAAGGCTGAAGCAGGAGGATCACAAACTCCAGTCCAGCCTCAGCTGCTTAGCAAGACCCTATCTCAAAAAAAGAAAAGACTGAGAATGTAGCTCAGTGGTAGAGTGCCCTTGGGCTCAATCCTCAGTACTACAAATAAGTAAATAAAACACTTTTTAAACAAATACTCAAATAAAAAGTATCAGCAAGGACATAAAAATATAAAGAAGAAAAAAATGAGAATTTTAAAACTGAAAAATAATTATTATTTCAATACGATTCATTATGATCAGATCCCCTCAGGAACATGTCAGGCTTGAGTCCAGGAGTTCACACCAAACTTCATGGGTTACCTTCGCAAGATGCTTCCTCTTCACCATCTGCCTGCTGTTTTTCAGTTTGCCAGGGCTTCCCACCTTGAACTGGAATGGCCAAGTGGCAGAGGAGATTGACAGCAGCAGTGGAGACTCGTCCCACCTCTTAGACCCACAACTCCACTAAGCAGGGAGGAAAGTTCCTCCCCTTGGAGGTTTGGTTTTAGCCCCAGCAACTTGCTGTGGCTACTCCTAACGCTGCTACCACTGCTGCTACAAGGTTACCTGGTGGCCACGACCTGAGAGATTGGAGAAAATAGAAAATAAAGGGTGACTTCCTCTACTCTAATGATCTAGATGTTCTCTTCACGGCTTCTTGAGCCAGAACTAGGGCGATTCTCCTGACCTGTCTGCACCACGTGCCTCACTTCAACATTGTCCCTGCTTCCAGGTCAAGTTGGCGGATACTAGCAAAAAAAATGAGGAGGAACACTTGCCAGCTCAGTGTTGCTTTCGCAAAAATAAACCATGATTTTTCTTTGAAACTTACTGCAAATGAGAATTGTCATTGTTAGGATGTATAATTCCTCATAATTTCTATCAAGAACAATTTTGCAAGAATACAGAAATCATTCAATTCTAATGCACTGAAAGTATAAAAATTCCCTGCTGGAAAAAAAAAATCACTTTTGATGTGGAAAAGTCCTAACTGATTCTTATAAAAACAGCTTACACCTGCTCCATTGTACTTTGGCAAAGGCACCCTGTGCAAAGTGCTTAGAGTGCCCTTCTCAGCTCCCCAGCATTCAGTATCCATTTTACACAAAAGAACAGCCACAGTAACAATTCTATATCTTTTTGTCAGGCTGTTTGTTGCTCTCAGATATTCTTGCATGCTAGTCCTTAAAGTCAGGGACAGAACACCCATTTCCACCTTTCCAAGGGTTCAGTATTACTTTTTCTTAGAACTATTTTTTTTTTTTTGGTGGTGCTAGGGATTGAACCCAGGGGCTTGTGCATGAAAGGCAAGCACTCTACCAACTGAGCCATATCCCCAGCCCTCTTAGAACTATTTTTAAATGAAAATAAAATGAACCTGTGAGTCTCCAAGTTGTGCCCATTTGAACTGAACGCATACCATATGTGTAATCTAGTGGGAATAATGACCACGACAGCTTTTGGTACTACCTGGCCATCTCTAAGAGGCAGTCTCTCCAAACCCTTCTGCTTCCATATTGTCTCTGGCCGGAGCCTCTCCCTGTTCTCCATGATCATCTCCCAATCTATGCAGTCACGATTGGAAGACAGCTGTCTTTCATCACTCTTCCCTCTTGCCGGTGGAGCTAGACTGAGAAAAGAGCCCTAGAGGACAGGGTTGTCTCTGACAATTAGAGTTCATCTTCCCTTATGCTGGGGAGAAGAGGGGAAGAATACATCCTTTGTCTTCTGTCATGGGGGGAGCTTGGAAACCACAGTGTGGTCTGGGCTTTTAGGGATCACTCCAGGACGGGGGTCTGGAATTCCCATAGCTCCCTCCCATACAGCTCCTACACAGTCTGCTTCCCAAACTTAATTTTCTCTCATTGCCATTTCTGAGTGGAGAAAAGAGAGAGGGTGCACGCACTGCTAGGCAATGAGCGAAGGGTGATAAATGGGAAGGTAAACCTTTTAAAGAGGAGATGGATGCTAACTGGTGGCCCTAGGAGCTCTTCCCTACTGCTAGGCAACCTGTTCAATCACTCCACCCAGCAATATGCAGCATTACCCTGGGAAGCCTTCAGAATGTCTACAGATTGGATCAGACAATCTGACAAAAAACAAGTTTTCTGACTTCTCTGGGGAGATTGCCTAGCCTAACAGGGTTTCCAAGGAAGTTCGGGGACTGACACGTTGAGAACAGATGCCAGTGGCAACCCCACTGTGGGTCATGTTAACCCTTCCCTTGCTGATTTAAGCACATATTTAGCAGGAGCCAAGACAGTAGGAGGACTGAGGCAGGGGTGGCTCAGTCGAGTAACTGTTTAGAACTGGTTTGAAATATTTCAATACCATCATGCTCTGTATAACATCGTAGCCATAGTAATGTCGCAGCACAATACATTACTGTCTGTTGTTATGATAATGGCATAAACAAACCTTCTGTGATGCCAATTGTATAAAAATACAGCACGTGCAATCACATTTAGTACATAACACTTGATAGTGGCAGTTAATTACTAGGTTACTGGCTTACAAATTTACTGTCATTATTTTAGATGGTATTCCTTCTACTTAATTAAAAAGAAATAAAACTATTTAAAAAGAAAAAAAAAAAAACAGTTTACTCTAAATCAGCATGCCGTGTTACACCCGTAGCAGCCCATACTTCATGTTTACCAGGTCTCTTGATTGCCTCAAAAGCCACTTGAGTGATTGACCTAGGCCATCTAGGTTTGTGTAAGTGCACTCTGCAAGGTTCACACGATGACATAATCACCTAATGGCACCTTCTCAGAAGGTATCCCCATGATTAAGCAATGCATGAGTGCATTAGAACAACTGGCATAGCCAAACTGGTACAAACCAGTTGAATATAGATCCTGAATCCTGCAAAAGAACACAAAAGTTGTGACCAGAGCCAGAGAGGTAAGTGGAGGTTTTGAATAGAAGCCTGCAGGTTTGCTGAGATGAGGCAACTTGAAGACCTTGAGAAATACAGCTATAAATAATAGTGGGGAGAAATGAGGCAGTGGATGGAGTGATGGGGACAGAAAGGAAAGAAAGTTTGTATGTCAGAGCAATTCAAGGGGGTAAGTGTTGGTGATGCCAGATCGAGGGGACATTCAGGGACATTCACAGTTTGAAGGAGGAGAGAGATGAAGCGGCATCAAGAGTTTATCCAAAGCTAAGGAAAGAGCAGGATGCAAAGGTAGGCGGGCAGGATAGCAAGATGAACCCTCACAACCTCTGAGAACCTTCATTTCCTTAACGAAGAGTAAGCCGAGGCACCACCAACAGCAGAATGGGCTTCTAAGGAATCTTTGCATGGTGACCTTTGACCTAGTGAATCCCTTATTATATCTTTTCCTCTCTCTTTTGTTTTTATTTTTTAATTTGTTTTTATTGTTTAATTTGTTTTTAATTTGCTGAGATTCATTTTGAATCTCTGCAAAATTAGGAAAGGAAAGGGCTAGTTAGGATTATTTGTGTGTAGTAGTACCAACAGACCCAAGCGTTTGCTTAACTTCAGAATATGGAAACCAGACCACCAGGAATGGGATTGGGAACAGCTACTAAGGGAGACAGACTGACAACGAAAAAATGCACAGACCCAATGTGTACTCTGGAGCCTGAATGGATGTTTACTGCCTGTTGAAATCTGAAAGTGAGAGCTACTGCCTCGCTAACAGGGCTTCTGTTTATACATAACTTGGTTTGCTCCTACATTTTCCCATGCTAGATTGCCCATGTGGAATTTTCCATTCTTTCTATCAGCAGCCTTCCCTTTACCTTGTAATTGTACAATAAGTCAAGACTGTGACTTCTACTGAGAGGAGCAGTTCCCAAAAACAATTAAGGTCAAATTCAAATATTCAGACCTCCAAATTCAGCCTGTCTAAATCAATTAGGATATAGGAAAATCAACTTTATTTGCAAAGGCATGCCATGACAAATTGCCCAAAAACCCCAGTGGTTTTCCTTGGTGGCTCTGAGTTTTAGATTTTACATTGAAAGAATATCTTTTGTCCACCTGTATTTGAAAAGGATGAAAGAGAAGGAAGTCCTCCCACGAGGAAGTGGCTATACATGATCACACTGAAATGAGATTAAAACTCAAAGAATAGCAACAAAAGGCACAGTATTTAACAGCAAGGAGAAAAAAAAAAATCAGACCACAATGCACAGATTTTCAAGATAATAGGATTACATTACAACAGAATAAATCTTTAATAAGGCATGTATAGCAGCATTTTTAATATGAGAGCAAATAATTTGGGGAAGCAGTGTGTTCTCTGGTGATACGCTGATACGCCTCCAGCGTGGCTGAATACTGAACTGCCCTGAAAGCTATATCTGCCTGTGCTTGGCGGATGGCTTTCCAATTACGTTTAATGTAATCTTAATACAGGAAAAGGAACCACAGTGAAGATTAAATCTCTGTGGCCACAGGTCACAGAATGAGGTGTGGATTCAAATGGGTCTGGAATTTCAATGTACTGGTTTTAACTGTGTAACTGTGCCAGCGCCCTTTATCCTGAGCAACAACTACAGTTGCCCTTCCTGAACCTTTTGCCTTGATATCTTGAGCCTGAAACACATAGTTGAATCCTTTCATCCAGGACTAGTATGTAGATCAGTCAAAAAGTCCACAGGTTATCTGGGAAGTAAATGTGTCTGGTTCTGTATGAACTGCTTCTTTCTTTTTCTTTTCTTTTCTTTTCTTTTTTTTTTTTTTTTTTCGTTTCTTTTTTTTTTTTTTTTTTTTTTTTTTGAGGAGGGGGTGCCCAATTTCTTTATTTGAAAGAATCATAGTACAAATTAAGGAACATAAATGAATGTTTTGGTACAACTTATAGAAAAGGCAAAGGTAACTCCAACATGTATGTACTGCCTTGGTGACCAGGGAAGTCACTTCCATGGCTATGGGGAAGTCAGCCTAAGGTTTAGAACTCATTATCACTGTCTCCCAGGGTGTGCTTGTCAAAGAGATACTCTATCATGCCAGGTTCTGGGGTTCCTGCCTGGTGCAAGTTGGTTACATGGTCACCCAGTTCTTTGATGGATTTCACCTGCTCATTCAGGCAATACGTCTCAATGAAGTCACCCACGTGGGGATCATTTTTGTCAGTGGCCAGTTTGCGCAGTTCCAGAAGTGACTGATTCACACTTTTCTCCAAGTGTAAGGCACATTCCATTGCATGGAGTCCACTCTCCCAGGCATCACAGTCTGGTTTCTTGATATCCTAAAGGAAGATTTGGCCATCTCGTTGCTGCAACTTCATCAGTTTCTTGGCATGTTCGCTCTCCTCACGAGACTAGTGAAGAAAGTATTTGGCATGCACTGCTTCTTCAGTAACCCTCTTCAGCTAGGTGAGGTGATGCTACTCCTTGCCAACACATCAACCTGCAAAATAACACAGCCAAGGTTTATTTCTTGCTCATGCAAATCAAATAAAGAGAAGAGAGAACAATCAAGATCATACAGAGGCTTCTTAACTACCTCTGCCCACAAGTAAGACACAACTTTTACTCACATTGACTAGGACTAATCACAGTGCTCTGTCTCCCTGGAAAGAAGCTGAATGTGTAGTTTTCCAGGTGCCCAGGAAGGAGAAGCAAACAGAATAGGATAAGCACTAGAAGTTCCTACCACAAATTTTCTTCCTGCTGGTAATATATATCTAATAGCATACATGTTTACAAAGTAAATAATATCCTTGTTTTCTAAATGACTTACTTGAAAAATTCTCTTGCCTCAAATTGCAGGTATGTTAGGTTTGACTATTACCCATGCTATTACATGTTAGTAAGGGGTGAATTCATTATCATGATTATATTTACAAAAGGTTTTAATCTCATTTTTTGAAATAATAGTTTAAGATTCATCTAATTAACTTGCTGATATTTTTAAAACTAAGTTTACCCAAAGTATATTTACCAAAATTAAGAATTCCTTGAACCAGATTTGACAGATACCCAAATGATGATTCTGATTGTCTTTTTAGCATAGAAAGAAATAGGGAGGAGGAAAATGGAGATGCGATGGTGCAAAAAAACTAGCTCTGTGCTTGCTTGGGTAGCACATATACTGAAATTGGAACAATACAGAGAAGATTAGCATGGCCCCTGTGCCAAGATGACACACAAATTGGTGAAGTATTCTGTATTAAAAAAAAAAAAAAAAAAACAAGAAGGAGAAGCAGCAGCAGTTAGATCCATGGCGAGATGATTGCAGAACTCTGGAAATATAACTTTCTCCTTCCTCTTTCACTTCTTCCCTTCAACAATATTGAACAATATTTAATGTTCAAGATGTGCTGCCAACTGCCAAGCATCAAGGAGATTGCTCATAAGTAAGATAGCCATTGTCCCAATATTAGGGTAACACTAGATTCTATAACAGATAATCCTAAATCTCAGTATCTTAACTGTAGTTTACCTTTAATCCCTATACAGTCCAAAACATGTGTCTGAGCAGTGGGAGATCGCTCGCTGTCAGTGACTCAGGGGTCAGACTTCCTCACTTACGCGGTTCCGCCAGTTCAACATGAAGAGCACAGGCTGCGACCTGTTCCCTTTTGTATACAAGCAGCTGCTTTCAGGCTGTGCCCTGCCCTGAGTTGCTCCGCTTTATATGGAGCAGCAGCTTGCCCTGAGCTATTCCGTTTTGAGTACAACTGCTGAAGCAGAATGACCTGGCACCTTGTCTGTTCAAGTGGATAACCACCAAATGTGGGGCATGCAGAACTTCCCAAGAACCAACCCCTGCACAGCAAAAGCATAAGACAGACTGATACACAACGTATTTGTGCTAATAAAAATGATCACCGATGAACTTAGTGAATTAAACCAGGGGCACATAGACACATGGACTTATGAAAACCCTACCCTAGTAACCAGGCTTGTGAGCTTGTCAGAAACAGACCAACAAGGGCCTGGGGTTGTGGCTCGGTGGTAGAGCACTTGCCTAGCACGAGTGAGGCCCTAGATTCGAACCTCAGCACCACATGAAAATAAAATAAAGGTACTGTGTCCACCTGCAACTAAATATTAAAAAAAAAAAAGAAAAGAAACAGACTAACAAATGATGCAGCCCCTCTCCAGACACATAGAAAAGGAGGAGCAGTAAGACTATGGCACAGGGACCCTAACCCTTCTCCTTATCATGGACCACCTGGTGTACAGGCCAAAGCTTCTGCCCTGGAGATTCACCAGGCAATAAACTTCCTTCTGTCCTTGGACTTCAGCTCAGTATGATTCCTCCCTGCCATTTGATGCTCCTCGCTTCAAAATCATTTGAACCCCTTAGCTGACATGCCAATAAGTAACCTGTCATTCCACAAGGGACCACCTGCAGGGACTTTGCTTTTTATACTGCCCCTTAAAATCCTGTGACCTCCTTAAGCCTTCCTTAGCCTTTCTATAATCTAGTTACCGGTGGGTGAAGTGTGATGTGTGATTTGAGTGTTACAGATATTAGTAATTAAGACTGGAATGGATTAAAGAACCGCTTGCCATAGTCACAATGGCCATATGAAACCAGGAGTACTTGGTGAAGTGAAGCTGAGAAACTGATGCAGCTGCTGACATTGTGGAAAGAGGCAGACCTGCTGGTCTAGGTAAATGGCACAGCTCGCTCACCACAGGGAACATCCCAAGTGTTTGCAAAAGACAGAGGAGAAAGCACACGGAGGACGCAGCACAGGAGATTTGCACAGATCTATCCTGGTGGCACCATGTATCACTCTCACGTCCAAGTGCAGATCAGAGACAAGCAGGCCAGAGGAGTCCTTTTATGGTTTAGGTGAACAAAAATCAAATATTCATTCATTTATTTACTTAACAAATAATTATCAAGCGCCTTCTCTTCTAAGCAATGAATAGGTACAGGGGACACTATGGTGAACAAAAGACATGTATTCCCTCTCTCCTGGAACTAATGGGAAAGTTTGAAACACCCATTAGTATTTCAATGATACCAACCTAAAATTCTACTTTCTGTTCTACGTCATTAAGAAAATATTGCACTTGCCAGGCACGGTGGCACACCCCTGGAATCCCAGCAGTGTGGGAGCCTGAAGCAGGAGGATCCTGAGTTCAAAGCCAGCCTCAGCCACTTAGTGAGGCCCTAAGCAACTCAGTGAGATCCTGTCTCTAAATAAAATATTAAAAAGGACTGGGGATGTGGCTCAGTGATTAAGTGCCCCTAGGTTCAATCCCCAGTACCAAAAATATATATATATATATATATATATGTATGTATGTATATATATATTTATTTATTTATATATTGCTCTTACACATAATGAACCACATAAAATGTTTATGGTAGTATTTTTTGTAAATGAAAAAAATTGAAAACAGATGTCCATCAGTGGTAAAAAATGGATATAGAAGTTATAGTACATTTATTCAATAGAATACTGTAAAATAGATAAACTGGATAAATCTCAGCTGTAACTATCAAAATGAATAAAACTCAAAAACACAATATTGCATAAAAAAAAATTTAAGGGAGGAAGGAGGAAAAGAAAATGCAAAGCACTTTTATACCAAAGTATTTTCTGTCCCTTAAAAAAAAAAAAAAAAAGAATGATTACTGCTAGAACAGGACTTCGTTTAAGTAAATTTCAAAAACCTGAAAAACAACACTGGGTATTATTTCTGGATGCAAACATATACCAAAAATTAAAGACCTGCATGAGAAAGATAAACATACAAATAGGAATAATGGTTATTAATCTCTGAGGAGGAAGCAATGGAGGGAATTGGTTTGAGAAGGGATGCACAGGGGCCTTGGGTGTATCTATAAACTATAATTTTTCTTAAAATTTTTTGGGAAAAAAATCAAGGAATTTAAAAGAAAAAAATTGAAGCAAGTAAGATTTGGACAAATCTGAATTTTAAGTATACGGATGTTTAATACATCACCTATTTTATTTTTGGAATGTTTTTGGTATCTTCTTTAATGAGATTTGTTTCCTGCTGGCCTCATCCCATAACCCCCCACCCCTCACTAACATCCTACTTATCCCCTGACTCATCCCTGGTTATTGGTCCTGAGCAAGGGAGCCATTTCCTCTTCTTGACTCTTTGGTGATACACCTGAAGCAGTGGAGAAAGGCTGCTGGTGGGCAGGGCAGAGTACACACTGGGCTTCCAGGTGGGGACGGAGGATAAGTAGGGACAGGTTCACAGCAGCTTCCCTTGCCTATCTTTGGCACGTTTGTTATTAGGAACCCAGTTTCCTGGACCCTTCCATAGCTCTTCTAATGTGGAAGGACTTATTACTTTTTATTATGTTCCAAAGAATTCAACAAACTCACACTTTTGTGACTTTTAGGGTGCAATGCATAAACAAGAATGTCAAAGATCCAGGCTGTCCTCCTTGGAATGTCTGCCTTTTCTTGGGAAGATGCCAGACCCTCTGAGTCACCTTGGTCCAACAAGCTAATTCTTGTATCCACAAAGCATTTTTAACCACACAAGTTTGGCTGCCTGATCTCTATCGTATTATCTGTGTTCCCTGAAGAGCTAAAGTTTCTCCTTGAGGAGAGGACAACACTCACGCAGCCAGGGGACCTGAGGTAAATGTGTGAGCCAGTATCAATTTCCCAGCTCCTGCTCCCACTCTGGGCATACAGACCTAGACCAAGTCAAGCTGATCCTTGGTCCAAGCTGCTACTCAGTAGCAGGCTCTCCCCATAGGTCATGTTGACTCTTGCTTGTACCTTAGGTGTTTCCCATTTTATTACAAATCTCTCTGTTTCCTGACCTCACTCCTCGTTTTATAAGAAACTTGGCATTCTCTCTATTAAATTACTGTGCCCCAGTATCCTCTCTTGTGGGATTAGGAGCGTTTCCTATTCTCTTTCAAGAGGAAAGGGGTTCTTCTGTGAAGTGTCTGCTCATTTCCTTAGCCCATTTATTGATTAGGTTATTTGTATTTTTGGTGTTAAGTTTTTTGAGTTCTTTATAAATTCTGGAGATTAGTGCTCTATCTCAAGTACGTGTGGCAAAGATTTTCTCCCACTCTGTAGGCTCTCTCTTTACATTGTTGTTTGTTTCCTTTGCTGAGAAAAAGTTTTTTAGTTTGAATCTATCCCATTTATCGATTCCTGCTTTTATTTCTTGTGCTTTGGGAGTCATGTTAAGGAAGTCTGATCCTAAGCTGACATGATGAAGATTTGGACCTACTTTTTCTTCTACTTGGTGCAGGGTCTCTGGTCTAATTCCTAGGTCCTTGATTCATTTTGAGTTGAGTTTTTTACTGGGTGAGAGATAGGGGTTTAATTTCATTTTGCTTCATATGGATTTCCAGTTTTTCCAGCACCATTTGTTGAAGAGGCTATCTTTTCTCCATTGTATGTTTTTGGCACCTTTGTCTAGTACAAGATAACTGTAATTATGTGGGTTTGTCTCTGTGTCCTCTTTTCTGTACCATTGGTCTACCTGTCTATTTTGGTGCCAATACCATGCCATTTTTGTTATTATTACTCTGTAGTATAGTTGAAGTTCTGGTGTTGTGATACCTCCTGCTTTGCTCTTCCTGCTAAGGATTGCTTTGGCTATTCTGGGTCTCTTACTCTTCCAAATGAATTTATGATTGCTTTTTCTATTTCTATGTCATTGGGATTTTAATTGAAAGTGCATTGAATTTGTATAGTGCTTTTGGTAGTATGGATTTTTGATAATATTAATTCTGCCTATCCACGAACATGGGAGATCTTTCCATCTTCTAAGGTTTTCTTTAATTTCTTGCATTTCTATTCATAAGCGATGAATCCTCTGAAAGAAATATTAGGAATACTACCCCATTCAGAATAGCCTAAAAAAAAAAAAACTTGGGAATGAATCTATCTAACAAAAGATGTAAAAGACCTCTACAATGAAAACTACAGAACACTAATGAATATTAATCTTTTGACAAATATGTGATTTGGAAATATTTTCTTCCATTTGATTGACTGCCTATTGATTCTTTTGATAATGTCATTTGATGCAGAAAATTTTTTAGTTTTCATGAAGTCTAATTTGTCTCTTTGCTATTTTGCTGCCTGTACTTTTGGTGTTATATCCAAGAAATTATTGACAAATCAATGTTGTGAAGATTTTTCCTATGGTTTCTTCTAAGATTTTTATAATTTATGTTTTACTGTTAGGTCATGGATCTACTGTGAGTTAACTTTTTATGTATACTTTGATGTTTTGAATATTAAGTCAATTCTGCTTCCCTGGGATAAACCAAGTTGTTTATAAAGACTTATCAATGGATTAAATTTGCCAAAATTTTGTTTAAAGATGTTTTAATTTATGTTCATGAGGAACATTGATATAATCTTTATTTTTCTGTAGTATCTTTATTTTTAGTAACAGAGGAATACTGACCTCAAAAATGTGTTGGGAAATATTCCTTCTGATTTTTTGTAAAAATGTGTGCACAATGGTATTATTTCTTCCTTAAATGTTTGATAGAATCAAACAGCAAAGCTATCTTTATAACAAGGTTTTTAACTACAATTTCAATTTCTTTAATTGATATTTGGCTACTTATGTTCTCTATTTCTTCTTGAGTATGCTTTGGTAATTGTCTCTTTCAAGAAATTTCATCTAAACTGTTGAATATATACCTGGACCTTGGTAAATGGACAAATACAGCAAACTGATAAATGCATGATTACTCAGAAGTCAGACATCTCAGGATTGAGGGTTGTCATTTCACCAACTAGGCCACCAAGAAGAGCAGACATGTTTTCCGAGGGTGAGGGAAATCTAGTATGCCTAGAAGAGGAAAGAAATGAAGAAAATTCTTTGTGGCACTGAGAGCGGCTGCAACTCCATAGGTCATTATTATAATCTTCCTCTCCACTATCCCCAGGTAAGAAAGAAGTCTACTAAAATCTGGCAGAAGCTGCTCCCAGAACCTATATATACAAGTAGATCCAAGTGGTGCATCAGGAGTACTGTGATGGATGTTATCATATATCACCCACGTTCCTCTTCAGAATAAGGGATTTACTCCCCACATTCTGTGATTGCTGCAAGTTGAGTGCCTCTTTGAGGATTGATTGAGCTAACAAATCTACCATACACATATATAGTCATCCCTTATTATCCATGGGGGAATTTGTTCTAGGACCTTCAAGGATTCCATAATGCTTAAGTTCATTATAAAAAGGTGTAGGGTTTTCATATAACCTAAGCACATCCCTCTATATACTTCAAATCATTTGTACATGATTTATGATATCTAATACAATGTAACTGCTATGTAAATAGTTGTCATACTGTATTATTTAGGAATTAATGAGAAGAAAAATTAATGAAAAAAAAAGAAGAAAGGGGTGTGTGTGTGTGTGTGTGTGTGTGTTAAGGCAGGAGGTGGGATTATTATTCTGCCTCCTTGGCACCAGTTCCTGAAGAACCAAGCATCTTTCTTTATTCTCACCACCTGCCACAAGTTGCATTTCCCACGCTTCCCAGACCTACTTAATGTGACTTAATATTCCTAGACCTTCTTAATATGACCTTAACTCTTGGCTTGTGATTTCTTTCTGCTTGGATTCTAGTAACAAGCAGCCATGTTGAGAGTCTGTTCAATAGTTCTGTTACTCTAAGACTGTGACCATCCTAATCGCTCAACCTTTTGGGGACTGTCCCCAATGCACTTAAGTGGTTTAACTCCTGGCTCCAGGCTAGCCATGTCCTAGCTGACTTTCCCTAGTGGTAAGGACTAGGGGAAGTGTGTATATAATTCCCAGTAGGGACTGATATAAGCAGACCCTCCACTAATAACCAGGGACAGCTAGGCTGGAGTCTCTCCCTAATCACACTCAATTATGTACCGAAGTACTGCCCCTACCCAGTCTATCTGATTTCTAAGCTCTGGGGGACTCAAAGGACCCACCCATAGCTCTGTGGGCTCAAGTCTTGATCTGCAGTCATCATTGAGATTTTCAGCAACTGGTTGGTCTCCTCTCTCCTGGATTTGATAATCTGTCCCCTCCAATGTCATTGGACTCCTTCCCAAGAAGGACTCCTTATTTAGCTGTTTTAACAGTCAACCTCTGCCCCATTTCTCAAACTCTCTGGATTTGGGTAGCAAAGCACAGCTGTAGAAATTCCAAGGAACATATTTTAACCAAACCAATCTCAGTTCTTGACACTTGCTTTTATAACTTCCTATAGTTTGTTAATGAACTCTCTGGCTTTCTCAACAAATGTAGGTTTTCCAGACCGTCTCTGTTCTCTTTTGGCTTCATTATTCCCCCATCTACCCTCACTTCTACCTAAGGATCTTGCTAATGGAAAGCTAACTGAAACTGGGTAAATTGTGAGTGCCTGGCACAAATGTTCCCCTCCTTATCACCTTTATTTTTATTTCTACAACTCTCTCTTCCTTTGTTGTAGTATCAGAGGAAAAGATTTCCCTATTCCTCTGCAGTTACTTTATCTACCTGTGCTCTAAGTTTCTTTACAGCTGAGCTGAGAGAGCTTATTCCCACAGCTATTATTTTGGGTTAGCATTTTGTGCCCCGCCCCCACCCCACCCCCACTCCAGCAAATGCACAAGTTCCTGCGCTGTACTGGGTACAGTGGTGAATGAAATATGGCCCTGCCCACAGTCCAACAGGGCAAGACTGTAATATGCTCTTCACCTTGCTGTGTTATAAATCAGCATGACACAGTGACAAATAGGTCTGCAGGCCTTCACAGGAAGGAACAATTACTCTGATTGGGAATTTTTATTTCCTCTACTGCAACTGAGCCAACTTCCCCATTCTAGAGGCAGAATGAATGAAAAAAGATTGAACGCATGCAAACACACTCATTTTCTTAATCTAGTCTTCCATTCGGAAAGGGTTGTTGAGTGCCTGCTCTGCTGTGTGCTGGCACTGTAGGGGTGTTGGAGAGTGTGAAATCTAAGATGTGGTTGAACCCCAGGAAGCAGAGAAGGATGAGCTGGTTAGCAAGGCAAAGATGGGAAGGGGGGAAGGGCTGGCCAGGGCAGACCCTTTACAGGAGAAGGAGCCTGATAAGGACAGGGGCCTGATGGGAGGCTGAGGAGGCAGCAAGTGCCACAGAAGGCTGGGGTATGTGCACGAAAGGTAGTCCAGTGGCAGACAGGAGAGTCTCGTGGACCAGCTTGAGAAACTGTTTATTCTGAGAACCATGCCACCACTGCAGGTCTTAACTCAGAGGGGGACATAGCCAGGATTACTAAATGAACTCTCCAGCTGAGATGTAAGCAACAATATAGAAGGGTGTGAATCAACTCTGGTGAAATTTCAGAAGCACCAGGCTTAGAATTAGGAGCCATTAGTTCTAACGTTAGGTCTTATGAGCCCAGAGATCTTGAATAAACTCCCTTTCCTCCCTGAGGTTCTGTTTCCTCCTTGGGACACCAAGACAATTTGAGAATGTGTGTGACTTGCTCTTATTCCATGGAAGATTTTCAGCCCGTTTGCTTAATCTCATTTCTTTTTCATTGTTTCTAAGCTGTTATTTCTCTGGCAGGTGGAGATATGCATAATGGACATAAATGGTGGAGTCCACCACATTTTCGTGGTTCTTTCTTTTTCTACTCAAAGGGGATGTGCAGGCATATGTCAACAGCTCAGGAGTGATGGAGTAACTTATTAAGAACACTTATTCTTTCTAACTTGCAAATTGAAGTCCTCAGAGACTAATTTAGCAGAGCTGACATGGACTCTTTGACCTACATTCTAAGAAGCATGCTCCTGAACTACAAATTATTGTGCTCTCCCTCACACATTGACTGTTTTGCTTGAACAAAAGCGTTAGATGTCCTAAGTCCTGGCTCATTCAGACCTTCAGCTTCTGAAGGTTACTGACTGGAACCAGGAATTTTAATTGCTCCTTTCCTTCCATTGTCATGATTGCTTTTTATTAATGTGTTAGTCAATTAGTGGGTTAAATTAGTAGTGGCAAACTGCAGGATGGGATTTCAACACAGCGAGTTTGGCTTCAGAATCTGGATTTTGCCATGCCACTCTGCAAGCTCAGGGGCCAAGGAAGCTTTCATCCTTAGCTTGTTGAGAAAATAAAGGCATCTTGCTGGGCCCTGTAGCACATTCCAATTCCAGCTACTTGGGTGGCTGAGGCGGGAGAGTTGCAAGTTCAAGTCCATCCTGGGCAATGTCAAAAATATATATACAAAAAGGGCTGAGGATGTAGCTCAGTGAGAGAGCACCCCAGGGTTCAATCGCCAGTACCACATAAAGAAAAAAGTGAAATAAAAACATCTTCACCATCATCTTCTCTCAGATCTTCAAGGTACATGTTGTCTTAGAAGCACAGTCTGCTCACCCACACGTAGGAATTAGGTTCTAGGGATTTCTGACCTCCTGCTTATGTACAGGATCACAATAATGGGAGATACTCTCCTCTTTCCTCCTTGGAGAATATCTCCTCCTTTTGGAGTCTATTATAGGCTGAATTATGTCCTCCCCAAGTTCATATGTTAGCATCCTAACCCATAGTACTTCAATATGCGATCGAACCCAGAGAAAGGGCCTTTAATGAGGAAGTCAAGGTAAACAGAGGTAGAGAGCACCAATCCAATATGATGTTGCCTTTCTATGAGATGAGGGTACATAAGACACACATTTTGAGGAGAGACCCTATGAGGGCCCAGTAAGGAGGGGGTATCTGCAAGCTAAGGAGAGAGCCCTCTGAAGAAATGAAACCTGCCAACACCCTGATCCTGAACTTCTAGTCTCCAGAATGATAAGAAAATAAATTTCTGTTGCTTAAGCCACCCAGGCTGCGGGACTTTGTTTTGACAGCCCTAGAAAAACACAGAACCTAATATAGCTCTCCTAAATTTATGCAAAATGAGAAAGCCTGATTAAAGTTTCCTTGCTTCCTTGTTCATATTGAATAAATGTGACTCTAACGGTGACAGTTTTCTCTGTTTTGTGAATGAGGCTGCTTACAGATTCATAAGCAAATCGTATCTCTCCATCTTTCAAGTCGACACATCACAGTTCTCACGTTCCCTGGCCCCGCTGATGATTTGAAGCCTCCTTCTCTCTTCTCATTTGTCTTCCACGCTATGCATGCTAACGCTTTGGCAGTTAAATTGCTTGGAGTACATAAAGTATTAATTCAGCAGCTGAGCACCTTTCCTATTTTATCCATATATCTTTGCAAGCTAAATGGTTTTCACCGCGCCTGAGGCCGTAAACCATTTCTCCAGGATTCTGACTCTCAAAGGCGTGGGTTTTAAACGGGAAGACAAAGTACACCCTGCCCTCATAAAAGGATCCCATAAAAATGTCTCTAGCTGCTCTTACATTCCAGGCCTCGGCTCTGCCAGCTCTGTGGCCTGCAGGAGAGGGTGGGGCCGTGTCTCTTTGAGGTTGGCTACATTGTCCCACCAGACTCGCTGGCACTCAGCTTCCTTTCAGTCCCAGAGGGCGGCCATCAAACCCGGCCTCACCCTAGCTGCCACTTCTGGCACAGGCTTCAGAAGAATGAATTCGAAGCTGTCCACCTGGTTCTTTGAAGTCTGTGGGTGTGCATACACTGCTTGTGTCCAGGTTTGAGCAAACCAGGCCTGTTCCATAAGCAAAGGAAAGAAAGGGAATTTGCATGCAGCTTCACTTTTGAATAAAAATATGGACTCAGAAATCATTCAGTGGAAAACGTGGAAGTGAGCAGACATCACCTGACAGCAGAAACTTCAAACCGGGAAGCTCACCTGACTGATGTACAGGGACCCGGAAGAGTGATAAGTTAGCTTCTCCTGGAGTAAGGAACCTTGGAGTCTTTGCTATAATGTGTTCCTGTCCTTAGGGAGGAGAAGGCTGGTTCTCTGCACATCATTTCACACGTCCCTATTGAGTGCCCACCTTGTACCAGGTATTGCACCAGGTGCTAGAGAAGCAATGACTAGGCAGCATGGCCTCTGCCCTTGGCTCCACGGTAGAGTTGGGAAGGAAGCAGAGTTGACTGCTCTTCCCCTCACTCACACACTGGCAGTTCCCCCCTTCCTTTCTGTCCTTCCCTTCATTTCATTTGTTCCCTGTGTACCCTAGAGGTTTGCAGCCCCGGAAGAAGGCTGCAGGAAGGGAATGGTCCCGATGCCAGGGTATGAATCCCTAATACTGGAATTTTATCCTGTGACTAAGAGATATTTTGTGAAAAATGAGTATCATGTGATTCCTCTGTTTCAGGCATCCCGAATCCTTGGTTGTGATGAAATCTGTACTATGACTGGACGTGGTGGCGCATGCCTGTAATCCCAATGACTTGGGAGGCTGAGGCAAGAGGATCATGAGTTCAAAGCCAGCCTCAGCAACTTAATGAG
The DNA here is from genome assembly GCF_902686445.1 of Sciurus carolinensis. Lineage (NCBI taxonomy): Eukaryota > Metazoa > Chordata > Mammalia > Rodentia > Sciuridae > Sciurus > Sciurus carolinensis. The sequence goes on from NC_062216.1 coordinate 17,693,983, forward strand.
GGCTAAGCAACTCAGCGAGACCCTGTCTCAGAAAGGTGGGGGTCCGGCCCTGCTGGAAATGTGGTTCAGTGTTTAAGCATCCCTGGGTTCAACTCTAGTACCAAAAAGAAAAAAAGAAAAAGAAAAAGAAAAGATATCTGTACTACACACCAGTACTGCTATAACCTGGAGTCCATGTGGAGACTACAGGAGCCTGCCCCAGAGAACTGCAGAGCTAGAGAGGGACCTCCAGGTTTGCAAATCAGCAGTGAATTTTGTCATTAGCAAATCAGAAGCTGAAAGGCACTGCATTTCTTGCCTGGGCTCTTAAGTACCTTGTCCTCTCAAGCACCTAGCTTAGTTGCTGCTTCCTGGGGAGATTTATGTCCCCATGCACACAGGAATAAGAGTCCTGCTGGCAGTGAGCCCCAGAGAGGCAGCAGGATTGCAAAGGCTGCCTAACAAATGTAATTGCTGGCAGCTATTAGTCCCAGGGCTGCCCTGCTGTAAAATTTAACCCTTAACTCTCAGGTACTATGTGGGTAGAAACTACTACCATGTGATTCAAGATAAGGGTTCACTTTAGACCCAAACTTGAGAATGCTGTCCCTATAGCTACCATTTGCTTCTATTACAGGACTAACCAATGATTTTGCTTCTCAAGACTTGAATGATAGTAAAAAAATCAGTATTAAATACCGTGTAGCCACATTGACACTACGTCTGTGAAAATATTTTTTTTAAATTTTGACAAAACTTCATCAGATCTTATTGAAAGGATTAGCATCTGGAAATTTATTTGGTAATCTAGCATTGCATCAAACTTGGAAGAAAAAAGAGTTTTTGCTTGCCTTGAAATTAAAAGTGAGGTCATACTGTACTTGGATGTTTCAAGAGGCCAAACAAAACCATAAGGGCATGTACCAAGAATGAGTAGGAAGGAGTAGGCATAGCCCTTTCTGAGTCTGACCTTGACTAGCTGCATGGTACTGGAATGGTACTTATTTATTGAATGAATAAGTGATGGCCCAAGAAATGCCATCAATTCCTTAATGCTAGAATAATGCATAAAGCAGGATCCCCATCAAGTCAAAAGTCTAAGATCTAGTAACTTGATCCTTACAATGTTCTCTTATCCCTGGGTAATCCCAGTAAGAGTTTGTTTGCCCACACTAAACCTGAAACTAGTTTCAACTGTCCTTAGTAACCATCTCTTAGGGACAGAACACAAAGGATAATGATGTTTGTGGTCAAAAAGAAGATTTAAAGGACACAACATGAGCATCTAGCAATGATTAAATTCATGTAAGCAATGAATTCACTGGAAATAAAAACACCTGCCCGACAGGTTTTTGGCAGGATAAGATGAGATCATGTGTATAAAGCATCTTGTGCAGTCCTAGCACTTAGGAGGCACCCCAAAAGGTTAGTAGCCCCTCTCAACCTTCCCAACACCAGCCGATTTTTGACTGACTCAGATGACTGAATTCTTTTACTTGCTTCCATTTCTAGATATCCTTCCCCGTTTAATAGAGATGTTACTGATGTTGGGATTATTACTTTTCTTTCATCCTGTAAAGAGATCTCATCTTTGCCAGAACATTTTTCTAATCACCTGGGTGAATGTCTGCAGAAGTCAGTCCTGAAAATCAGCTACTGAGAACTGTTATTTTCAAGGCTCTGTACTGTTGCTTAATGATGCTGCTGTGTCTCCAGGAAAGAGGCGTGTCCCTGTGTGGCCACTGTCCTCTCCGCTCCCTTTACACTCCAGATGAGTTCAAACTAACAGATATGCCAGAGGAAGAACCTGATCCTTTGGTCAACTTTTTCCATACACCGTGAGTCTCTTAGTTTCATATCATCTTGTCCTTACAATTTTCTCCCTACCATTGATCTGTAGCAAGTGTAGACTCCTTATCAGAGCCTCAAGGCCTTTTGCAATTTGGACCTTGCTTTCCCTAAAAGTGTCATCTCTTCTCTCCCTGGAATATACATAAACCTTTACATTTGTCTCCATGGCCTTCCCCATTTTTCCACCAAACTGCTATTATCCTCAGAGAATCTCTTCTCTGAAGCTTTATGATACCATGAAGCAAAGTTCTCTTAGTAGATTTATAGTTCTTTCAATCTCACAGTACTTTGCACATTTTATTTTCATTATTAGATTTTTAAACCTTTTTTTATGTCTTTGTCCTCACCAAAGTAAATCCTGGAGACTCAGACCTGGACATTGGAGGTTTTGGTGACTAGATTAAGGACTAAGGAGTAAGTTTGCTAAAGAACAGTACATAGAATGAATAAGAACAGAAAGTAATTTAAATTCATTTAATATCTGCTACATGTTAGGAAATGTACTAGATGCACTCTAGAATCTAACTGATATAATCTTATTTAATCAATTCAATAGACAGGTGCAAATTAACACATTTACAGATTAATAAATGGGCTTAAAAATAGAATGGCTCCTTTAGGCTAATTAAAGATGAGCTTAGATTTGAATCCTATCTGATGCTCCAAAGCCTAGGCTCTTAGCCCTTCACCAGGCTGGTTCAGAAGGGGGAAATGAGATAATCAAAGATACAGCTGGCATTAGTAAGTAGCATGGATTTAGAAAGAAAGGAAAACAGCCAGGAGACTGGCGCAGTAATTCCGTTGTGATGTAATGAGGGCCTGAATAGCGATTCATCAATATAAAGTGATAGATATTGATGAAGAGGAGCAAAATGGGAAAATAATGCAAATAACAAGCAGGTTCAGAGGTCATCCAAGCAGCACAGTGCCGCACTTGCTTCTGGCTCCGCAGTCAGGAGGTGACTTTGAGGCCTGTGAGGCAGGAGCAGAGCTCCGTCTTGAGGCTGGACCCCCTGAGGCAACCACTCTGGGCCCTGCAATATGTGGAACCAGAAGACAAAGGACCAAGGTCCCACAGAAAAATCAAATGTGGTTAATGCCTTTTGTTGATTTGATGTAATATGCAGCCATGGCACCCCGCCCCCGACCGTGAACCTACAGGTGACCTGTGAAAACAACAGGCTGGATCCCAACCTACTGGGTTCTTTCCCATCCTGAATCCATCAAGCCCATAAGGGACCCTGGGATTCCTCAAAACCCTCAGGCACCCCAGACCCACAGAAACACTGCCAGATGAGAGAGTTGTCTGTGAGCTCTGTTTGCCTGAGTATCACAGAAGATGGAAGTTTTTGACCTTGAACTACCACCAAAACTGTTTCAGATCTGTTTACATACCATGATTCCACTCATATGAATTTTTACCGCAGCTGTTTTGACCAACTCTGCTGTTTGCCAGTCTACATACTTGGTCAAATGTGTGGTCTGATGCTGAACACAGAATGGATCTCCTGGAAAGTTTTGCCTCAGGTCTTGCGTCTCTACAGGAATTGTACTCTTTTCTTTTCTGCCTGTCTTTTATATTGACTTTGAGTTTCTATTCTATAAGGTCAAAGTAGTTTATGGACAACCAGATAATTGGGGAGAGAAGGTGGAATGAAGTTAGGACTATTGTCCTCTTTCTTTTTGTCCTCCCTCCCTATTGGTATTATTGCAACTCAATGATATAATATTGTGTGTGTGTGTGTGTGTGTGTGTGTGTGTGTGTGTGTGTGGTTAGTCTTACCAAGATGGAAATTTGGAAATTGTATTTAACTGAAGAGGAAAGCAATGCATCTTCCCTTGTAAAGTTGCACTGTCTTTTTAAGAAGTATAATTCTTGCACAGGCACCTAATTCAATTAAACAACAGAGAATTGAACTTTTGGCAGCAAACTTGAGCATTATGGATGAAATTAAAATGCTCAAATCAATGATGAAGAGTATTCTGTGGATTTATGCTACTCCTTTGAGCTCTTCAAGAATTCAGTTATTTTGGGTCTCAGTGATGCATACAAAAAGCACTTCTGAGCCAGGTGCAGTGATACACATTGGTAATCCCAGCCAGTTGGGAGGCTGAGGCAAGTTCAAGGCCAGGGCAGGCTGAGTGAGACCCTATCTCAAAATAAAAGAATTTTTTTTTAAAGGGCCAGGAATGCTGCTCAGTAGTAGAGAGCCCCTGAGTTCAATCCCCAGTACTAGAAGAAAAAAAGTACTAAAAAAGAAAAAGGAAAACACTTTTGTGAGGTGCTCTTTGCTTATATCACAGACAAAAACAACAAAACAACAACAACAAAACCTGCAGAAATTTAACTGGTATCCAGACATGGTCAACTTTATAGACAACCTACTTTGCTTACATAGAATTTAAGAATTTTGATATTCCAATCACTGATGTTATGCTGTTACATATCATTTCCTTTACTTTACATATGATAGGTCCCAATTTATCATATCAGAAACTGGCTTTAAGTGTGTGCTGGGGTTTGCTTGGATTTATCCTCATATGGAAGCCATCAGCACGCATTTTACTGAGCATATGGAAGGGAAATAATTTTTGTAGATTGTAATTCTAGGAGTAGGGTCACCTGCAAAATCACTTTGGAATTTGATATCAAAAAAGAAAAAAGAAAAAAAAAAAAGAAGAAGAAGAAGAAGCAGCTGCCCGTAGGGACAAAATATCCTATGTGCAATGTGGGAAACCAAATCTCTTCTCTCTCTTCTATTATGTAATGTTTTTAAAACCACATGTTCATTCAGCTGTTTCTCATTAGTTTTGTTTTGTTCCCATATAAACAAATACACATAAAATAAAACAATTTTAAAGAAGAGAAAAATTTTTCCCCTAAAGTTTCTTCGATGATGAAATTCATGTAATGCTCTGAATTACAAAAATGTTCAAGTTAAAAAATCCAAATTAGAATTTAAAACAAAATGCAGTCCTAATTGTCTCTTTTGTCTTCTCTCCCCTTTTCAAATATGTCCCCTCGTTTTTTTAGTTCTCTAAACAACCACATAGGAAAAGCACAATCTTGAAATAATAATAGCAATCAAAGTTTTGGGTTATTCTGAACAAGGAAAGATAATTCATCAGACAACTTTTGCTGACAAGATCAAAACACAGAGGAATACTGGTTGTTCAGGTGCATTGGGACAGACCCTTCTTCTTGTCTTATACATTTAAAAGTTGTCTGTAGTCCAATGTGTTTATCTGGTACATATTGGCCCATAGCTTTTAGCTCTCTTTGTCTATGGCCCAGGTAAGACCAAGAGGCTTAGCACTTCAGCAGCCAGCTTTACAAAATGGAATAACACATTAGAAAATATTTGATTATACTTTTGGCATTGAATTTCATGTAAATAAAATGTAAGAATTTAGAATTCTATAGAACTTCATAACTTTGTGTTTTTCCTATGCATTTTCTTATGTGATCTTCAAGAATTTGTATCCCTTTTACACTGAACCTAGGACCCCAAATAGATAACTGAAATGAATGGTATGTGATGGGGCACATTTCCTATGACAGGGACCCTATCACATGAGGATCACGTGAACAGCTACAGGTAGGGCAATTAGCTAGTCTAGCTCCAACCAATGACGTCTGTCCCGAGTTAATGCATTTGCCATTTTGCTTCTGATTTACAGGAGGGAGTGGGTCATAAAAAATTGTAGCTATAAGGCAGTTTCTATGGAGAAGGATATCAAGTCACACAGTATATAGAATTTTGGAGAAAGAGACCTGAGATGCTATGGTCCAAGCATAATTCATTGACAAGTTCCCTGACTTTCCTCCCATTCCTAAATACTCATAATAATAAGAGATGTCACCTCACAAGTTAGCTTGTTCAGGAAGCTCATGACTTGCTTCAGTCCTATTCTGGTGCAAGCTGCAGAGCGTTTACCTGGTTCCAGTAGATTCTGAATCTCAACAAGTCTTCCACCATCGCTTTGCTCTGTCCCAAAATGCACCATCTATGCTCCACCCAGCAACAAGTGATCTCTTAAAATGTGATCAGGACAAATTATTCTCAGGATTAAAAGTCTCTAAGGTGTTCCTATCTCTAATTTCCTTTTTTTTAAAAAAAAATCTAAACCCATTGAGCCCCTAAGGCTCAAAGACCTTGCTTCCCTCTTGTCTCCTACTTAAGCAGTCTGTGCTGACCACACAGGTCTTCTTGCTGTCCTTCCAGTGCACCGTGCTGGATCCCACTGCACAGCCTGTACCCTCTGCTCCCTCTGCTCCCTCTGCCTGGAAGGTTCTTCTTGTGTACCTTTGCACGTGCATCCCCTCATTCATTCAGATCCCTGCTCAAATATCCCCTCAGACCAACCTTCCCCACCCAGTCACTCACAAACCCTTCTCCTGCTATATTTTTCTTCACATTTCCCATCATCCCTTGATATTATAGATTTATTTGTGCTTATGTCAGCTTCCCCCACAAGACTGTAAGTTCCGTGATGTAGGGACTTTGTCTCCTTGATTCTCAATTATGCATGTTTGGCACATAGTAGGTATTCTAGAAATATATGATGACAGAATGAATAAATTATTAGTAGATTTCCTTTCCATTTTCAAGACTGAATTTATGTGGGTGAGAGGTGACTTTGAGATCCCAACTCTGGGTAATTGAAAAGAGTTGGAAATGGGACCTCAGGAGTAAAAGGATAATAGGGTTGGGGGCATTTGATGGTATGCAGTTGACCCCCTTACTCTAGTGAGAGGGTTGGAGGATGACCTCATGTTCATGCAATCAGTATATCAGGAACCCGAAGCCCCTGACTTGTGAGTTCCCTGACTTGTGCTCTTTCCGTGAGATCATGCTAGCTTTCAGGAGTCAGGAGAAGGAGATGAGGTTGAATACAAGTTAACTTCATGATTGAGATCATAAGTTCAACCTTAGACATGCCGAATTTGAGGTGTCACTGGGACATTCAGATTCATATGTCATGTGCCATTAGAGTTAAAAACTGAAGCTCGGAAATGAGCTAAAATACATGCACTGATTTTGTAGTTAAAACCGTGGAAGAGGATAAGATTGTCAAGGAAGAAAATACAACAAGAGGAAAAAAGAGAGGGAAGAGAATATAAAGGTCAGAACCCTGCATGTGGAAGATGTTTGCAGAAAAACAAAAACAAAAACCTGGTCTTACAAAGTCAATGGAGAAGTAAGGTCAACAGAGACAAAGTCAAGTTGAATGAGGCAGGAGGAAGGCAGTTTAACCAGTGTGGGCTTAAATGTCGAATTGCTGGGTATTAAGATAATGAAAATGAGGAGGCTTAGTGGATAAGAGCTCTGGACCCAGCCCTGGTCATTTATTGTGTGTTCTTGAACAAAGTTTTTAATCAATATATACCTTATTGCCTCATGCATTAGATAGGGATGGAACTAACAGCCATAACATAAAAGCGTTATGAGAAATAAACAAGACAATCTATTTTAATTGATTAGCCCAGTGCCTAACTCATAGTAACTGCTCAATAAATTTAGCTATTATTTTGATGGAAGTTTGGGTTCTAAAGGAAGGAGAAAAATAAGATAAAAATTTGGAAGATTAGCATGGCTAAAGGAAGACTTCTGAGTGATCAAATTCCTATAAAGAAAGGAAAAAGGATCATGAGTGCAGGTAAAGGGATTAGTTATAGGGGAGAGATAATAAACCGTGAGAGAGGAACACAAGATAGATTATTGGGTTAAGAAGGAATGGGAATTGTGATTGAGAGAAATGTATTCCATCATCAGTTTATGGCCCAGCTTACTGGCTGATTTGAGTCTTTCTGCCATTGCCTATGTTGGTTGATAATTCCAACATTCTGAGGTGATAATAGTTTGATAAGAATTGCACTGGACTAAGGATAGTTCTTGTATTAGGGTGCTCCAGGGAAGCAAAATGTACACTTATACGTGTGTGTGTGTGTGTGTGTGTGTGTGTGTGTGTGTGTGGTGTGTGTGTTTATGGAGAAAGAGAGAGATTGGTCATGAGAATTGGCTCACATGATTAAGGAGGCCAAGAAGTCCTATAATCTTCCATCTTCAAGCTCCAAGGAGAGCCAGTGGTGTAATTCAATCTGACTTTGAAAATCTGAGAACCAGAAGAACAAACAGTATAGGTTCTATTTTGAGTCTGAAGGCCCAAGAACCAGGAACACCAAAGTCCAGCGACAGAAGATGACTGCCCCAGTTCCAGTGGAAAGAGGGAACTCAGCTTCCTCTGCAGGTGTGTTTTATTCAGACCCTCAGGGAACTGGATAGTGTCTACCCACATTGATAAGGATGATCTTGAAGGTCATCCAAGTCAATAATAATGTCCTCCGCACAGACACATCCAGAAGTAATGTTTTACCAGCTCTCTCGGGACAGTCAATTTAACACATAAAATTTACCATAACAAACCCCTACAGCATACTGTAAGAAAGCCCCTTTAAGTTGCCTTTGATCTATCATTTCATACTATTTTGTTGGAATCCCAGGGTTGAAGGTTTCCGAGAGGCCAACTGGCCCAATTCACCTGAACTCCAACAAGCAGATTCATATGGGCTATGTTTGAACAGTGTCCCATTTGGTGACACTTGATATCTCATAGACCAGACCTTTCTTCCTCAGTTAGATTCTTCAGCACAGAAATAAATATATTCTAATGTGTAGTGGGAGGAGGGACTGAAGCCCAGGGATGCTAAAGGGCATAAGACACTGCTAAAAGGGTTAATCCTGGGGACTTGCTTAGATTATTCAGAGGAAGAACATTTTTGAAGTTAAATTCTTCCTTCTTCACATTTCTGGCTTCTTCTGGTCTTGGTGGTTTTTGCAATGAACTATTATCTAAAGAAGAGCCCCATCCTGATCATTCACTCATCTCATGAACACTTCAGTTACTGGTGAGAGATGGTCTTTTATTCCATTTAAAAAGACCTTGACAGAGGTTTGGATAGCTGAAGGTATTCACAGTCTACCAGTGGTTAAGGATGCCAGCCTAGGTCACTCTACCACAGTACAGAAGCAATATAGCCCAATCAGGGCAGTGCCAGCCTTCCGAAGTTCAACCAACTATGCTGCCCTTTGTGTTTCCTCATCTGTGAAACACCTCACCTATTAGACTACAGAGAGCTGGACTAGAAGATCTCTGGTACACTCCTCAACTCCCAACACCAGTTCATCTGCAAGATTTCCCCGAGACTCAAGAGGTCGTGGCAGGAGGCAGTTGGAAAAGGGGCGGTGGAAGCTCCAAAATTCCAACCTACAGCAGACTTGTAAGCAGTCTATTTGGAGGGTAAGGCAGGGGGGCTTGTCCGGATGCTGCATCTGCATGGTGAGCAGCTATTTCCATGTTGATTTTATCAGCACTGGGGGAGCTCGGGGAGGGAGACAGGGTTTGGAAGGGTGTCTAAAGCTTCGCACAAGCAACTTCTCATGCAATTTCTGGAAACAGTTCCTGGCGGGTGGTTTGGTTAATTCCTCCAGGCCTGCACCCTTGGCAATCTCCAAATCCTTTTTTCCAGCGTTAGAAAATGGAAGGGTTCCATTACCATAGTATTTGTCTATTACTATGATCATCAAAACATATAACCAAATGATTACTATATTAATTGACCTTCTGATCAAGTGTATAATATTGGTTAAGATTAAACCAACAGAAGCATAGTTTATTTATATTCATAGGTAGTTTATTTATTTTATTTTATTTTTTATTTTGAGAAGATGTCTTTCTATGTTACCCAGGCTGTCCTTGAACCTCTGGGCTCAAGAGATCCTCCCACCTCAGCCTCCTGAGTATCTGAGACTACAAGCATGTTTATTTATTAATTTGTTTATGAATTTTAGAAATCTTCCTAATTCAAAGATGAGATTATTACTATTAACAGAAATTGCATTTGTCCTTTCTGGTCACAGGCCCTTTACCATTTATGATAACAATACTAATTAATACTAAACACTGTGAATCTATTCTTAGGACTATTCTTAGGACTTTACCAACAACAAATTAAACAACCCTATTTTAGTTGGTTGCCATGGTAGTAAATAGAGATAAACAGAAATGTTTGCATCCATCAAAATCGTTCTTAGCTCCTGAATTGTAGATCGGTTGGGGCAATAAATCGTTATTATGTAGTGCTATAACATGTTTAGAATGGTAATTACTATGTTACTAATGAAAAGATTTGCAAGTTCATAATCAGTACATGTGGTATCAAATAATGATAAAGTTTGTGTTCATTTCCCAAAAAAGATTTTTCTTTACTGAATCTGATGAGGCAAAAATGGAAATTTATCTATTACTATCACTCCATTTATATCTTATCTCTCCTGTTTACTCCATCCATAGAAGATGGTCATCAGAATGGAAGAGGCCTCAAAAAATGTTGCTGCTGGGGCTGGGGAGATAGCTCGGTTGGTAGAGTGCTTGCCTTGTAAGCACAAGGCCCTGGGTTCGATCCCCAGCACCCCCCCCAAAAAAAAAAAAATGTTGCTCCTGAATGAGCAGAGGGACCTGTTAACACTGGGGACAGGGAGGAGAGGGACTGTGGAGGAAGGGTTGGGAGATGACATAGTTGCTGCTTTCCAGGGTCTGAAGGGTTGGTGGAATGGAAGAGAATGGGATTGTGGGTTATCCTCAGGGTCCAGCCCAGAGTGACCGTGCCAAAGCCGCAGGGAGGGACGTGTGATTCCCGGGGGTGTGAAGGCTCTGGAAGGAGTGCCCTGGAGTCAAGACTGGCCAGAATCCAGGCTCTGTCCTTCCCTTAGGTCTGGCTACCTAACCGCTCTAAGCCATGGGCCTGCTGCGTTGGGGCTTGTAGGAATGACCAGCGTAACACGCCAAGTGCTTAGGTTTACACCTGTTGTGTAACGACCACTGCGTGGGGGATAGCTCTTTATTATTGAAAAGCATTTTGATTTGTCTTTAAAGGTTGCCGAAATGGAATGCCTGCTTTGTAAGGCAATGACTCACTTCTCTATCACCAGAAGTCATGAAGCAGAACCTGGACAGTCACCTATGAAAAAAATTTTGTATAAGGGCGTCCTGCCTTGAGATGAGGTTGAAATAAGCACTTTGCAAGTCTGTAGACTCCTGGGAATTTTGCAAAGAGAAGGATTTCTGTTTTAATCCTTCAACCTTCTCTTCAGTGGATTCTTGCTGTCATGTGATTTGGGGGGACATATGTGTGACAGAATTTCATTGTTTAAATGGTGTTATACAGAGCAAACTTTTCTCTTTCAGACCTTGCCCTAAATGAGGCTTAACTCTAAAAAAATTACCCACTAATCATGACTATCTAGCCCCTGCCAGATTTTCTTCTGAGACCCCTTAGTTACTTTCCAACTGAAGATCTTTTTCAGCTAGTTTCCCTTAAAAATTACAAATAATTTCAAATAATTTTCTTTAATATCCAGAATCTTCTCCCTCCACAGTCATGTTCCCCATTTTTTTAATCCTTTCCTTGTCATTTAAGCCTCCTCTCAGCAAGCAGGCACAAACCAGCCTCGGTGTTGAACAACACGGCTTCTTTCTCATCCTTTTCCTTATTTTAATTTACTTTTCTCTAACAACACTATGACAACCGGGTCTTGTCCTTGTCTGTTGCTAAAAGTCTGCCCAGAAACTGCTGAAATCCATACAGGCTTGCCTGTGGGACGGTGGTCAGTTCCACCTCCACTCCTGGGAGCTGCGGTCACTGAAAAAGTTCATGGCTTAAATTACAAAATAAATCAACTTGGCTTTCAATTTTAATTTGTTTCTAAACATTATTCTTAACATATGAATATAAGGGATGGACAGATAATCCACATCTCACTTTGTGTGTGTATGTGTGCGTGTGCGTGTGCGTGCGTGCGTGTGTGTGTGTGTGTGTGTGTTCCAGGGTTAGGAAATGTTGGGGAGGAAATTTTGATTCTTTAAAAGTAAAAATTGCCCAACAAATCCTAGTTCTATCTTTTAGAAAGAAAAGCAAATTATTTTTAACTCATTTGGCAAATGGAGACCATGATTGGGGTATGACCAGAGGGGACTCCTTGACTTCAGCTTAGCCTCCTCCATTGCTCTCGCTGCTGCAGGTGCCCAGTGACCCCAACATCTCTCTCCCAAGTCATGCTAACGGGGCAGAGGGGACTCCCCTCAGAAGCTGGTCATTTCTTCAAAATAGTATCAATTATGAGATGTTTCCAGTAAGGAATTTTAAATGTAAAGTTTCTACCCAAACAATTGTTCTACCACCTGTGCCAAGATTTAAAGGAGTTTTCTCATCTGTGTAATGAAGAGTTTTGGGTAGATAATCTCTGAGGCCCTCTTTTGTCATTTTAGGTCAGGTCTATGATTCTGCATGTTTTGCTTTTGGTTTGACTATATTGATTTGGTTTAACACACAAAATGAATTGATCATTGAAATCTCACCCACCTTCCTCACAAATAGCATCCAACTTCACTATGATGAATCTAATATACTTGCTAATGGATTTTCATCTAAATATTTTTATTGGAGAGTTTTTAGCCCATTTCTCCGGGAGAAAGGGAAGGCACTCACATGTACTTAACACTTCTTTGGATTGTTCTTGAATTCATGGTAACCAACAAATAGGTCAATTCAGTAAGTATATAATAGGAGGACTTTAAGTTTATTACCTCTCTGCTCCCTGCTGTGATAATTCTCCAAAAAAGTCTTTTATATTAAGCAAATGTATAAAATGGGATTAAAATGATAACTACTTCCAGGATAATTGATCTACATACCTGTAACCAACAGAATTCTTTTATGGCTTTCAAAACATGTAATACTAAACTTTTTATAAGTTTGTGAGTGTGTAGTTGGAGCTCAGTTTTGGTGAAGTAAAGCTTCTTCTGTAGTAGAAACCCTTACCTTTCAGTAGCTTAACCCAAGAGAGGTTTATTTCTTGCCTGCTTCCTGGAATGTGTGTTGGCAGATGCTCTGGTTGCTCTGGGCTCTGACAACCCTCTACTAGGCAGGGAAGGAACGTGGAGCGTCTCTTGGAGATTGTAAGTGCCAGGCTTTGAGATGCTATATATTACTCTGGTGACATTCCACTGAGCCAGTAATAGAACCCTACCTACGTACAGTTGGACTCAAAAATACAATCTTCATCTGTGCCTAGGAGGAAATTGAAAAAGTTTGGTAGACACAGGATTGTTTCTGCCATGCACTTCTATAGCAATGAGTTCATTTGCAATGAATTGTACATTTTCTATAACCAAAACTAGGGCGGCTTTCAAAGTCTATGTTGCATTCCTTTTGATTGAATGATTTAGAGATGAAACTAAGTGGATGGGGGTATGAAGAAGATAAATGCTGAATACGGAGAAAGTGCTTCATCTGTGTGTGTGTGTGTGTGTGTGTGTGTGTGAATTATTTACAGAATGTGGAGATATTTTCCAATATTGGCTCCATATTTTTTCCTAGATGTCCTCTACCTTTCAATTATATACAACCTAAACTTGTTTATAATCTACCCTATTTCCTTTGCCATTGGATTTAAAGTTAAGCTTTTTCTAAGAGGCAACCTGAAGAAGTTAGAAAAATAAAAGCAAATTAAATCCAAAGGAAGGATGGAAACAATAACAAAAATCAATAACATAGGAAACAGAAAAATGCTTTAGAAAATCAGTGAAACAAAGTGTTATGTTGGTTCTTTGAGAAGATCAATTAATCTAATGAACCTCTGTCTTAAACAGATAAGGAAAAAATAGAAGTTGTAAATAATCAATTTCAACACTGCTATAGCTTGTACAGACATCAAAAGGGTATAAAAAAAACTATAAAAAACTATATCCCAATTATTTTGACCAAATAGGTGAAATGGAGAACTTCTTTGGAAGTTTGATCAAGAAGAAATAGAATGCCATATATATGTGTATGTGTGTGTGTGTGTGTGTGCGTGTATGTATATGTATATATATATATATATATGACTCATATATATGTGATATACATTTGTGTGTCTCTATATTTTTAAAGAAATTGAATTAAAAATCTAAAAATCCACACAAGAAAACTTTTTAAAAAATTTTATTTTATTGACTCTTCTTAGTTATACATGACAGTAGACTCCATTTTGATAAAATTATGCAAGCATGGGATATTTCTTATTCAAAAGACCCTGCTCTTTTGGGTGGGGTTCACTCAGGTATTTTCATGCGTATACATAGGAAAATTATGTTAGGTTCATTCTACTATCTTTCTTATTCCTATCCCCCCCTTCCTTTCGTTCCCCTTTATCTAATCTATTGAACTTCTCTTCATCCCCTCCCCCCTTTTATTGTGGTTTAGCTTCCACATATCAGTGAAAACATTCAACTTTGGTTTTCTGGGACTGGCTTATTTCACTTAGAATGAGAGTCTCTAGATATATCCATTTACTGGCAAATGTCATAATTTCATTCTTTTTTATGGCTGAGTAATATTCCATTGTGTGTGTGTGTGTGTGTGTGTGTATCACAATTTCTTTATCCATTCATCTGTTGATGGGCATCTAGGTTGGTTCTATGGCTTAGCTATTGCGAATTGTGCTGCTATAAACATTGATGTGACTGTGTCACCGTAGTATGATGATTTGAAATCCTTTGCATATATGCCAAGGAGTGGGATAACTGGGTCAAATGGTGGTTCCATTCCTAGTTTTTTTGAGGAATCTCCATGCTACTTTCCAAAGGGGTTGCACCAATTTGCTGTCCCACCAACAATATATAATTGTATAATTGTTGTTGTTCCATTTCCCCACATCCTCACAAACTTTTGTTGTTACTTATATTCTTGATAATTGCCATTCTTACCAGAGTGAGATGGAATATCAGTGTAGTTTTAATTTGCATTTCACTAATTGCTAGAGATGTTGAATATGTTTTTCATATAGTGTTGACTGATCATATTTCTTCTTTTGAGAAGGGTCTGTTCAGTTCCTTTGCATGTTTATTGATTGGGTTTTTTTTTGGGGGGGGTGTTAAACTTTTTGAGTTCTTTGTATATCCTGGAAATTAATGCCTTATCTGAGGTGCAGGTGGCAAAGATTTTCTCCCATTCTGTAGCCTCTCTCTTCACGCTTTTGATTGTCTCTTTTGCTGTGAAGCAGCTTTTTAGTTTAATGCCATCCCATTAATTGATTCACACAAGAAAACTTTAAGTCTAGATGGCATTATGGGTAAATTCTACCAAACACTTCAGGAAGTAATAATACTGACTCTCCACAAACTTTTAGAAAACAGGAGTGAAGAAAACACCTCCTACCTCATTCTTTGAGACCAGTATTCTTCTCAGACCCAAACCAGACAAATGCATTACAAGAAACTGCAGACCAATATCCTTTCTAAAAACTGATGCGAGAGCTGGGTTTGTGGCTCAGTGGTAGAGCACTTGCCTAGCATGTGTGAGGCACTGGGTTCGATCCTCAGCACCGCACATAAATGAATAAAATAAAGGTCCATCAACAACTAAAAATATATATATAAATAATTTTTAAAAACCTGATGTGTAGTAGTGAAAATAACAAGTTGATTGAATCCAGCAACATATAAAATTCATAATTGCTATGTTCAAATTGCACCTTCCCCCTTTTAAAAAATCCACATGTTGAAGTCTAACCCCCAACAGGACTAAATTTGGAGAGAGGACCTTTAAGGAGGTAATTAAGGTTATAAGGCCAGTTCCTAATAAGGAATCGTTGCCCTTATGAGACGAGGAAGAGACACTGGGGTGAGAATACAGAGGAAAGGCCAGGTGAGGACAAGCAAGAAAGTGGATGCTTTCAAACCAGGAGGAGAGGCTCACCAGAAACCAGCTCCCCCAGCACCTTGATCTTAGACCACTGACCGCCAGAACGGTGAGAAAACAAATGTCTGTCGTTTAAGCAATTCAGTGTGTGATAATCTGCAATAGCGACCTGAGCAGACTAATCCAATAAAGTCATGGACAAATTGAGTTCATTTTAGGAATATAAGGTTGACTTAATATTTGAAACATCAGTCAATGTAATTCACCAAAATGATAGCAATAAAAAAAAAGAAACAAAAATCATATGAATATCTCAATAGATGCAGAAAAAGCATTTAATAAAATATCTTCAGCAAACCAGCAATGAATGGGAACTTCCTCACCCTGATAAAAGGCACATACCGAACTAACCTTGTCTTTAATAGGGAGAGACTGAGTGCTTTTCACCTAAGATCAGAAACTAGACAAGGACGTCTGTTCTTATTACTTCCATTTAGTTTCAGACTAGAGTTCCTCACCAATGAAAAAGACTGTCTTTCTTCACAAATGCCATGATCACTTATATAGAAAATCATAAGGTTTTACTTAGAAACTGGTAGAAATGATAAGTGAATTTAGCAAGGCAGCAGAATACAAGATTTTTTTTTTTTTCCCGCGGTGCTGGGGATCAACCCAGGGCCTTGGGCTTGCAAAGCAAGCACTCTACCGACTAAGCTATCTCCCCAGCCCAGAATACAAGATTATTATGCAAAAATAAAATTTGTTTTTTTATACTAATAGTGAAAAATATGAAATAATTAAGAAAATACTACCATATGCAGTAGCACCAAAAAGCCTAAAACACTTGGGCATAAACTTCATAAAATGTATGCAAGTGCTATTCACCAAAAACTGCATAACATTGCTGAAAGAAATAGAGACCTAAATAAATGGGGAGATGTATAGAGATAAATAGATGAGCAGACAGACATGAAAAGATGTATAAATAATGTCCGTGTTTCAGAAGTCTGAGATGGAGATTGTCAGTTCTCTCCAAATTGACCTATAGATTGAATGTGATCCTAACTGAAATCCTAGTAGGCATTTTAAAAGAAATTAACAAGTTAATTCTCAATTTTATTTGGAAATTCAAAGAACCTGGAGGGGTCAAAATAATTTTGAAAGGGAATAACAAAGTTGGAGTACTAAACTACTCAACATCAAGAGTCACTATAAAGTTGCCCATCAAGTCTATAGATTATAGTCACAGATCAGTGGAATAAAAGAGTTTAAAAATAGACCCACATGAGTTGGGGTTGTGGTTGGGTGGTAGCAAGCTTGCTTGGCATGCATGAGGCATTGTGTTCAATTCGTAGCACTGCATATAAATAAACAAAAGGTCTATCAACAGCTAAAAAAAAATTTAAAAATATACCCACACATATATAAATTTATTTTTCAACAAAGTAATTAAGTGGTGAAAGGATAATCTTTTTAAGAATGGCAGCAGAATGACTGAGTATCCATACAGGAAAGAAAAACTTCTACTCCAACTCATCATATATAAAATCAACTCGTAATGACACATTGATGTAAACATGAGATCTAAAACCATAACACTTCCAGAGGCAAACATGGTGACATTGCATCAGGCAAGATTTCTTAGCCAGGACACAAAACACAAGTCATCAAGAAAAAGAAAAAAAAGGTAGATTGAACATTATTTAAATTAAAAACTTTTACTCTTCAAAGACACTCAAGGAACCAAAAAGGCTAAACAAAAACAAGGAGACAATATTAACAAAATCCCTGTCAGGTATGAAACTTGTATCCAAGATATATAAAGTATTCTTACGACTCAGTTATAAGACAAAAAAAAAAAAACACTTTTTAAAATGGACAGAAAAGCTAGGTGTGAATCACACCTGTAATCAAAGCTATTTAGAAGGCTGAGGCAGGAGGATCCCAAGTTAAAGGCCAGCCTGAGCAACTTAATGAACCCTATCTCAAAATAAAAAAATAAAAGACTGGAATGTAGCACGTGGTAGAGCACTTGCCTAACCTGTGTGAGACCCTGAGTCCAATTCCCAGTGCCGAGGGAAAAAAAACAAACAAAAAAAAGAATAAATGGACAAAAGAGGAGACATAAATTGAGAATAAGTACATCAAAGGATGTTCGATAGACTAAATCATTAACGAATGCCCGTGAAATGCCCATGAGGTTCTATTACACACTCAAAAGGCTAAAGTTTTCATTTTAAAATCGACAATACCAAATGCTGGTAATGTCGAACGCTAAAATTTTCATATCTTACAGATGGGAATGCAAATTAGTGTGAATAATATAGCCACTTTGGAAAACTAGCAGATTAAAAAAAAAAATAAAATTAAACATACATTAACATATGACTCAGTAATATCACTCTAGGGAATTATTTGTCCAAGAAAAAATATGTATGCACAAAAAAAAAATTGAACATGGAATTTCATAGCATTTTATGTCATAGCCAGAAAATAGACACAACTCAAATGTCTATCAACTGGTGACTAGATCAACTCTACACAACAGCACACCCTTCAACAATAAAGAGGAATAAACTGTTGATCCATATATATAGACATGGATAAATC